>NC_085879.1:24531777-24536777 GCF_034702125.1 Engraulis encrasicolus
TGCAAGGCCAGGCAACTTCTCTCCATAAGCTGTTGACTTCAAGGCAAAACAAGGTCAACAGCACCACTAACAAATATTTTTTTTAAAGAAAGAGGAAGGGGAAAAAAACCTTAACCACCGTCACGCAAGAGCAGTCTCCCTGAGCCAACTAGATCAATGGAGGATGAACTCCGTAATGCTGGGCTAAAAATCTCTGATGGAAAGTGCTCGCCTCGCCCCACTGCAGGTTAACAGAGTAGGCCCCTGACGGCATGTTTGGAGAGCGGCCTCCATAAACAAATGCAGCTTTCCCTTCCCTTCCCGTCCCGTCCCGACCCACGTCTCCGGCACCGTCCAAGAACCATGGCGAGGTGGCAACTGTTCTCCAGGGGAGGCCCAGCTGTCTAGGCAGCTCTCCTAGCCTCTCCTCTGCTCTCCTCTACAATGTCTATATTCTGCTAGCCATTCCAGTATTATTAAGGCTTTATTCTGCTCAGGGAAGCTGACAAAACGGGAACCAAAGGGGTCAGTTGTCCCAGGCCCATGGAGCGAGGGGAGGGGCAGAATAAGATGACTTTGCCCAGTGCCCGGTCAATGCTGCCAGCGGACCTGCCTCGATTCCGCTTCCTCCACCCTCACGTCTCTGTTCTGCTAGGCAGGGGTGCTTCTACCCACATGGGGGCCCCAGGCAAAAAAATAAAGACAGGGCCCTAAAGAGTTGTTTATGCTGTCACTTAACCATGGCAGGGCTAATTGTTGGGTGGGTGTTTGCTGGGGCCCTAGGCAATTGCAATTGACAAAACTGGCTCTGCATCTAAGCTCCTCTCCTCTCTACTGTGTCTCTATTCTGGGCTGCGTTTCTCGAAAGTGTAGTTTTTATCCAGTTTGCATCTTGGGTAGTTGCCAATGGGAAATTGCATTGCAAACAACAAAGAAGCTAATGAAGTTAGCAACTACGATTTTGAGAAATGCCCCCCTGATTAGCAGAGGAGCTGGGCAGACGGGCACAGACACGCTGCCTCTGCCTCATGTGCCTGTGCCTGCGCAATGTGTCTCTTTTCTATTTAATAATTAACAATTTGTCTAATTAGAATTTGTGATCATCTGCAGCTACATAAAATCGTAGGATAATTAGCAGGGATTAAAGCAAAAAAAAGTCATCTGACTGAACTTTTTTTACCGGTTAGGCACCCGATCGAGTATCACTCCGTAACCCAACGAAAACCAATGTAGCCAGGCTCTGCCCTCATAACGAAACATACACTGGTTTTATGCAAGGAACGGTGCCAGAGCCAACACTAGGCATAGGCAGACAGGGCAGTCGCCTAGAGCAGAATAGGCCTATGTCTTGAGGGCGCCAGTAAAACCAAAAAGTGCCACAAAATCAGAACTTCAACCAACATAAAACTTTACACTTCACATTAACAATGAATATTCATTATACACTCAGTAGGCCTATATACACACTCAGTATGAATGTACCTGTAGGTACTAGATCAGATGTGCTCAATCAGATGTAGGCCTACAATGCTATGTTTATTACAGATGCCAATTTCTAAATACAAGAAAAAGGAAAGAGGGAAAGGGACAGGCCTAGGCCACCAGATTGACTAGAAATGGCCGAGAATGGAGGGATAATGGATACTATATCAGACTGCAAACATTGAACTGCAATTTGGTTCATGTTTTGGTTATTTCCTCTATAGATCTACCCATTATTTATGAATTGTTCACAACATTATGCAGAATGGATTCACAATGAGTGTTGCTTCAAAATGGTCTAGCTGATATCATAGAATTATTGAGTTGGAATTGCAATGCGTTGATACAGTGATCCCATTATGGGTTTTTTTTTAGTAGTAGGCTATATTTTTTTCTTTTCCCATCAGAATGGGCAAACACTGTTTCTGGTGAAAGCACTGGTGCGCATTGCTTGCAGTATTTCTGACATTTAAAAAAATAATGCACTGGTCATAGCAATCAGAGGGAGAAAACTAGTTGTTGGTTATTTTGTATGTTTTTCACTATTCATCCTGTAGTCTACCTCTTGTGTTCTACCGTTTTGACAACCTATGGCTACCGGTACTTTTTTGCTTCTCGATGTGCGGTGCCAGGCACACGCTTACCATTGATTTAAAAAACGTCCCCGATTCCTACACGCACTCGTGTTCTCTCCTACAAGCGGACACGACACAGTCACAGACATACGTCTATCGTTTAACAAAAGTAACACACTTTCCCAAGCTTGTCGCGCAACTTTCCACTCGAATCAAGACAAACCACCCACCCATCAGTCCTGAGTGCGCAGTGCGCAAATAACTGAACTGAAACGAAGCGTATAGTCCGAGAAGATGGGCACAGACGTTTAGCCACTCAAAAACAAGCACACACACAACTGTTGCTGCACACTACTCCAGTTAGCAAAAATAACATCACACAGTAGCCTACAACAAGCCTTGAAAGTGAAAGAAACACCGAAACGGCATTTATTGACCTTGAGTCCACCCATCAGAACACTGTTTTCCAGAGCAAGACGTGGCATAACATGGCTCTGCCAGGGATATCCTCCGTGACCCCTGTAAAATGCAACCCATTTTTAACTTATTTCTTAAATATATATCGGCAACAACAAAGTTAATATGCTATGATTACAAATGAGACTGTACATTATCCGTTGTCAGAAAGACAACTAGAGCTAGTTCTACACGTAGCCAGTCAAACGCGCTAAACTTTGAGGATGAAAGGCATGGTATTACGCATGGCATATCCTAGCTAGCTGCCAATGATAGCCGTCCCATTAGAGCTATGAATAATGTTAGTAAAAGTCACAATGCTTAAAGGCAAACCCCTTCATGAAAAGGACATCATGCGCAGTCGAAGTAAACTATTCATTTTTTTCTAACTATCCGCCACGGCAGGTGCAATGATAATGGAAACATACGTGTCCTACCTTCTTCAAGCTATGCATTCCATGCATTATTAGCCCATATTGGAATATCAGTCCAACTCATTTAATGATTGTCATTTCATGGCACTTTAAACATAGTATTACACTTATTTTCTTTTCTGCCATCAGCAACAATGTTGGCTATTTGTTTTTTTAATCTCTCGCGCTGCGCCGCAACCGAATTGCTGACCGCTCGTGTACTTTTTTTTTTTTTTTTGGAACACGGAAGAAAAGGGGATGGCTCAAAACTACTGAGTGAATCTGTTGTATGACACCACCGGTGATGGCGCGTGTATAACTAAATCCGTACACCAAACACACCTCTCCTTCCCTTCTCATGACCAGGAGTGCTCTCGATTTGAGTTCAGTTGGAAAGTAAAAATTGTAAATTAATTGACATGAATTATAAAGACGGAAATCCGTCCAAACGAAAATCCAGTTGACGGAAATCCGTCATAGCGACGGAAAACTTTAATCCCTGAATTAGATGGCTCTGACAGGACGCATCTTGCTGGAAAATGAAAAGTGGGGGAAAGGGAGGTTTTGCTGGGAAGAAGAAAAGAGAAGAGAGGAGAGGAGAGGAGAAGAACATTCTGGGCCCTGCCGTGGCCAACCGGTAGGGCACTCCCCTGCCATGCAGCTGACCCGGGTTTGATTACCGGCCCAGGCCCTTTGCCAACCCTTCCGCGTCTCTCACCCAATTCGCTTCCTGTCCACCTCTCACACTGTCCTATCAAATAATTGAAGTCAAAAAAGACAAAACAAATAAATAATAATAATTCTGGGAGGAAACAGTAAAGAGGAGAGAGAGGAACATTTCTGCTGAAAAATGTAATTCTGGAAGGAGAGGAGAGGAGAGGAGAGGAGAGGAGAGGAGAGGAGAGGAGAGGAGAGGAGAGGAGAGGAGAGGAGAGGAGAGGAGAGGAGAGGAGAGGAGAGGAGAGGAGAGGAGAGCCAAATGTCTGCTCCGCTCCAATCATTTGTCACGTTCGGGAACAATAATGCCTGAATTATCACCTCTGAACAGTGGCAGCCTCTCGAGACAAGACAACGTGACCTCAAGCCTCAAGCCTGAACGCTGCCTGAATGGGCTTAAAAGGTCCCGCACGGCGCGGCACACAGTGGAGGCAGGCGGCAGCTTGAATGACTAGCTAGCCCCAATGAGAGGCAAGCTAATGCCACTGCTACTGTTAGCAATCCGGCTGATTAATGGACTAATAGGCTGGGCTGCCATGGCAGGGGGATTGGGGACAAGCTGGCACAAGCTACACATGCAATGTGGAAGAGGAAACAAAAATAAAACAGGGAGAGAGGGGGAGAGACAGAGAGAGAGGGAGAGAGAGACAGAGAGAGAGACACAAAGACAGAGAGAGAGACAGAGAGCGAGACAGAGAGAGAGACACAAAGACAGAGAGCGAGACAGAGAGCGAGACAGAGAGCGAGACAGAGAGCGAGACAGAGAGCGAGACAGAGAGAGAGACAGAGAGAGAGACAGAGAGAGAGACAGAGAGAGAGACAGAGAGAGAGACAGAGAGAGAGACAGAGAGAGAGACAGAGAGAGAGACAACTTCTTTTTATTCTGCAAATCAATGGCCAAATGACTGAAGCGGAAACAGAGCAGAGCAGTGAGTCACACTGGGTGCGCACACGCATGCTCGCAGGCACGCACACACACACGCGCACACACAAACACACACACACACACACACACACACACACACACACACACACACACTCTTAGCAGCTGTCATGACTAACAAAAGCACTCTGAATTAATCCAATATTAAAAAAAGTTTTCTTACACATTCATGACTGATCTAAAAGGAAACACTTGTCTTGGTTAAAACTAGATGAACGAATATAAATAATATACAAATGAAAGTGAGGTTTTGGCGCCTGTGTGCGTGCGTATGTGTGTGCATGTGTGCATATGCGTGTGTGCGCGCGCTTGTGCGTACGGTGTGTCAGTGAAAGCAAGAGAAGCTGCAACCACTTTTAAAAAAGATCACAGCCCCTCTTAAGCAGTCTCCACACAGTTCCAAGGCTTCGCAGGGAGGCTCAACCTCTCTGCTCT
>NC_085879.1:24544277-24551777 GCF_034702125.1 Engraulis encrasicolus
GAGAGGCAGAGAGAGAGAGAGAGAGAGAGAGAGAGAGAGAGAGAGAGAGAGAGAGAGAAGGAGAGAGAGAGACAGAGAGAGAGAGAGAGAGAGAGAGACAGAGACAGAGACAGAGAGAGAGACAGAGACAGAGACAGAGACAGAGAGAGAGAGAGAGAGAGAGAGAGAGAGAGAGAGAGAGAGAGAGAGAGAGAGAGAGAGAGAGATTATCAGGGTCACGTTGTGGGCAGGGGATGAATGCTCCTCCTCTGACCCTGGTGCGGTGCGGTGACAGGGACCCCATGGGGGATTTGTGGCTTTGTCCTCCTGTCTGCTCTGCCCTCTCCTCTGCTAACCAGATCATGAAGGTCAAACGGGAGAGCACAGTTTAGGCGGACCCCTCAAAAGAAATTAATCTGATAAAATCCTGGATTACAGCCTCCTGGATAAACATCAATCAAAGTCTGGATGTATGCAAACACAGCGCCGACTGCTCAATCGTTTGTTCGTTCAATTCTTATGTGCGTCTCTGCACTTATTTGACCTTTCCACTCATCCCTCTCCACCTTCAGTGTCTGTCTGTCTGTCTCTCCGTCTCTCTCTCCCTCTCTCTCTCCATCTTTTTTTTTTTCTGTGCACTCATTGGACCTTTCCATCTATGCCTCTCTCCCTCTCGCTCGCTCGCTCTCTCTCTCTCTCTCTCTCTCTCTCTCTCTCTCTCTCTCTCTCTCTCTCTCTCTCTCTCTCTCTCTCTCTCTCTCTCTCTCTCTCTCTCTCTCTCTCTCTCTCTCTCTCTCTCTCTCTCTCTCTTCCATCCATACTCATGAACGGCGTGACGTTTTCCATGTGCGCTACGCCCATTTGTGGGGGAAAACAACCCATGCAAATCAATTGGTGATGTTGGGTTTAATAAACGAAAGATAGGGACCGATAGACTAGCGTTGTTCACGCGCAACATGCCGAAAACGTGTTGTATTGCCGGCTGTTCAAATAATATAGCCAAACAGCCGTGGGTGAAGCATGGAATGTGTTCATTTAGGCTAGCCGATGTAGCATGTAAGTCAATGAGACATTCGGTTTGTTTTCACCCATAAAGGGGCGTAACGCAAATTTAAGAGCAAAGTACCCGGATGGTCGTTCATGAGTATACATCATCCATTCATCCCTTAGTCTCTCTTGCGGTGTCTTGTCAGAGAGTCAACCACATCTCTGCTTATGTTTGTTTGTGGACTCAATCAACCTTCCCTTCTATCCATCCACCCATCCATCCCTTCCCTAGGTTCTGTCTGCCCGCCTCCGGAGAAAAAACACTAACGTTTCCCAGCTGTCAGCCAAGCCACAACAGTTTTGGGGGACTGTTCTTCACTCACCATCTTGATTGCAAATGAGGAAATTACATTAGAATTGTGATTTTCTAATGTGCTAACATTAGAATTGTGCAAGATATTGAATTCATTTTCTGTCGTCAGCGACGTCATCGTGAGGTCACACAAGCAGGCAAGTGAGCCAAGGGAGCAAGGACGGAAGTCTGCATATTGGAATCCCCCCCCCGGTGTTCAAAGTCAAGCTCTGGGCTGCTTGACAACATGCCTCCTCATCCTCAGACATTTCAAAAACACCAGAAGAAGAAAACTCACAAGGCTCTCCTCATCCGTCTCTTGCCACAGATCCATGCAGCAACAGCAGCAGCAGCAGCAAGCGCCAAGCAGAGGCAAGCTATTCTATTTTTAGTGGGATATGCTTAAAAAAACACTCCCCATGCTCGTTTCCCCAGGAGTTACTGGAATGAATTCGAAAGCACCAAAAAAAAAAAAAAAAAACAAGTCCCCAAATGCAAAGGGAGAAGGAAAGGGACATGGAACCCAGAGGGATTTAGTTTACCACCACCCTTTTTAAAAGGCCTGCTCTATGGAATACTTTGTTCTTTATCACTCTGTTTTTTGGCATATTACAGTACTTTTTGGGTTTCACTCTTATCAAAGTAAGAAAGTTCTTCCAAGTCTTTGAAGCAGCCGTTTAGTAAATTATACAGGGCATTCTGTATGGTGTTTTAATACTTAACACCAGTCATATTCGGATCCAAATTGACAATACACACACACACACACGCACAGTTCTTGAGTTGATGCAATGACGTCAGCCCCGATATGCATATATGCCTGCCGAAGATCCAAGGTGATCGAAACGTTTCCAACTTTTTACAGCTCATTTGGCTGCGTGCAGACACAGACACAGTCACTCACCGGTGTCATACAACCACAGAAAATAGGCTTGAGGAAAAACGGCCTCCCCTTTCAGCTTTAAACATCATACACATACACCAGCACACTCACACACCCGCACACACACATCCACACGTTACTCACGTCAAAGTTGTTGAGGGCGTAGGCGAGCTCCCCTCCCCCGGCAGTCTGGCCCAGGGCCGCGTCCTCGCTGGCGGTGGCCTGCGCAGCGTTGGAGATGCCGGTGACGGCGTGCTGCAGCTGCTTGTAGATGAGGTCGCGGTTGGCCTTGTAGGCCGCCACGTCCGGGTGCTGCAGGCAGGCCACCGAGGCCGTGTAGAGCATGGGCACGTTGCGCTGCAGAACGCCGCGAGCAGCGGCCATCTGATCCTTGTGGTGCACATCCTTCAGCTCCTGAGGATGGGAGAGAGGAGAGGAGAGGAGAGGAGAGGAGAGGAGAGGAGAGGAGAGGAGAGGAGAGGAGAGGAGAGGAGAGATGGAGACGTTAGAGAGTTGGAGAGATGGAGAGATGGAGAGATGGAGAGGAGAGATGGAGACGTTAGAGAGTTGGAGAGATGGAGAGATGGAGAGATGGAGGAGAGAGAAAAGAGAAGAGGAGATGGATGAGTGAATTTCATACCCATTACACTGTATATGCATTTGTACATGTATACATTTTCCCTCAATATCGTCCTCGTCTAAACGACCCTTGAAATGAGAGAATGTAGAGAGGAGGACGGATGGGGGGGGTGATGTAAGAGAAGAGGAAAGAAGAAAAGGACGGATGGGGGAGAGCGTGTAGAGAAGAGGAGGGGTGTAGATGGAGGGAGGAGAAATAAAGGAGGCTATGACAGGGAGGTGAGGTAGAGGAGAGCGTGAGTGAGAGAAAAAAAACGAGGAAGAGGGGAAGGAAGGGTGACAGGGAGGTGAGGTGGAGGAGAGAGTGAGTGAGTGAGGGGGAGCGTGAAAAACAGGATGATTGAGAGAGAAACGGTGACGAAAAGACACTGCGCAAGACAGACCGAAGAAATAAGGCACAAATGTAAACTAGGAGAGGAAAAACGGAAGTTTGTGTGTGGGGGGTGGGGGGGTTATAGAGTTATAGAGAGAGGGAGAGTGAGTGGATGGATGCGAAAGATAAAAGATAGTCATTACGGCGCATTCTCATCATACTGAGGACTATTGAGAACATTAAAGCAAAGAGGTTGGATATTTAATAAAGAGGACTCGAAACACGCCCACTCAATGCAAAAGCGAGTGCTCAAAATTCGGTCTCCTAAGGGGGCGTTGTCCCTCCTTCTTCTTCTCTTTTAGTGGTGTTTGCACACGACGGGTGCTACCGCCATCTACAGCGCTAAGGGGACTTCATTGATTCTCAACCTCAGGACTCCGAAGGTCTCCTAACCGAAGGTCTCCTAAAGGGGCGTTCACCCGACATAAAGTGGATACCGGAAAAGAAACAAAATGACGCTTCTTGTTAGATCTACTTTCTTTGATTAAAGCCTGAAGGTTCGCCTCAAGGGCCTACAAGCACCGGCTCTCTCTCATGCCATGTAGCGGCCCCCATCACTTTCCACAACACACAGACTACAATAATAAACCCATTACAGTACAGTGCACATACACACCATAATAACAATAATAATCATCCCATTTTGGTACAGTTTAGCAGTTTACTTTTGCAGGACAACGCGGGACATATAGAGGCTTGTTTTTTCGCTACGGATCTCAAGAGTACGAGCAAAAGTACTCCAGCAGTCTCTCTCTCCGATGTCCGGGTCATCAGCTGCAGGGAAGAGCCAGAAGAGGAAAATGGCTGCCAGCGGCCCTACGTCTTGACTTGGCAAAGTCTTCCATTTTATACTGACAGTGCAAATAAAACACAGAGTGCCTCTTATCTTGAAAAAGGGCCCGAGTGGGAAGACACAGAGAGAGAGCTAAAACACTAAAAGCAGTCTAGAAACTCGCATCGCCCCAAACCAACTGCTGGGGTCGTGGGGAACGAACCGCTCTCGATTTGAGTCTCTGTTCCATCAGAACTTTAATGACTTTGGTTAAGACAAACAAACAGTTAGACATTTTTGTAAACTTGTATGCTCTCTGAGGGTTTTCTTTAAAAAAAGCTAAATTTGACCTTTCCTGGATGAAAGACTTGACATTCTACTACATTGACTATGCATATTATATTTGTTTTGGTCATATTTTTATTTCATGATCTCAAAGACCAACATTTTGGTTACATTTCCAAGTCAATCTGCCTCCCCGCCTCTCCACCTCCTTTTTTGGGGGGGGGGGGTTAAAAGAAAAGGACTAAGGGGGGGCGTTGGCAGGCTTATGGTAAGGTCAAAAGGGGCATATGAAGAGGTCAAGGGGGCGGTTGTTCAAAAAAGGTTGAGAACCAACTGCTCTAAGTTGAGTGAGGCAGGGTAGTCGTTAGGCACCATTGGTCGGATGATTCAATCGGTCTCTCTTGACTAGGAGACATTGGGGGGGACAGTAATACCTTAAGATTGCATCGTAAATCTGTCTTTAAAAAGTGGAAAATAACTGAAATGGAACCCGGGTCAGGAAGAGTTCTCCATACCTTGTTAGCGTCCGCCCGGGCTCCAGTTTGAGATTGATGGGCCGTTATGGACCGAGCACAGCTAGTAGCTGATCCTCGTAACCCCTCATCGTACCCAGCCGTGTGCCGGTCAAGTCAAGTCAACATTTTATCTTCACTCAAAAAAGGGCCTCTTCTACAGACCTCTTCTCACAGACATATGGAAGGCTATTCCATCTACATTACTGGAAGAGCAAGAAAGAAGTCGTAGAATTCTCTCCAATTCTACTGGAGGCAAAAAAAGTGATCCACTCTCATTGACAATCTCGTGCTTTGTAAAAGCCATACAAGAATACTCTGCAAAAATGTCCGATGCGTAACCTATGCTAAGAGAATTCCCAGTGCGGCTAGAAAGGCAGATGTGTAACTAATTACTGTAGTACATCTTGGCAGATAGGCAATAAAATATGTTGTTCTGTATGAGGTTAGGAAATCAATTCATGTTTTCATTGGACGGTTTGATCAATGTGCCATAGACCTGTAATCACTTCGGCACATTCTGCTCCAGTGAATGTGGATCCCCGCTCAGAAGAAATGCTCAAGCAATAAATAAAAAAAGTAGGTCCACTGAATACATAATATTTTTTGCTTGTATATTATTATAAAGCGTTGTAAAACTACATTACATCAGAGTACGATCAAATTAATTTTGGGTAAACTGTTGCTCAACACACTCCCGTGAAGTATCTTGATGTCTTACAGCTGAAAACGGTCTAGCTAGGTCCTAGTGCTAGGAGGCAACTACTGATTTTAAAAAAATATATATATATTAAAAGAAAAATTGAGGTAAATAAATATTCACACACAAGCCCCAGACCATATTTGATCTGTGCGAAAATAATTAACAGTCAGGTTTCGGTAATCTATCTCAATTGCAAGGGAGGCGAGAGAAAAAAAGCCCTCATTCCATTAGTCAGTGATGCCACCTGGAAAATTCATCAGGAAAAGCACTTCACTGTTGACTACAGCCCACCCGATAAGCCCACCCTCCCTTCAAAAAATGAGCAGAATAGGCCTCAATTCTCATATCAACTTAATGCATTTTGTCAGTCAGCCTTTCCCTGCTCTACCCATGTCGTTTCCCTTCCCCTCTTCCCCTATGTGGCCTATTGGTAATAAGGAGATTGTTCATGCCCATATGCATCTAATCTCTAACCAAAGGCGCGTGTGTGTGTATTATGTGTGTGCCTGTGTGTGCTGTGTGTGCTGTGTGTGCTGTGTGTGCTGTGTGTGTGTGTGCATCTAACCAAAGGTGTGTGTGTGTGTGTGTGTGTGTGTGTGTGTATTGTGCGTGCGTGTACGTGTGTCTTTCAGCTACCGTCTGTCTGTGTGTCTGGGGGAGGGCCTGGAGGGTTAAGTAGTAAAGCTGTTTGATATGGATGCGCGCGCGGCACCATCTGATTACCGCCATTCAGGTGCAGGTAAGCTGCATAATTCAGAAGGGCAAGAGAGGGCACGAGAGGCAGAAAAAAGGGGGATGCCTCCCTCCCTCTTCTGTTCTGTTCTGTGCTCTATGCCAACACCACACAAGGCACTGCGGTGCAATCTTACCTGCTGCCTGTGCACAATACCACCCACAGGAATGCCACAGTGCCACACACACACACTACACACACACACTAAAAACTGGCATAACCTACACACAGACACACACACGTACTGTATGTCACAAGCAGGGCTGGTCTATTTTACTTTGCCATACACAGATGCCACAAAACACAAATACACGTACAGACCAGGGCTTGACACTGGCACCTTCCAACCAGCCAAATGCTGGTAAAACTTGGCTGTGGCTAGTAACAGTTTCAGTCTCACTAGCCACTTTGACAGGTAGTTTATTCTTATCAACAAACACCAATTTGTTCTTGTATAAATTGTTTGTATTTAAATACAAGAATATTCTGACAACTAAACTCTGGCTAGCAGAAAGGCTGAATGGCTAGTGACTCGGGGAAACCACTAGCCACATTGGCCGGTGAGCTAAAAAGTTAACGTCGAGCCCTAGTACAGACACACAGACCTCGCCCCCACCCCCAACACCACTACCACAAACGTGTGCACGTATGCACGCACACACACACACACAACCACACACACCCCCCACACACACACAAACACCCCAGAGGGCTGTGCCATGTTACCTGCTGCCTCTTGGCGGCCATCAGGTTGAGTTTGTCCACCTCGGGCTTCAGGGCCTTGTACTGGATGCCCAGGTCCTGCTCCGTCTGGGCATTACGCACCTTCGCCAGGTTCTCCTCCACCTGGACATGGGGGGGAGAAAGAGACAGACATTTAATAGGAGATGGGGTGGGGGAGAGAGAGAGAGAGAGAGAGCAAGAGAGCGAGAGCAAGAGAGCGAGAGCAAGAGTGTGAGAGAGTGTGAGAGAGTGCGAGAGAGAGAGCAAGAGTGTGAGAGAGTGTGAGAGAGAGTGGAGAGAAGAGAGAGAGAGAGAGAGAGAGAGAGAGAGAGAGAGTGAGAGAGAGTGAGTGAGAGAGAGTGAGTGAGAGAGAGTGAGAGAGAGAGAGAGAGAGAGAGAGAGAGAGAGAGAGAGACCTAGAGAGACCTAGAGAGACCTAGAGAGACCTAGAGAGACCTAGAGAGACAGAGAATGAAGCTGTATGGTAGTAGTAGACGAAAAAAAGAAGAGTGATGGGAATGGAAATGACTTGAATGCAAGTGGTGAGGATTCATAAATG
>NC_085879.1:24559277-24581777 GCF_034702125.1 Engraulis encrasicolus
CTGGGGCATGAGGTCATTTCCTGTGGCATCTCGGTGGAGCAGTGTCCCGACTCCACCTCTAGCAGGTCAACGGTGCAACATTAAAAAGGAGCAATAAGTCAGCTCCGCACAGGTTTGATAACCGCAGCCAGGTGGAGGTCGGGAACGTGTGGAGTTGACAAAGACACAGTAGGGCGGTCGGGGGCAGGGGGAAAAAAAACGACTTGTTCTGAAGCTTTTTGCTCTTTAAAATGGGTGCCAGACAGACACGTCTCGCTTCCCCTCCACCCCAACCCACCATCCCTCAAGACACCCCCAACTGCTCTCCAAAGAGAGAGGGACGGACACACACACACACACACACACACCACACACACACTAAAGTGCCTTGTCAAAAAGTGGCATTTTTTAGTAGAGGAAAGATAGTGTGATGCATTACAGAGGGAGGGCACCTTCCACACAAATTTAGCAGCCGCTCTTGCCCCCCCACCTCCCCACTACATCTGCCAGAGTTATGGGGGAGTAGACAGCCATGCATAACCTTATCAGGGAAGCCAACAAGAGGAGCGGACAAAGGGGTATGTTGTCCCAGGCCCCAGGGGCCCCAGAATTGGGTCTATTGAGGAAAGGGGGCCGGGGGGCGTGGGGTGCCCATTCAGATGATTTTGTCCCGGGCCCGGGTGAAGCCGTCAGCGCCCTTGCAAAATCTAATAGCTGGATTTTCTTCCTCCTCCTCTCTGGCTTTTGGAGAGAAGAAGCGCTGAGGCACTGTATCGCACCTACACCTTAGTGTTTTTACGAGCGCCCCAAAGCCAAATACACACAAAATCCCATTTGCAGCAGAGCACGGCAGCCTAGGAGTTGGCTTAGGAACAACAACTTACACATGCATGAGGAGGGGCATGCGGATGGAGATGCAGTTCAAAGCCAACGTTTTCTCCCCTCAAAGCATTTTAAGGGGCGTGCATTATGCGGCAAAGGCAACTCGAAAAGACAGTTTTGTGTCCAGTGCTTAGATACAGCACAGGTGCCGTGCACTGCATTTCCAAACTCAGACGCAGAGCTCGAAGTTAACTTTTTTCATCATCAGTCAAAATGGCTAGTAGATGTTAATCTTACAAGCTAAACGCTCTCACTAATAGGTCAAACTGGCTAGTAAGTTGGTCTTTTCTACCAGCCAATCTGATATTTCACCAGAATTTGGCCGGTTGGCTGGTGTTAATTTAGAGCCATGCTCAGAACACTTCCCTAGGCCTGCATAACCATAAGGTGAACTGTTTGATCAGCAGTGTTTCCCACAGAAATTTTGGAAACTATGGGGGCAGCCGGGGTTTATTTTTGTCCGGGGGGGGGGGGGGTCTTCTCACACGGGCCTTTTTTTTGGGGGGGGGGGGGGGGTATTCTTGCAGCGTAAATGCAAAACGGCAAAACAATGACTACAGTATGACATTGGCGCATGGAGAAACTGTAGGCCTGGGCCTATATTTCAGCCATTTATATTTTGAGAAATAAGGCTACATAAGATTTTTACCCATGACTTAATAGTAGTACATTGTCATTGTCAAAAAATGCAGTACAGTGAATAATTTCTGTTTACAACACAGTTTCATTCGTCCCTCATGCAGGGGTCTGGGAAACAATAATAAAACAAAATAGGAGCAGAGATAAGAATTTAAGAGCACTGTGAAATTGTTAACGCATTGACAAAAAGGGTCTTAGAGGGTAGGCTATGCCTTTTCCCCCACACATATCTGTAGGCGTACACATTCTACATGAGGGGTGCTGGTCACAGGGCCAGTTTTTTCCAAATTCCTCCCATTAAAAGGGCTGAACAACATATTACACATTTATGTCTATATTCACATTCATTACACATTAATTTTCTATATGCAGCCCGATGTCTCCTCTGCTGTGTCAATGAAGGTCTGTCACCAAACTCATTACAACTGTAAAACAAAGCCTAGGGAGTGTTAGTAAACTCATCCCAACTGTCCCTTCTCTGAAGGTTTTTTATATTGCTCCCAAACCCAAGTAAACTACAACAACTTGACTAGGCTTTTGATCCCTGTCTTTCAAGCACTTGTGGTTCTCTCTATAGCAGGGGTGCCCAACCTTTTTTTAACCAAGATCTACTTTTGAAGTTGATGGTCTGCCGTGATCTACCAAGTCAAATTCAAGGATGTCAGTATGAAAATTTAAGACCACCATTTATTAATCACCATTATTATGAACAAAATGTTTTCAGTAGGCTACTATGGCCGTATCTTTTCAGTATGTTTTTAAAGTGTGTTGAATAGCCTATCTTTACAAAGCAATGCAGCACTGATAGTATGCAGAGATAATTTCAGTCATACACAAGTCATAAACAACTGAAACAATTTTCAAAATGATAAACATTTGGTATATAAAAGGCACATAGGCCCTATTTCTAAAATATGATGAAGCCTTATCATGCCTTCAGTGGTATAGGCTACAAATTAAAAAGGGCTCAGAATTTCACCATTTGTTATGGGTAAATAGTAGGCTACTATGAGAGAGAGAGAGAGAGAGAGAGAGAGAGAGAGAGAGAGAGAGAGAGAGAGAGAGAGAGACAGAGAGAGAGAGAGAGAGAGAGAGAGAGAGAGAGAGAGAGAGAGAGAGAGAGATGAGAGAGAGAGAGAGAAATGAGAGAACTCATTGGATTGGTTAACACCCCTGTTGACTTCTATGAAGGTTTTTTTTTTCCAGCTCTCTGGGACAGTAGCACAGCACAGGCTTTCTATTGTGAGTTTGGCCAATCGTTTTGTCCACAACTGAAGCAAGAAACAGCGCAAATTGAAGTGAATTCCATACATGTCAACAACTAACATTTCCCTTACACGCGGCACGCGATGTAAACGCAGTTAGCGATGATGCATGCGACTAGCGATTTGGACGAAGATCCTCGCATATCGGCGTGTCATAACGCATCGTTGCGCACATGTTCTGTTACTCACCCGATGTTACACGTGTGCACACATGAATCAACTGTAATACCCTTACGGTCACTTCCTAATGCTTTCCTCTCATTCTGTGTTACCGTGGGACTACTTATCTAACCAATACAGAGTCTATAGGATGTATTTACTCCAGGAGGAAAATGCGAAGGAAATTCAAAATCGCAATTCAAATCGTTTTTAACAAAAACGGATATCGTTAAAAAAAAGTAAAAAAAAATTTTTTTTTTTTTTTTTACATTTTCGTAAACTATGGCGGCCAAATTTAAACTATGGCGGGCCGCCATAGTTTCCTCAATGTATGGGAAACACTGATCAGTGCGTTGTTTGGTACATTGTTACTATGACCACTATTATAAGCATCAATAACTATTAATAAATACCTAATAATCAACACTCATTTATCATCAATGTCTCTAACGCAGCGCAGACTAGCACCAGGGTTCTAGCTAGCGCAAAAGTGCGTGACGGCCCGTTACGCTATAATTTTGGACCGTGACGCTTATTTTGGACCGTTACGCTTATTTTCAATACAGCGTAACGGCATTTTGTCTGTATTATGTAGGCTACAGCCAGATCAATGCCACATCGCCCTTCTGCCAAACCTGACACATGTCATACTCACTGTATTTAAATGACAATATAGCACTCTACTACTACTACTACCAGCCTACTATTTTTATTTGTCGCGGGGTTTTGACGGCTTTTATTAATCTCTGTGACAAGCGTATGAAACAACAACAAATGCACGTGTAGCATCGCATCCTTGTTTCTCCAAAGCGTAGTTGCCAACCTGTTAGCAGTGTCAGCAGTAGTGCTGGGTTCGTTACTTGTTACCATACAAACAAATCAGGAGACATGGGGCGCTAAGCGCTGACATTGGGAGTTGACACTATTCGAAAGAGGACAAAGTAGGTGGGAGAAGACGTGACATCTCCGTAACGGTGAGAGGCACTTTTTTCTAAGCTTGCCGGTTGACATAGCGTGACTACAAAAAAAACCCCGCATTCGTAGCAAAAGGAGCGTCTTCTGTGGCTAGTTCTAGGCTAATTGCATGCGAAAGGCACCCGGCACCAGTCCTGTGGTTTTAGGACGCGCAAGCTGTACAATAGCGCGAGCTCGGAAAATGTGTCAAACTGCACTTGTCTCGGAATCGGATCACTCGGACATTGATATGCCCCATTATTAAATGCACACACGGTTCACAGTGCTCAACGTTTTCAAAACTAGTGCAACTGTGAGAAGGAGGGGACACCGCGACACACCTCTCTCTTCCTCTTAATAGATCTCTATTTGCGCGTATGCGCCCGAGAGAGGGAGTCATATTTACCTCTCCAATCGCAAAAGTTCACAGACAACGGTGTTTCGTTACCAACTTTTTAGTAGTAACTCGTTAGGCCTACACTACTTTTATCAGAAAAAAGTAGTTACATTACTGCAACCCAACACTGATAATTTACCTTTTAGGTACCCCTAGAATGGCCTATTTTTACCTTAAAATGTCAAAAACTCCGCACCTGTGAATGGGGGGAAACCCCCCTTCCGCACCAACCCCCCCTCTCGGTCGCTTCGCTCCCTCGACCGATACGCTATAATTTCATCCTAAGAAATGGCTTTTGGAAACACCCGCTCAAGATATTTTTTTTTTTTTATGATCCATACACATTTCCCCTTCCATACACTAGACTAGATACTGCTGTACAGAAGGATGCGAACCAAGATCTGAAAAATGAACTCGTAATACCCCAGAAGAAAGCCTGCTAAATGGGACGCGATAAGTAGCCAGCGAAATCCAGATGATGTCTGAAAGCAGATGATTGAAAAGCTACTTGTGCCTGTGACATAAGAGGTCTTTGCTTCAGACAGAACACACCCACACAGAAGGGACATCTTAGCATCCCAGACACATGCACAAAAAGGGACATCTTTTCTTTCCCTCCCCCCTTAAAGTATGACAACAAAAAAACATAAATCTTCAATGATGCGTGGCTATAAAAGCAGTAGTGCTTTAATTTAAAGCCAGACCGACAAGAGAAGACAAGCCGCACAGTACTTTAGATGTCCTTCTGCACTTCTTCCCTTTTTTATTCTCCTGCTGAAGGCATGTGGAGGAGGAAGAGGAGGAGGAGGAGGAGGAAGAGAAGGAGAAGAAAGCTTGGCTCTCTCTCTCCCCCTCTCTCCCCTGGCACAATGGCTGCGGCGGGGGAAGAAACAATGTAGCCATCTGGGGACGAGCCCCATAAATAATTTCCCATGACATAAAACTACATGGCGAGCAAGCAAGCAGTACAGCGGAGGCAGCAACGACATCGCGCAAAGGCAAAGGAGGGAAGATGCAGTGGCAGTGGCCCTACCTCATCAGCACCCTACAAAACTACATCAACAAACGCGCGCGCGCACACACACACACACACACACACACCCTCCAAAACTACAACAGCAGTGGCCCTACCTCAGCACCCTACACTACGCACGTGCGCACACACACACACTACACAACAGCAGTGCAACAGCACCCTACAAAACTACATCAACAAACGTGCGCGCACGCACGCACGCACACCCTCCAAAACTACAACAGCAGTGGCCCTACCTCATCAGCACCCTACAAAACTAAAACACACATACACACACGCACACGCACACGCACACGCACACGCTCTACTCTCATGCCCCTCAACAGTTGCAAGTCTTGTTCAAGTAACAAAACGAATCAATAAACGGCGGCTGAGTCATGTCGTGTGGACCTGTACTGGGTAGAAAACGGGCAGTGGAAAGCGGGAAAAGTGACCCGTCTACGCACAGCGTGGGAGCTTCTGATTGGTAGCTCACACACAGCCTTTCTACCAGAGACTGTGAACTTTCTACACCATGCAGGGGCAATACACAGAGCATAAATGAGTAAAACTATTGACGAAACAAAGCATGGATCAGTATAGGAGCACTGAAGGGGGAAAAAAACAGCTTTGGGGATCCCAAAATTGCCCGAGATCGCAGCGATCGATCGTTCAGAACAGACTGTGGAGAGACGCTCTGAATCACGCATGGCCTCCACACATCATATATTACAATTCTGCTTTGTAAGAGTGAGTGAGTGTGTCTGTGTGTGTGTGTGTGCGTCTGTGTGCGTGTGTGAGTGTGTCTGTGTGTGTGTGTGTGCGTCTGTGTGCGTGTGCGTGCGCGTGCTCGGTCGCTCATTACCGCGGAGGCATGGCTTTAAAAGCCTGAGAGAAATCTGGGCTGGTTGCGGGAGGTTTACAAGTTAATTGCATTAGTGGCTCTCTGTCTGACACATGGAAACAAGGGAGAGAGAAAGATTGCAGAGTAATAGTAGAAAGAGGGAGAGCGTAAAAGAGAAGACCAATAAAAGTGATGAGTCTGTGAAGGTATGTGTGTGTTCATTCGAGACACATGCCATATCGAAACAAATTTCTGAGAAATAGTGTCCTTTGCAATCAGCCTTGAGGGTTTTTTTATTACTCTATGGCTAGCATGAGCCTATTCTTCAACATTTAGAAAGTGTATTACATTATAACTCCAAGGACAGGACCTATCCCGCGATCAATGTGATAATACCTTGGGTCATATTAGTGACAGCCCACTCACAGCCGAAGACAGCTCATGACATCATATAATGGCTGACATATAACATACTGCATGAGTCATGCTTCCTGCAGTCTGAGATGACTCAGCAATATCAGCGACGACGACTCATCCCTTTTCTGCCTGACTGAGTATGTGAGGTAAATTGGGAATTTCTTTGAACAGGTCAAGCATAAATGTATGCATATAGAATGACGGATTTGCAACACTACAGTTCGTGACAACCACTAGAACAGATAGTAGAGACCTTTACTTCTGTGCAGGGCAAGGAAAAGTTAATATGCAAGTAATACATGACAATTAAGCTTATCCATATAACAGAAAGAGCAGCAACCTTTACTTTAAAGTCGAAATACAGTTTCATATTATATCCCCAAAGCCTAGCAAAATGGTCCCATTAAAATTACAAAGTTTTAATCAAATATATAAATCACTTCATTTGATAATGGGATCACAGACAACTAGGCCTATGAATTAGGCTAACTGGCCAAAACAAAAACTCAGGGCCCTGGCTGGTACATCCTTTGAAAGTTTTTTTTTTAAATCTGCTGTTCAAAGCAAACTAAGGATTGCTCCACAGCTGCCAGAGCAACACTGGTCCGCAACAAGGGACCAACTTCAGAGATTAAAGACGCTTCTTATCTTTAAGGACATTTGCGGCAAACTCAGATGACGTTTCTTCAGAAGTTGCCTCCAAACTGTTGGTTGGTGGAATCCCACAAGGTTTTTATTCTGGGTCTCGTTTTGATCTAATCTGTCATCATCACCATCATCTCCCCTATGGTCAAAGTCTTCAAAAAGCACATGCTCATATACCACTGACAAAAAAATTATAAATCTTAGATTTGTGTCTAATTGTGCTCGTCACAATGATCAGTGACATTCATATCGCCTTAGGTCAGTGGTGCCTCAACATTTCTGCGAGGACCTTTCTTTCAGTATTTTCACGAACACCACACACCGCCACCCCAATATTCCAAACAGCAATTACGGCAAGTGGAAATTATGTTCATCCGTATGGCATATTATTCAATTGTCAACTTAACACACACACACACACACAGCAGTCATATTTCAAGGATTCTTCACAAATGTCACTTCAGATGCAAAATAAGACACTGTCCTGAGACCGTCAACGGAGTAGCCAGTATAACCACAGTTGTTTCCATTAAACCTGCAGGCCAAGGAGGAGGGCCATGCTGTCTGACATCTTCCAGAATTTGGTAGGTTCCGAGACTCTAAAAAACAGCAGCTAGACTTCAAACCAGGACTTTAAAAAGAAAAAAAATGAGCACATTACATCAATTTTAGCTGCAGTAACACTGCCTCCCTGTGAGGTTCAGGATGGCTTTTAAAGATTTTACCGTTTGATGTTAAGCCGGCGAATGTCCTGGCCCTAGCCTATATTTCCAGTCCCACGAGCCCCCAATGTTTCAGAAACAGGGCTTTAATGCTCTCACAAGGGCTTTTATTGGTTTTAACCTACATCTAATTTGAAATGAAAGGGTAATGGAGGACTGGCATTCCACTGGTGCTTGTCCAAAACTATGGAATGTTTTTTATATAGGCCAACTGTTGAGATATGCTCGCAAGCTGCATGGGCTCTTACAACCAGACTCAAAACTGACTTTTATACACCTTATACCGCTGTGTTTTTAAGCAGTGATACTTCCCTTTCCCCATCTAAGTTTATAGCTGGGTGTTCATCAATACAACTTCTTTATATACCTTTACTTTTATCTCAGCCTTTTATGACTAATTACTCGTTGACTCGCCAAAACTGGAAATAAAATGTTTGACTCAAATTCATTTTTTTAAATGTTGTATGGAATTACATCAGCGGACGTCAAGAGCATTCACCATCGAACAGTGGTAGTATTTAACAGCTCCTGGCCTATTACACGTCTCACGTTGTGCAACACCAGTCGTTTAGTTCTGTTCGCAATAATCTCAGTCAGACGGCAACTGACATGGAGTGCGTGTGTGTGTGTAGCTTTTTTATTATTATTAAATATAGCAATGACTCAGTATTACATTTATTAATGACCAGCAAAAAAAAACAGCAGCTTGCCTTACAAACTAATCTAAATCAAATAGCAAAAGCAAAAGGGAACACTTCAGTTTCCCACCCTCTCCTGTTCGCTTATTTGATTTAACATTAGCCTCTTCAAAGATTTATACAGTGCATTGCCACAAGGGAAAGAAAATAAAAACCTCTCTCCTATCCTCACAAAGCAACAGAACTACCTCATCATGCAGTCCAGGCATGGAGGTGCCATTTCACCATGTGTACATGGTGTACAAGTACTACAGTTCTTTTTTCCTGTGTCTCTCTGTTACTTTCCTTTTCTTCCCATCTCAGCAGGGTCAAGGAAAAATGAAGACTGTGGACCTCTCAAACAGGAAGTGGTGTTTGAGGTGTGTGTGTGTGTGAGTGTGTGTGTGTGTGTGTGTGTGTGTGTGTGTGTGTGTGTGTGTGTGTGTGTGTGTGTGTGTGTGTGTGTGTGTGTGTGTGTGTGTGTGTGTGTGTGTGAGTGTGTGTGTGTGTGCACTACAACAGCAGCTCTGGTCAGGGTGCTACTTCAGAACAGAAGAGAAGAGAGCAGGAGAGCAGAGGGAGAGACCAGCTCAGAGCAAATAACCCACCAGCACAAAAGATCACCTGGCAGGGCAGGAAGGCAGGCTGGCTGCCCCTTTCCCCTGTGTGTGCGCGTGCGTGCGCGTGTGTGTGTGTGTGTGAGAGAGTGAGAGTGAGAGAGAGCGAGAGTGAGAGAGAGCGAGCGCGAGAGAGCGACTGACTCTTTCCTCTTTCCCCAGCCCAAGCGGGTGTGTGTGAGCGTGTGAGCGTGTGTGTGTGTGTGCGTGTGCGCGCGTGCGTGTGTGTGTGTGTGCGTGTGTGTGTTTTCTTCCTCTCCCCTTTTTCTACCTTTCCTCTCTTTGGTCTCTGGACTCTCCAAATAGCCACAGGACAGCCTGCTGTACAATACCCACTACCACTGCAATCTGAAAAAGAAAGGAACCACCTGAAGGATGCACTCAGGTCTCAGAATAGGCCATCTGTATTTTACTCACGTACACTTTGAATCGCCAAAATCTGGTTCGTCGGACCAACTGTGGCCACATTGTACCTAGACTGGTTTTTACCATGCAGTTGTATTCTTTTCATCGCCATCATGCCTAATTGAAAACTTTTGGCCCTGCCGTGGCTCAAACGGTAGGGCACTGCACAGTCACACCGGGGGGGTGGGGGGGGGATCTCTCTCTCTCTCTCTCTCTCTCTCTCTCTCTCTCTCTCTCTCTCTCTCTCTCTCTCTCTCTCTCTCTCTCTCTCTCTCTCTCTCTCTCTCTCTCTCTCTCTCTCTCTCTCTCTCTCTCTCTCTCTCTCTCTCTCTCTCTCTCTCTCTCTCTCTCTCTCTCTCTCTCTCTCTCTCTCTCTCTCTCTCTCTCTCTCTCTCTCTCTCTCTCTCTCTCTCTCGAAAAAAACGATAACTGGTGGGATGCGTGAACTTCTGATGACCCAGTAAATGCATTGTAGTACAATTGAAAGAGATGAGCTTCAAGTCTAGTCCAGTTGGACTCGGCATACAGTATATGTGCAAGCATGCTTGTCTGTATTTATCATTCATTGCACTTTGATGAAGGACTGAGCGTACAAAACGCTGTCGTTGAACGTTTGGAAGCATTGATCAGTTTATTAATTCTTCAGTAGTAATCAGGAGCAAATCCGTTCAAGAAAGATTGTTAATCATCATCATCATAATCATGTTTGTTATGGCGAAAAAACACACACAGACAGACAAACACACACACAGACACAGGCTTATGCAAGGATTCTACTGTAGATCAAAACAACCATGGGTGGGGAGCCTACAGTTTGATGTTCTGCAGCGTGGGCACAGACCAGAGCAGACCAGAGCAGAGCAGACAAGGGAGGGGACCGCACCGCACCAGACACAATCGCCCTCGCAGCACCACAGACACAGGCGGTACGAGTGAAACGTAGTCAGTATACGTGTGTGAGAGAGAGAGCGAGAGAGAGAGAGCGAGAGAGAGAGAGCGAGAGAGCGAGAGAGAGAGAGCGAGAGAGAGAGAGATAGAGAGCGAGAGCGTGCGCGTGAGAGAGAGAGAGAAAGTACGCCCCAAGACTGTCATTCCCTGCAGAGGGTCCAATCAATAAGGCCATTTTCACAGGCCTGATAGTGATCAGTGTGCCTTTAATAAACTCTCATCCATCTCCTCTAAAGCAGTGCCCAGAGAGAGAGAGAGAGAGAGAGAGAGAGAGAGAGAGAGAGAGAGAGAGAGAGAGAGAGAGCAAGAGAGAGAGAGTGTGCGAGAGAGAGAGAGAGAGAGACGGAGAGAGAGAGAGACGGAGAGAGAGAGAGAGAGAGAGAGAGAGAGAGAGAGAGAGAGAGAGAGAGAGAGAGAGAGAGAGAGAGAGAGAGAGAGAGAGAGAGAGAGAGAGAGAGAGACGAAGAGAGAGAGAGAGAGAGAGAGAGAGAGTGTGCGAGAGAGAGAATGTGTGCGAGAGAGAGTGAGAGAGAGAGAGAGAGAGAGAGCGAGAGAGCGAGAGCGTAGTGTGCGTGTTGCAGTTGCACCATGATGAAATGCTTAAAATGGCCGTCACACAAAAGCCTTGCGGGGCCACGAGCTCCTCTCGGGCTCTCAGGAGACAGCCAGTATAGGGGGCATTACCATGGATGCCGCATTACTCCACTCTGCCTGGCTGTGGCCGGCCGGCCCTTATTGAGGGCTATGAAGAGATGCCTTTTGATTGCTGCCATAAATAAGCTAGAGTGTGGATAGCTAGAGGAGAGAGGAAATACATAGAGAATATAGGATATAGATATAAATAAAACACATAGACAACACACGGATTAACGCCGCGTACTACTAGGCAGACTTGTACTTCTGTAGCAGTCGGGCACAATTGATTCACATGGGGTGTTGTTTGATGTTGGTACAAAAAAAAGGCCTTTATTCCCAAAGAGACCAAAAAGGTGTACATTCATCAACTGTTATGGCAGTAGTTGAATGCTACAGAATATAGCTATGCCGAATTTAAGTCACATAATTAAAATGGTCATCCATTTATTCACGCATCTTTTATTTTTTTATCAAATGTATTTATTTGCACATTTTGCAATTACATTCTCAAAGCCCTGTGGGTGGCTGTTGCGCCCCCGTTGAAAAACACTAGTTTAACTAAAAGGAGAGGTGTAAAATTTTTCAGAAATGGTACAGTATGGCTTTAACACTGTGAGCCCCTGCCTGCCTGCCTGCCACCGCTGTCCCTGCCACCCCACCCCACCCCACCGGCTGCCTGCAGCCCACAGATTCCCAGCCGGTGACAGCACAGTAGAGTCAATCTGACATTCCTGGGACAGCCCAGCATTTGAGTTTGTCTTGGTTCGCTTCCGGCACATTTACTCTGCTCTGCTCTCTTCCTGTCTCTCTCTCTTCCTGTCTCTCTCTCTTCATGTCTCTCTCTCTTCATGTCTCTCTCTCTCCTGTCCCTCTCTTTCTACCCCTGTCTGTCTCTTTCTCTCTTTCTCTCTTTCTCTCTCTCTCTCTCTCTCTCTCTCTCTCTCTCTCTCTCTCTCTCTCTCTCTCTCTCTCTCGCTCTCTCTCTTTCTCCCTCTCTCCCCCTCTCTCTCCCTATCCGTCTCTCCCTCTCTCTCTCCCTCCCTCTCCATCTCTCCCTCTCTCTCTCTCTCTCTCTCTCTCTCTACACCTCCCTCTCTTTCTCTACTAGCCTCCTCCCAAAGCTCCCCGTTCTCGAACCAGGCTGATAAAATGTGCATGGGAGTAAGCAGGGGTGTCGTTCGGGGGGGGTAAAGTGTGACAGTCACCGGGGCCCCGTGTATCCTGTGCACTTGCATCTGCTAGCGATGCTGGCTATGATTATGTACTTGATTGTAAGTTGCTTTGGTTATAAAGCATCTGCGTAATGTAATGTAATATGTAGGGAGCCCACACACAGTACGATTTAAGAACATATATGGTGCGGGGGGGTCCATTGGAGATGATTGTACACATGTACAAAATTTCCTGCTACACCCCTGGGAGTAAGGGAAGGGTGTGGAGCAGTGGGGAGGGCTTGGGTGGGAAGGAGCTTTGCACCTCCTGACAGAGATGTTGCTGTGGATACTGCAACAAGTGCGAGTCAGCATACGACTACCACTCAGCAGATCCATGATGCTTTGCCAGATGGAATCCCAAGAAGCAGCAGATTACCGTCACAAACACACCCACCCACGAGGCATGGGAGGACTATGTCATGGATGGAAATGAATTGCTGAGTCTCGTTTATTTCCACCAGCTTCAACAGCCCTCCTGACACACACACACACACACACACACGCACACACGCACACACGCACACACGCACACACGCACACACGCACACACACACACACACACACACACACACACACACACACACACACACACACACACACACACACACACACGACTCTCCTTCATGCTTGATTCTTTCCCTGCCTCCCTCAGTCCCACAGCACACATGGCCTACAGCTGCCATCGCCGTCTCGTTCTGTGCCCTGGTGAAGGCAGGACAAATTCGGCCTGAAAATGCCCCCGTTCTTTTTTTAACAGGTGTACGGCTTAATGCTGACTGACACCAGTCCGTGACGACACTAGAAATGCTACAGACACACAAGGCACTACAGCAGCACTGCCGACCTGCAGCTGCCATTTCCTTGAGCATCAAGCCACACATGAAGGTCTCTACTGGAGCACACCACACCACAGCAAAATACTGTACAGCCCTGCAGCAACAGCATCGGCAGTTAGCCCAACTGGGAAACTCCAACTCCCATTGTCATTTTGACACAGCACACAAGTAAAAACTGCACACAACGAAATTGCATTTATGCCTAACCTGTGCAAGGGGGCAGCCGCCAATGGCACCCCTAAGGGAACAGAGCGGAGGGACGACAACATGCTCAGGGTGCCTCAGTCATGGAGGAGGATAGGGGAGAGCAATGGTTAATTAATGCCCCCATCAACCTGGCAGGTCAGGAGTGGAACCAGCAACCTTTGGGCTACAAGTCTGACACCCTGACCGTCCGCTTACCCATGACATGACCCATAACAACAAGCTGTTTGCTAACAAATGTGACACGATTCCTCTTAAGCATGCTGGAGTGTGCGAGCGTGCTGTCCACACCTACTATATTAGCCCACAAGTACATGCCAATTCATCAGCAATGGCTCGCGATCCACTTGCCAAATCTAGCCATTTGTAATATCAGGCCATGCTCATACTTGGGCCCGTATGGCTACCACCTAACAGATGCTTCAAAATCACCTATGAATTTCCATCAGGTCTTTTTGTCTTCTTTAAAAAATAAGAGTTTGACTCATTCAATGACAGTCCATATTAACTGGCTCTAAAAATGTTTTTAAAAAATCAGATGCTGTGTTCATATTTAAAGGACCAGTTTGGTCAATTTCAACATGCAGTTGTAATGCTCACACTACCCTGGACTTGTCAGTACCTGAGGTTTTTTTCCCCTTCTTCTTCAGCCTTTTCCGAGATCTTGGTCATTGTAATGGGGGCAGCTCTTTGTTTACATTTCATAAAAACATTTTTATTTATTCCCAAAAACATCAGAATGGTTATACAACATCAGCAGACAACTAGCAAACAGCGGTATCTAATGGGAAAATATTTGGAGTAGACCTATGTTCATTTTTTTAAAAATGTAAACAAACGCTGCCCCCATTAGAATAGCTCATATCTCGGAAAGGGCTTAGCCGAAAAATGTGGCATCACCGGGTACTGACAAGTCCAGGGTAGAGTGAGCAATACAACAGCACATTGAAATTGACCAAACTGGTCCTTTAAGCCCACAGGGCTACTAGCTAACAGATGAATAAAGAGAGAACATGAGATCTATCGTTATATATATTTTTTAAACCAGGATATGTATAAGAGTTTGTCTCATTCAATGAGAGCCCATATCAGCAGGCTTTTAAATAATGAATGGCCAACAAGACAGTGAGGGATTGGATGCCGCACTTCCCTGCTGGACGGAGGTTAAAAGTGCACTGTGTAGGATGATCGCCAGAGTAGGCATTACAACTATGCTGCGCATTGAAACTGTGTCGTCTATTGGAAAATTTGATGCTTTCATGAAGATTTACTAAGTAATAAACTAATATTTACTAGTATGACCAAAGTACAATAAGTTTTGCGGCTTCATTTCTGGAAATTCAAAATGGCGTACATGGGGTAGCTCCCCTTTTCATGTATGAAAAATGCCATTTTCCCAGTCACAATGAATGAATTTGAAGGCGGTGTTAAGCATTCACCAAAAAAAGGTTATATTTGTGAATGTGCAGCATGAATTCTGGAAATAAACTACTAAAAATGTTACACAGCGCACCTTTAAATAATTGATCGCCAAGAAGACAGTGAGGGATTGAATGCTGCACCATCCTGCATGATGGGGGTTAAAACCTTGTATTAATTTGTCTCCTGCAGCACACTTTAGGACACTATAATGAGATTTAACAAGAGATGGGAGGGAAAGGGGCGGATGAAAATAGAAGACCTAAAAGCAATGTCCAATGCACACAGTCTGGGATATAGCAGCTTTGTCACGTTCAAGCACACACAGGCTTTTCCTTTTAAGCCCAGGAATGATTGTGACTCAAGTGAAAAAACATCCATTTTAAATACGATTTCTGAGTATAAAATCTGCTTATTTTGGTTCATCAACCACAACAAAGACTTCAAGGTGTCAAGCAGAAAATAAATCAAACTGTAAAAGAAAACAAAAACTCAGCTTGCTTTGAAAGTTCTTGGGCAGCCTTGATATAAAGGTTAGGGAGTTGACTAGATCAGAGGGTTGCAGGTTCCGTACCCCAGCCTTAACAATCCCTTCCACCCTCTATGGCTGAAAAACCCTTGAGCAAAGTACCCAACGCTGCATTGCTCAAGGTACTGTAATATATTCTATAGTTGCTTTGGATAAAAGTGTCAGCCAAGTGCAATGTAATGCTTGATATTTCCACCAACTCCATAACACAATATTGAGACAAGTGAGTAACTGATGCGAAACCCAATCCACCACAATAACACCCCCTTTTCCTCTCCATCCTCAATGGATGACGTACCTTGCTTGCGGACATCCTCCACAGCGGCGGTGAGCTCGTCTTTCAGGAACTGGCTCTCCTTGGCGATCTTGTCACCTTTCTCCAGGAAGTTCTGCGTGGCGGTCTCCACGGACGCGGCCAGCACGTGGGCCTTCTTGGAGCGGCCCTTCTTCTTGTTGGAGGGCCCCTTGTTGCTGGAGTTCACCAGGGTGGTGACCTGAAGGTGCAGAGGAAAGGATTCATTTAATACATTCATTTTAGTGACGTTTCGGGCCGAAATGGCCCTTCCTCAGACTAGAAAATTGTGACCTGAAGGCCAGGCAAGTCAAATGTATTTTTGTATCTTTCTGCTCATATATGGACTATGGAGACACGAGAGTTCAGCGCAGAATGACTAGTTCTCTATAGTATAGGAAGTTCAAGGTGGTGACCTGAGGAAGTACAGATGAATGGATGATCAGCACACCAATGGGCTCACATTAATACATTTATTTTATTGTGACTTTTTGGGCCAAGCTCACCCTGCTTGAACCTAAAAATTACCAGTCCATCACGGTTACTTGTCCTGTCTTTCACTTTGTCAGTCTGTAAAATATCAGTCCTGTGTATGTCTATGTCTTGGCATGGTATAGAGAGAGAAACGTTATTTACATTTTCCTTGTATGACTTGTGTGCATATGAAGAAAGTGACAAATAAAAGCTGACTTGACTTGAAAATTGTGACCTGATGGACATTCAAGTCAGATGTGCATTTTTGGGTAATCTTCATATATAGACTGGGGAAATTTTTAATTGCCATTTGATGGATGGACAAGGTAAATGGATTTATGCACCTTTCTCCCATCATATAAAAACAGAGATTTTTTTTTTCCCCGTCACAAAAAGTTCAGTACTGAATGAATAGTTTCCTATAGCATCAGGACTGAAGAGAATGCAACAAAGAATGCAATACAGAGTTCTGTGTAGCAGAGGGGAGAACAGCAGCAACACAGAAGATAAATCAATCTCACAGCTTCACAGTCCAAAGTGTATGCTGATATAATTCTGTATAGGATGCATAGGGACAGACATGAGTTTATGAATGAGTGCTGGGGCTACTGCACTGCACTGCATTGCATTGCAGTACAGAACACAAACCCCAATAGTCACAGCAGTTCATATTTTTTAGTGAGTGAGAGTCAAGTATGCTGTGGATTGATGGTCTTTTAAAAGCAACCATCTGGCCATGGTCTGTCTGCCCACTCAAATAACACCTGAATTAACAGCAACACTCACTCAGTATGCAGAGCGTCGGTGGATTTTTTTTTACAAGATCCCTGAATGTCAATCTAGGTAGGTTGCTTCTTAATAAAACAAAAATGTTATTATCGTTATTGGTTAATGTGAGGCAGGGGCCTATACACAAGCACGCACAAACAAGCGCGCGCACACACGCATGCACACACACACACACCCTGAGGGGAAGTGGTGAATGGTATTAAACACAGATACAAGTTAATGATCATGCTGCGAGCAAGCAATATGAAAACCAGAAACACAACATACATCTTGTTGATGCCCAACATGGCATTTCACGTTCTCCGTCTCCCACTCCATATGAATATATTACTTAAAAGCTAATACATTTATAAATAAAGATGTCTTGGTCTTTTTTATTGCCATATCATTTTTGCATGAGGAGAGGAAGTAGCTTAGGGGATTTCAGTTGTCAGAAGAGTGAGACACTTGGTATTATGGCGCATTAGCTTCATGTCTACTTTAAAAGAGTATTTAAACGCCATTACCAACAGTGATGACCCAAAGACAAGTTGGAGCACTAAAACGCTAGGCCCGCATTCATTGACTGTGCCAAGTACAAGTCATTTCTCTTGTTTTCTTTCCATTTTTTTTATGAAACCAAATGAATGCATTTTCACCAAAATGGTTCTCAAAATCTCTGACTGCTGTGTCAAGCAAAAAAGAGCAGTTTTTAAATAGTTCATGATCCCCTAAAAATGTTTTTTTAAAAAACCATTTCAAAGAAATAGCATGTTTTTTTTTTTCCTTTACAGTCAGAAACATTTCAGGTGATCATCAGAGATTAGATGGGCTGAAATTCAGGTCAGTGCTCTCATCCCCAACTCCCAGGTGCTCTGTTCAGGTCCTGCACTCCTCTTTCTCTCATCAGAGCAGAAGCCAAACACTTTTTTTGTCTTTTTCGACCTCGACAGGACAGTGTGAGAGGTGGACGGGAAGCGAATTGGAAGAGAGATGGGGAGGGGTCGGCAAAGGACCCGGGCCGGGAATCGAACCCGGGTCAGCCGCATGGCAGGCGAGTGCCCTACCGGTTGGCCAAGGCAGGGCCATGAAGCCCACCCCTTTCCAGTTTAGGAGAAGCAGAACACAGGCCTGCCCTGCCATGCTTCACATGTCCTGAAGACACAAGGCAGGGGAGCATTTCTCGAAGCTGTAATTGCTAACCCCAGAGTTACTGTACCTCAGCACTGAAGTGAAGGGGAAAAAATGGTGCATCTAACACGCTTAAAAGAGAGCTTGGCTCTCTACTTTGCAGGGAAAAAACTGCAAACAAACTGGTAGCAAAATTTCTGAGTTTTGCTACCCTGGGGTTCTCATTTATGTTTAACATGCCGATTTTATTCCAGTTTCAATTCAGCTGATGCCCTGTATATGTGCAATGGTCATGATTTAGTATACACATTAAGCTTAATGATATTTAAAAAATACTTCAAAGCTTCATATGTCCTATTTGTTGGTAGTTTTTAAATCAACTCATCACCCATCACGCCCCAATAGCATCAGCATTTTTTGGAAACATCAAAAAGCTATCTAGTAAGTATCTAGCCTGTTAGCCTGACTGTGCATGATGAAATTCAAGCTTTAAAGCTTGTAAAATACAGTTAAAAAGGAAATGTGGAAAAATATGAATAAATATAAGTACAGTACATGAAATCCAAAAGGACAAGAGCATACACACACACGCACAGATAATCGAGATGGCCAGAAGGCGGTGTTCCACGGGTCTTCTTTGCCAAGTAAAAGCAGTTCAAGGAACTACATTATAAGTGTGGCCCAAAGACAATGTGCAAGCCAAGCATTTCTGTGCCAAGGTTAGAGTGAGAAAAAAAAACAAAGCTTTAAAAAAAATGTAATAAATAAATAATAGGCTGGTAATAATAACGACTATACAGGTACACCTGCAACCCATCCCCAAGCTGGAAGAAGTGAAGAGGGAGTCAGATATATCATGAGGGCAACTTTTCACCAAGCTCAGTGTTTTGGTAATGAAGGTGTGAGCGGGGGTGTTAGCCAGTATAGGAGACATGTGACTATCATCATCAGGCGAGGTGATGAATCATTAGGCCATACAGTGCTCTGAAAATTCCCTTCAATGATGCATGTTTTGTTTTTTGATTATTATTTTTTTAAGGCAAGATGGCAGGTGTTTCTTGTGTAGGTAGGCCTAAGCCTTAACAATGAAGTGCTGGGGATAGGGAAACGCTGGAGGTGCAGCCTCTTCAGTTCTCACCTGTGTGACCAGGGGCTCCAGCAAGCGCTCCACAGCCAGAGTCCGGATCTCCAGGCTCTTCGGGTCCCACTTGAAGTTGATGTTGGGAGTGCTAATAGTACTCATGTTTGTGGACTTGTCTGCAGAGAAGAGAAGAGAAGAGAAGAGAAGAGAAGAGAAGAGAAGAGAAGAGAAGAGAAGAGAAGAGAAGAGAAAAGAAAAGAGGGGGGCAGAAAATAAGATCAATAGGACAGTGAAAAAAATGGCAAAAACTGTCCAGCATAACGGGCAGAGAGCCGTAACAATGAGAAAGGGGACAAAAGAGACGCCTAAAGCATCTGCCCATGTTCTTCTAATGTGGCACAGTACATTAAGCACAGGGCCTGCAGGCATGAGGAATATCATACATACACGAGGCACTGATCTGTGGCCTCCCCGTGGCACTTTATCACATGGGACTAACTGACTTTAGCAACCCTCTCACTGGAGGTCCTATAATAGGCTGGCGGGGGAAAAGAGAAGTGCACAATGTGGGTCGGGCACATCATAATCCAAGCACCACAAATAAAACAGCCACGCACCGGCCACAAAGGAGTTTGTTTATGTCACATAGAAGGCTGACGGGCCTTAGCGACGCAGCCATCACGGCGTGGCCCACTTTTCGATTTCCTATTCATGCATCTGAGTGGCGCTTTATTGACTATGGTGCATTTGAGGGGAATGATTGGGATTACCGGAGGGCGGTAATGCATTTAGGCCACTAGACCAAGGTAACAAGTCGGTCATAAATGCGAAAGGGGGGCAGGGTAAAAGCACTGCATGATAAAAAAGGATTGTGTCATCCACACCTGAAGCTGAGGGCGCGTTTATGGTGACGCACTATGTCTTAACTCAGGGTTTCCCAAACTGGGGTGCGTGCACCCCTGGGGGTGCGCGGCCTGCCATAAGGGGGTGCGCGAGCTGAATTGAGCAATGGCGGATATGTGTGTTTTTATACAACATTAATGAAAATGAAGTAGTTTTTAACTGTATGGTGAACTGTATGCTTGAAGAAACATAAAGTCTACAGTATTGGAAATGAGGATTCCTAAATGACTCTGCATAATGTGCAGTGAAGGCATATCTGAGCGGCCATCAAGACATCAAAACATTGTTTAGGGGGTGCGCAAACCATATTGAAATGTACAAGGGGGTGCGCAAGGAAAAAAGTTTGGGAACCACTGTCTTAACTCATCATGCGTCAAGAAGCATTATTTCCATGTATTGAGAGCACAACACTTAGAACTCTTTACAATTTATTGTGGGGCAGTTAACTCGTCTTCATAATGTATGGTTCCTAAACAGCTGATGTCGCGTGTTTTAAGCATTACTACTTCCGACGCAAAAGGGCGGAGGCCTTCCAAATGTCCAGGTAAAGTACGCACGGAGCAGGAAACACACACGGCACGGGCCAATGTAGGTTTCTACCATCCACGTATCTCAGTCATGTCCAACACTCGTGTGTGTAAACAGAACAGACGACGTTACATGAGCCAAAACTCCGTATCAATAAAGCTTATTATGAAGTGGTTGGGAAAGAGTCGCGCGAAGTTAGGCAGGGAGAGACTAGCCACTTGCTAATTTAGCCATAGGCTCAACTCTGTGAACCCAAGCCGACTGTTACGAACCCATAATCACAAAACAACCATCAAACTTTCTTAATATATCAATAGATTGAAGTTACAGACAATAAGCTCCGCAACTCGAGATGAAGTGATTTGTATGTCAAAAAATCACTTCCTTAAAACATTCAGCCAAGTCATTCGCATCAGCGACTCTTCCCAGTATCGCTACAATGCGAGGCATCCCAAACATCCCTGTCCGAAGTATGGAAACAAGCTAATGCTAGCTTGAACCGCTACATCGGTGAAGCTAGGTTGCCAAACTTCTTCGATTCATTTAAAATTACGCCATCAAAGCCTTGGACAAATGTACAAGCGACTATACAAACCACTGCCTATCATTCAATGACTTGTTCAGGTTGGTACGATATCTTAAAAAGTAGGCCAGTAACTTACCAAAACAAGAGTATCCACTTGGGAAGTTGGTTGTAAATTAGCGTTTCAAAATGGTGGAATTGAGTCCCAAGAATTCAATGGTTTAGTTTGAAGTTGGAAAATACCCTGCGTAAGCCCTCGAGCTTCAGCTGTGGGGGAAAAAAGTCAAATGTTAGGACCGAACTTAGTCTAACCGTTGTAAGAAAGTTGAATCCTAATTCAAAAGAAACCCGAATTACCGTGATAAGTGCGCTGTAACTTCGTTCGCTACAAGTTTCACCCTCTCTTTGGTTTTCTATGGAAGGAGGGTCACAACTTCCTGGAATGGCGGATAAGCGGTTGACACAGGCCAATGTAATTCCCAGTGCGCTTGCAGGTGAGTGGTTAGGGCGTGGCGCGCCCACTGAAACCATGATGTAAACTTTTTTTGAAAACAGATGACCAGATATTCGCCCACTTAAAGGCCCAGTGAGTAAAACATTTATTGGTGTTCATCCTCAAACGTTGTGTTGCCCACTCAGGACGTGTCCTTTTAAGGACATAGGGCCTATTATCCATCACCTCCACATAACTAGACGGGCATTCTTTGCTTTGAAGGCATAAATCATAGGCCTACTAACAGGGGTCCAGTCCAGCATGCATTATTTATTATGTCATCTGGAACTACTTTACCAAATCAGGGACAACATTATTTGTAAAGTGGTTATGTTGAAAACCACTCAAATTAAGTGAAATTGAATCACAGTTCCAAATTCCTCCCCTTTTCTGGCTATAATAAACTCACACACAAAAATAGATCCAAATATATCCAAGGTTCTAGTTATGTGTATCACTTTCGAAACGTGGAAAATAGCCTATTAGGCTACATATTAACATAATTTTATTTCCTCTATTCAGCTTTTTATAGGCTATGGTAAAATAGGCTAAATTGAATTGAACCTTTAACCTCACCTATTTCAGTAGGCTGAAGTTACTGTGATTTATTCTACTGTGATTTAGTCAACAAAAGTCCTGGGTCTTTAACGTTTTTAAGTAGCAGACTTCAGGTGGGAGGGACACATTTGATGTGCATAAATTAATTGATTAGGGGCATCACATCTGATGCCCACACATTGATAGCCTAATTAATGTAATCAATGCATGCTTCTTAGATAATCCAGTAAAAACAAAGGAATAATTAAAATAAGACAGTGCATTAGCTGTGGTTGAACCACCCCCTGAGTCTGCTATTAAAACAAAACAAAACAAAACAAAAAACGGCAATGACCTGCCTACATTG
>NC_085879.1:24584277-24606777 GCF_034702125.1 Engraulis encrasicolus
AATTGCGGTCACAGGCTTAGTGATTTATATCTATATGGTGGTGTGCACTGTACAGCAACATGCCATATTTGATGTTGTTATTAATTCAGTATGGCAGTCATTATTTTTCCCACAGCATTCAAGATCGGCACCACACTTATAATGTAGTGAACCTTGTGCGGCACTGAAGCAGATGATTCAATTTGGTGCTAATAAGAGCGAAATATCACAGCACCATTGAAACATAGGCCTGTAATTACTGAACTGAAGTATGAGCTTCTTTCTTTGCATAGTCTTATAGGCTTTTGTATACATGATTGTAGTGTATTTTTTTTATCAGGCCCGCTGACAGGGGAGGGACAAATGGGTATGTTGTTCCGGGACCGGAGAGAAGAGGGGGCCCAGAATTGCTTCGTCATTGCATTGTACAGTACATACTGAGAGGGGGGGTGTCTTTAAGACCACTTTGTTAAGGGCAAAAAAAATGCAGTGTTAATCTGGGTATCCTGGGACCAAATGCACTCTTTTAAGATGTCATGTCAACTCTCCAAGTGTTGAATTAACTCTGAAAATTGTGCTATGTAGGCCTATAGGATGCCATAGGAGACTAATCGCACCATATAAAAGGCGTCGGCGGCACTGACAGTTATTTACCATTTCAAAACAACAGCTTGTTCATGGGGATGCCTTTTACGTGTCCTTGAACTCTTCCTCTCTCTCTCTTTCTCTCTCTCTGTCTCTCTCTCTCTCTCTCTCTCTGTCTCTCTCTCTCTTACCGCAACCATCTACCATCACCGAAGTACACAGTCCAATCTATCAGACGGAGGGGATGGGAGCAGCACAGCACTTTATAAATAATTCCATCTCATAATGAGGCTATGAACATGTGTGCCACGCTGAATGAATAATCAACTTCATCCATTTTAATCAAAGCAGAATGAGTCGTGGCTGTTTTTAGCGAACACAGTTAACAGGTGTTTTTTTTTAGTTGTTTTTTTTTTCTTTTCTTTTTTTCTTTGCTATGTTTGGTGTTTGTTGTTCCTGGGGTGGGGTTGGTGTTAATGTAGACGCCCATCCATCCGCCAAAGTCCCCCCTTGCCTCAGGGCCTGCTTGGGGTAATGAATGCACCCCACCCACCCAAAACGAGTCACTCAATTGTCATGCCTCCAGAAGTCCAGAAGAGGTGGCGGTGATGTCACCACTCATCAGACTGCCAGCCCTTATCACTCAGAGCCAGTCATTTGCATCACACCACAGGGCCGCCGCTAAGACACAAGCAGAGTACACAGAGCGCCTAGGGCACCAACCAGTGCGTGGGGCCCCAACCATTTTGCCCCCAAAATTGGGGCCTCTTAAATGGAAAATATTGCATTACATTACAAAACATAGGTCTATATTTATTAGTTATTAGTAGATTATTATTGTTATTATTTAATTATGAGGGGGGGTGGGGTCCTGCCCGGTTATGCTTAGGGCCTCCAAAACGTTAGCAGCGGCTCTGATCACACCACAGCAGCGGCAGCAGCGGTGGCGGTGTTGTGGTTGGAGCTCGCATGGTGATTACCATGGCCGACACAACTTCTATTTATACATCGCTCCAAGCGTACCTACCCTAACATAGCGGCGCCTGAGTGTAAGGAAACCAGCCAACCTCACGTACACAACAGTATAATAACAACTCACACAGAGACACACACACACACACACACACACACACACACACACACACACACACACACACACACACACACACACTCCGCTCTGACACCCCCCTGCTGAAACCTCAGGAATCCAGTGCAACTTGGAACTATATCCTGGCAAGGTCTTTATATAGCTTTAGTGGAATTGTCATGACGATTTGTGAACACGGCATAATTTTTATCCAATTATGGATTAATGAAATCCAAGCATGTAGAGCACATGTATTTCTCTGAGGACGTGTTGCCATGGATTCAGCAGCGGGCGGACTACAGTATGCTGAATGTTTTGTTTGCAGTTCTCTATGTATTATTTAATAGTTGACATGTCTTTCCTTTCAAGTTTGTTGCATCAGTCTGTGGTTATTTATTCACTGTTATCAACGGCGCGCCCTTGTGATGGCAAGCTAGAGGCATGTTAGGCCATTAACAACTGTACTGTACATTGCACAAGTAGAAGAAGCTGGAATAACTCCCAGAAACACCCTGAATCATTACCACCCCTCCCTCCCATTTGCTAGGAATAATGTGCTGTTTTTTATCAAGGGCAAAGGTACAGCGTGTGTGGCTATGTATATCCACAATGATAATTTTAATATACTGTATATATATATAAAAAATAAGATATAAATAAATATACTGTACACCCTCGTGTGCAGTAGCTAAAACTCAGTGACTATCAGCTGTGTCCTAGCACAGGGAGGTGCCTACGGCGCTTGTACCCCCTGTGCGGCTGCTGCTCCTCTGCTCTGTTCTCCTCTCCTCTCTTCTCCTCTCCTCTCCTCTGTTCTCCTCTCCTCTCCTCTGCTCTCCTCCCCTCTGCTCTGCGCAGTCCTGCTTTGTCAGAGCTGACTCGTGGGATCTGCTCCATTTTACTATGACTTCCACAGGGGAGGTAGGCTGTACTGTAGAAGGAGAGATTGAGGAGTAACCAGTCGAGGAAGTGACGGACAGAGGAGCCGTGATGAAAGTGGGGCCTAACAAGGATTGAGTCATCACTGAAGAATGTCAGAGCAGAGGTGTTTTTTTTTTCTCTTTCGTTTCATCGACGTCGATCCTCCTAGCGCTTTCAATTTCTGGCTGAGATGGATATGGGTTTAGAGAGCTTGGAACTCTCAGCTTGGAACTCTTGGAAGCCTTCCCCTGAGCGTCATCGTCCAAGTTGTTGTTGTGGTTCTCAGCTTTCAGGGCGGAGCACGCGGGATACCTGATCTCACTAATCCCACAACTCAACTCAAAAGCAGTTGCGGTTTCACTTTCCAATGACACCTTACATATGCTTCCATGTAAAAGCGTGTGGGCAAGTTAGGTATTCACACGTTAAGTTAATTCTAAACCTTGATTTAACCATCAGGTACAGTGTAAGTACGTAATGTTATATATTGTTAGGCATTTATAGTAGGCCTACATATAGAACAGGAAGCATAAAATAAATCATTACCGACTTTTCCATTTTCTGTCAGTTCATGATTGATATGTAGACAACAGTTGATAGGTAGACAAATAGACAGATAAGATAAATAAAATATGTTAATGTTATTATTTCCTGTTAAGAATTCGTTTTGTTCATTAAAAGTGTGAAGATTCAAAAACTCTGAAATGGAATATTCCAGTGCTCTTCTTATCTATTATCACCCAGTGAGCAGACGGACCGTCTTCTGATTGGCTGAGCAGGTGTCCTTTATTCCCCGGTAGCAGGACACCTATGATGTCATGCGGGTGTGCGGGCGTCCAAGTTGCTTCTTTTCTAACTTTCTGGCAAAGTGCCGTTACTAGTTCTATCGCATCTGGTTGTCTAGTCAAGACCGCGTCGTTAGTTCTATCGCATCTGGTTGTCTAGTCAAGACCCCGTTACTAATTCTATTGCATCTCGTTGTCAAGTCAAAAACCCAGTCGTCAATTCTATCGCATTTGGTTGTCAAGTCACCCCAACATTCTGAGCGCGTCCTTAGGCTATGCCTCCGATAGAGGCGCGTCTCACTAGATTAGGAAGTGGTGCCCATAGCAACGTACCAAGCGCAGTGGTGAATCTACTTTCTCACGAAGCCTTAGATCAACTTATTAATAAATTAATAAATTAATAGGCCTACTTAAATGCTGGTAACCGGGTGATAAGCGGAATAGCGGCCTTCGAGGTGTCCCGATATCAAGGGAAAATGGACTTGGCGAAGCGAACAGCCCTTCGGCTGCGCCGTCGGGCTGTTTAGAACGCTCCGCCTCGTCCATTATTTCCCTTGATATCGGGACACCTCGTCGTCCGCTATTCCATACATAAATCCTCTTCATAATAATAGGCATACGAACTCTGAAACCCCTTGTGACACTTCCACCATTTACGTAATCTCTAGGGAGGATGGAATGAGTTATCACCACAGTTCTGTGTGGTCCGGTTACATCATGTCATGTGGCCTATGACTTAACCCATTTTGTCCTAAGCCCTTTTTGAGAAAGGGTGCCCTCTGCCTATTAAATCCTAAATATCTCAGCCCATAAAGCACATACAAACATGAAATGAGTTACATTTAAAAGCTAGGACCCACGTTTTGCCTTAAAATGTGTTCATTCAGCTCTAACTTACCCACATTTTTAATAAAACAGCTCAAATCTCAAGAACCTGAATGCAGCGTATATGTGTCTCCAGGACACAATGGGTTAATGACTATGGGGCCAGTACAGACAGAGCCATGGATGTAAGAGTTAGGCAAATCCCATTGACCTCTGTGTTCCATTTTTACACAAAGATTGGTGACTCATCAAGCCTTTTTCTGGATCTTAAATGGTGCACTTGTGCACTGCAGTGTTCACTTCAGCATTCGTGTTTCAGTGTGTATTAGTTGCGGACTGAAACATAGTGCTCGAAGTGCACAAGTCCGCCATTTGAGATCCAGCATTTGACACACAGCTCACCATTCACATAGTTCCAAAATAGTTCCAGGAAGTGAGTGCTGAGCACAGAAAGTGCAGTAAAGGTAAATGTAATTCATTTTCATTCACTTTTCGTCACCTTCGCTTGTCATGTAGTGGCTCTGTGTTAGTCTTAAGCAAAAAAAGAAAGCTTCTGCCTACAACAGTTAGGCCTATTTGTATCTACGTGAATCATGTCACCAACCGACTTCCTCTGCCCTGGTTGTCACAACTCTGAATTCCATGGCTCTGGGGCCAGAGAGTCAGTCTAGACAGGAAAGCCACACCCTTCACTGGGGGCTGCAGCGACAAGCCCAGTCAGCCAGTTAGTCAGCTACTCACCCTCGGGCCCGCATACAGCACATACAGGGTCGTTTCAAGGTATTTTAAGGCCTTAGGCAAAGAGAGACTTGGGCCCCCTTTGATTTGGGTCCAGTTAGTCCATGGGTGGGGAACCAGTCAGTCCCTCACCCTTAGGCCTGTATACAGTATTACACAGGGTCATTTGAAGGTATTTTAAAGCGATGGTTCGGAGTAGAATCACCCTAATGCCATTTGAACCGTGACACCCATCCACCTTTACACCCGAAGTGTTTTCTGCCGCAGGCTTACATCAACAGAGTTGCCGTGTTATTCGATGTTTATTCCGGTTAGCTTGACTCAAGCGCATATGGATACTGGGCACCGTCTCCAAACTTTCCCCACAAAAATAACATGTCATGACACCAAACTTCTGCAGTAGCACAAATATGGTCTGTACTCACGAAACGAAGCATTTGGAAGTTTTGTAAATAGTCCATAAGTTTATTATTATCAACACAAGCCAAATCTAGCTTTTCTGCTTCTAAAGCTGCGCCTACGTTACTTCTGTCATCTGAGACTAGCCTGTAAAATTCCTCAATGAAACTCAAAATATGTAGAATGAAAAGTGAATTCAGCATCAGTGTTGGTAACAAAAGTCCTTGTCTAATTGATAGAAGGTAACATTTGAAATGTATTTTAAGTGTTGCCTTGAAAATATAAGCCTTAATCACAATTCAGTGAAAACTTTTTTAACACTCTCGTCTGGAAGTTTGTTGAAGACTTTTACGGGCTTGTCTCATATGACGGAAGTAACGTTGGCACAGCTTTAGCAGCAGAGAAGCTATTCAGCTTGTGTTGATAATACTAAACTCCTGGACTATTTCCAAACTTCCAAATGCTTCGTTTCGTGAGTACATACCATATTTGTGCTACTGCAGAAGTTTGGTGTAATGACATGTTATTTTTGTGGGGAAAGTTTGGAGACGGTGCCCAGTATCCATATGCGCTTGAGTCAAGCTAACCGGAATAAACATCGAATAACACGGCAACTCTGTTGATGTAAGTCTGCGGCAGAAAACACTTCGGGTGTAAAGGTGGATGGGTGTCACGGTTCAAATGGCATTAGGGTGATTCTACTCCGAACCATCGCTTTAAGGCCCTAGGCAAAGATAGACTTGGGTCCAAGTCGGTCACCCTCAGGCCCGCATACAGAATATGCAACCTCTGCAGCCATAGGCCTGTACTGTCACATTTGGCAACCCTGCATGCACTAGGGTAGTGCAGGGCTGTTTCAAGATATATGGGGGCCCTTGGCAAAGACGGACTTGGGGTCCACTTTCTAAAAAATCTTTAAACTTTTTTTTTTGGGGGGGGGGGGGGGGGGCTCAAAAGCAGGGCTGCAGTGGAGGGTAAACGCACGTAAACGGCGTTTACGCACCTCTGGAATTTAGGAAATAGCGTTTACCCACCTCTTATAGCGTTTACCCACCTCTAGCGTTTACGCAGCTCTTAATGGCAATTACGCACGTCAAAGTTCCCTGCGCCTTGTGATCTGCCGTTGGAAAACTCGAAAATAAATTTGGTGTCATTTAAAAAATATTGTTGAACACTTAACGCTTTAGTAGGAATCATTTTCATCTGCTCTGTATTTGGGTATGTGACCGTCCAATCAGTGCCTTTCGGCTGCGGCGGCGACACCAATCAGGATCCAGGGAATATGTAAACACATACACGTTGTGTAGTTGCCTGCCTGCCTACCTGTTCAAAGTTAATCATCATGGATATTAGGAGATATTTGTGATTAGGTCTGGTGTTAACCAGGCACGTTTCTCTCTATCGTTCACAACTTAGTCACGCCCTTCTCATCAAAATAGCCACTTCGCACCGTGTGTCTGAAAGAAGTAGGGGACAAGCCAGTGCGCCCCGTGTTTGCAAAGCGAAAGCGCATCTGTCCGCCGGTTCTACGGACGGCAATGGCGATAGAAACGCAAATGCGCGTTCGCGGTGGAGTTGAAGAAAAAAAATCCTTCGTGTGAAGCCAGGTATGAAAGTAACCTAACACAGGAGCCTAGAAGCCTAACACGACCAAATCCACCATTTAGGGAGGTACAAGTTTTGTTACACCTTGTCACAAGACTTAACCTAAAAATGATTTCATTATCTCTCATGGACATTTCCAAGTTATTTGCAAAAGCAATTTCTCGGAGCTAGAAGGACTCATTCCTGAGTTAAGAAATAAGCTTCTTCTTCATCAACTTCTTCTGTCTATTGTCTTTGCAGTTATTGATAACATTGTATGGGTTATATTAATGGTGGGTAAAACCCCAGTTCCTCTCTTAATGGTTGCAGTGCCCATTGCTAATCTCTGAGCACCACTACAAGTAGCCTAGCTAAGTAGGTCTAATGACAGTGGTGGGGTACGTGTACATTGTAAGGTGTCTTATAAACATAAGCCTAAAATGTCGTCTAATAGCACTTCATTATCAATTCAGTTGAAAACTACAAATAATGTGTTTTTTATTTAGTTTCAAATGTTATATAGCCTAATATCATGCTATTCATCTTTGTGGGGAATGGCTGAGATGGGCCTACATGATGGTGAATCTATTTTTAAAAGCCTAATGCAGAAATTGGAATATGAATTGGAATATGAATTGGAATATGAAATTGTGCTGCATTGTTATGCTGTTAAGCTACCTCAATATTGGTGTTAGGCCTACTATCTAGGATTGTAACAAAGGCACACGCATCATATGATCACACAAATCAGGCCTATAGGCCTATAGGCCTAACTGAAGAGATTTTAGTTGTCATTCAGAGTAGACAAATTAATGTGCATGCCTAAAAGTTCTAGTGGATTTTAATCAAATGACCATTTTGGATGCATTGATACTTTATAGGCCTACTATCATACCTGGCCTGATACCCATATTTTCATACCTGTAGATACACAGATACACCGATGACACAGTGAGAGGAGAAAGAGAGAGCAGATGACATCCCAGTAGGCCTATCTGGACAGAAAAACAGCACGGTTTAAAAAAGATAACCCTTGCCTTATTGTCAATGGTTAATATCTTGGATGCAAAATCTGCAAAAAAGTGAAAGGCCTTGGAGTGTTGCTTTGCGTCGTTTTGTGCTGTGTCGCGTCACGGTCTGTCTGATCAAAAAATTCATGGTTTACCCACCTCTAATTTTACCACTACAGCCCTGCTCAAAAGATATTTGATAGCTGTAGAGTAGAGAGTACAGTAGAGTAGCATTTATTAATAGCAAAGAAAAATAAGGTGTCCAGTAGCGTGCATAAATAGCCTACCAAAATAAATACATAATAAGTATCATTGCAATTTTTGGTTCACAAACTTGTTATGGTTGCCAACTGGGAGCCCCATCCAATTGCCTAATAGTTTGCTTTCCTGGTTGCGACATTCCCAATCAGAGTTAGTCAGTCACCCTTGTGTTCTCAGTATACATGAGCCCACAACAAGCCTGCAGGCCGCCTGTACAACATGTAACTACAGGCTGATCTTATCACTGTCAACATTATGGTTTCGGATTTCATTTGATTTTACTGACGCATTCATATCATTTCGCTTTCTCATACAGTCCAGTCGTCCTATTGGTTGTGGTAGCGTGTTACACAGATTTGAATCATCTCAGAGCGCCTGCCTTGTTTTTTCCATTAAGTATTCATAGCAAACCCTGATTAAAAAAATATTAAAAAACCAAAACAAAACAAAGTACAACAATAAATTGTGATACTGACCTTTGTACAGGAATGATTTCTATACACTTTCACTTTCAATTTATTTATTTATTTTAAAAAAAAGTCATCTGTCAGCTACATTTATATGTTATAAGTACACTTACAGTTATGCATCACAATATGCGCACAGTATATATATATATATATATATTTTTTTTTTTTTGGATATGCATGCATATCATGAAATCCATTACAATGTTGTTTTTATTTTATTTTAGATATACAGTACATGTGTATCCTGAAACTCATTACAATATATTTTTTTTCATTTTAGTTTTAGATATACATGTATACATGTATGTCCTCTGTCCTGAAATCCAAGGTCATCTCCATCGTTATGGTTAGTCACCGTATGAGTCACGGTGCATTACAGAGATTTAAAAGCACGCTGGTCATTCATGAGACATTGTATATGCTTGCTTTCAGCCCCGCCACTGCCGCCACTGTCATGTTTTCCTGAAGTCACTATCTGAAAGTGAAAGTGAAAGCCCATTGGGAAACTCCAACTCCCATTGTCATTGTGACACAGCACTCCACAGCACACAAGTGAACACTGCACACTGCACACAACGAAATTGCATTTATGCCTCACCCGTGCAAGGGGGCAGCCCTCAGTGGCGCCCCATGGGGAGCAGTGCGGTGGGACGGTACCATGCTCAGGGTACCTCAGTCATGGAGGAGGATGGGGGACAGCACTGGTTGATTACTCCCCCCACCAACCTGGCGGGTCGGGAGTCGAACCGGCAACCTCTGGGATGCAAGTCTGACGCCCTAACCGCTCACCCATGACTGTGTATTCTCATACTGTGTGTAGCCTATGTAAGAAAGTAGGCCTATACCGCATTAGTAAATATTTTATTGCTGCCTGCGTGGCTTTAGTTGAAAATAAAATGTGGATTTAGCATGAAAATAAAACGACAAACAACTCACACACACACATAGAGCACTCGTATCCATCATGAAGGTCAAGGGAGATAGATCTATATTTACACGGATGTATACAAGTCATATATTGACAGATAGTATCAGTACACACAGGCAGAAGATGATGCACTGACCAAGGGACGCTGGCAGTGTTGGCTGGGCCAGGGACAAAGTCTCTAAAAAGGCCCCCCCTCCACACCCTGTATACATACAGCACAATGTAATGAGGAGCAGGGAAGCCTACAGGGGGTGTGGGAGGGGTCAGTTGTCCAGGGCCCAGGGAGAGAGGGGGACCCAGAATTGGGGCTGTGATGGGAGCACAATGTACATGTGCACCTGTAATGAGGGACAGGGAAGCCGACCAGGGTTTGGGGGGTGGTTGGCAGACAAAGGGGTCAGTTGTCCCGGGCCCAGGGAGAGAGCGGGGAGGGGGCCGGAGAATCTGGGCCATGATTGCAGTGTATGTATTTAGAGGGGGACTCTTTCAGCTGACTTTTTTCTGAGCCTGGCCAAAGCTATCATCGGCTCTGATGAGGTGGACTTCAGTCCTGGACCTCCTCTGTCCCTGGGCCCGAGAAAAGTGACCTGTTTGTCCCCCCCATGTCGGCTTCCCTGCAACTGGCCCCACAATCCCATCTGTCCAGGTTATAGTGATGGTTTTGACAAGCGCTTGTGTGTGAGCAGGGAAGCCGAGAGGGGGGGGTTAAATGGGTCAGTTGTCCCAGACCCAGGGAGATGGGGGCCCCACAATTGTGTTCTCATTACATTGAATGTATTGGGTGGGGGGCCCTTTGAGATGATTTTGTCCTGGGCTCATCCAAAGTCAGCGGCCTTGTGGGTGGGTGGCAGACTTCAAGTTCAACAGCTTGCTTTGCTCTCCCCAATTGTTTTCTTGTCGCCGGCTGAATCTGCCCAGATGACGAAGCACAATATTGTGCGTGCGGATGGACACGAACATGTTTCTTGGATGTTTTGTTCAGACGGACTCAGCTCTGAATCCTAACTGTAGAGAGCGTTGCTCTGCTGTTTCATGCAATAGAACGGTATACGGTATATGGCATTTTAATGCACTCCTGTGCTGCCAACCCATAACAATAGAATTGCTCCATTCTCTCCCATTGAAAATTCCATTATGATCAAAAAAAGTCACAGATATTACAAAGCAACAATGGAAAAAAGAACCTTTTTTATTTCTCTCCCTTTGCCCAGTCTTCCATGTTTCATTTCTTTCATACCATCTGAAGTGTGGGTCATTGAGAACATTAAAAAAGCCCTGCATGCACTCTCTTCAGGGCTCACTCGCTGTGGCAGTGTAGAGAAGAAGTGTTTTGCCGTTTCCAGTTCATCAGACTTGACACAAAGTCTGTCTGATGAGAAAAAATAAACTTGTGCAGAGCCAGAGAGGAAATCTCTCGAATCACGCATCACGCCTGTAGATTTTTCCTCCTTCTGGGGTTTTCATTTGTGTGATTCCACTGATCTCTGACTTAATGGAGACAGGCCCCTCTGTTGCTTGCACAACATGTCAAGCGCATAAAAAGCAAAACTGTTGACAGCTGGTCAAAAAATAAGCCAAAGACATGTTTGAATGTGCTCTAGTCCTTTTTTTTTTAAACATCGGTCTGTTTTATTTTCAAAAATAGCTAGAAATGGAGGGGCAAACATCTCCTGAATCTACATCGATCACATCCTATTTTGTTTTGTCTGTTTTCTAATAGGAAATGTGAAAGTTATGCTTCACCAAAAACGTAAAAAATAATAATAATAATAATTGTTGTCTGAACCATCCAGCTCGTACGCTCGTACTCCGGAAAGCCGAGCACATTCACTGATGTGTACACGGGAGAGATGACAGCTAAGTGGATTGAGGTACAATGTTGAAATACTACCTGACCAGATAGCAATAAACATCCAGTCATTGCCCTTGCACACCACTGTAAACAACCCTCCACTGCTTGACAGGTCAGCAGGTCTATATATCCTGCTGCCTCCTGGGCTGCACTGGTAATCTGGCATACAGGGTATTTTCCCAGTGGGCCCACATTATACAGGGGCCAATACAGTGCTGTTGTTTATGTGTGTTTGAGGGTTTTTTTTTTCTTTCTTTCTCAGGGATTGGCCCACAGTTTAGAGAGAGGGCGGCTCATTGGTCCGTCTTCAACATAGACAGCGGACTGAGTCAAGCAGGATAGGTATATGTAAGCTGGGCCTGGGAAAAAATAATTTGATAGGGCCCCTGATCCAAAACCTACAATGTAATTAGGACCCAATTTCCCAATCTCTGGGCCCGGGACAACTGACCCCTTTGTCCCCTCTGTCGGCTTACCTGGGCCTATGTGAGGGGCCAATTAAAGACAAAAATACCCGAATGTTTTTTTTGGCCCAGTCAAGCCTTGTCTGCATCATGTCAAGTCATCCCACATAATACAGTGTCAGCGCTGCTTTGGGCCAAGTGGAGTGTATTTGAACCTGCCAGAGCTGGTGAATTAGTGAAGTATTTTCCTTGTACATCGATGGCTTTCATGGGTATTTTTTTACCCTATATCTGTTGTTCTTTTTTGAACATCTGGGACTTTTTCTGTCATATAATGACAATCTATCTTTCACTCTTTATAATAAGATTACATGCCTTTATTTGGGACAGGACAGTGAATATGGTGACAGGAAAGCAGTTTGAGAGAGAGAGACGGGGGAGGATCGGGACATAGCACCAGGATAGAATCGAACCCGAGTCCCCATCTTAATAGAACAGCGCCAGTTGAGCCTCTATCTGTGTATCTATTTTGTATCTGTTGTTCTTTTTTGAACATCTGTGAGGTGAGGTTTATTTTTTTCGCAATATAATATAATCTTTCACTCTGTTTTTCTGTCTGCTTTTTTCCCCATTCATCACTTGTTTCCTCTCACCCCTGTTGCTTTTCCTACCATTAAAATCGCAGCACAGACAGAGAGAGCGAGAGAGAGCCGCATCAGTTGTTTGAAGCATCTGATCCCCCCTGCTGTATAGACCACTTGCTGACTATATGCAGCAGTCTGTTCCATAATGAAATGAATCCAAATGGTATGCACAGTAAAAAAAGAGAGAAAAAAATGCCATGTTAATTCAACACTCAGAGAAACTATGTAACATCTTCTATCTAGAGAGTGTATTTGGTCCCAGAGTACTCTCCAAGTGTTAAATTAACACTAGCATGTATGTGTGTATTTTTTACTGTGTGGCATGCACTTTCATTGAAATCATACGGTCTTAGAATGAGTTGGAAATGTAATCACATTTAAATATGTACAATTATCGAAAGTGAACGTTGGGTGCCATGATGACCGCGTACGTCATAGTCATACTGACTCCCTCCTGCCCCTTTTCATTTGAGGAAATGGAATGTTTTTTTCCCCTGTAGGAGGACACTACTGCACGGTAGATTTTGAAGTGTTAATTCAACACTTAGAGAGTGTAGAGCCAACTAGAAGAGTGTTAAATTTGACTCTGTACGTGTTGAATTAACCCTGTAAAATGTACGCTCTGTACTGTACAATAGTGCAAGGTTACAGATCTCATCAGCGAGGGTCAGGGGGAGGAGTCGGAGGAACGAATGACGGGTGGTGGCCGGTCACTTATTAAATCGAGACAGACAGAGAGAAAAAGAGAGAGAGATAGAGAGGGGAGGATACAGAGAGAAAGAGAGAGAAAGAGAGAGACAGAGAAAAAAAGAGAGAGAGAGAGAGAGCGACAGACATACAGAGAGAGGAGGATACAAAGAGAGAGAGAGAGAGAGAGAGAGAGAGAGAGAGAGAGAGAGAGAGAGAGAGAGAGAGAGAGAATAAAGAACAACAGACAGAGAGAGCTAGAGGGACTATAGGATAGAGAAAGAGACTGGGAAAGAGAGTGAGACAAAAAGAGAGATCTGTTTGCAATGCCAGCACTACAGAAGGATCAGAGACAGCCCACTGCACACAGCATGGTGTGATGGGCAGGAGTCTTTGATTTTTTTGGTCAGGCACGGCACGGGGAAGCGCCGAGCTGAGCACACGCGTGGCAATCACGGCCAGCTAGCTCTGCACAGCTCTCAGCTCAGGACTATAATGGTATGCATCACTGAGGGCGTTGGAATGGCATTTATTTACACCATGCAGCATAGCTCCCCATCCCCATCCCCAGCCCCATCCCCATCCCCATCCCCATCCCCATCCCCATCCCCAGCCCCAGCCCCATCCCCATCCCCATCCCGATCCCCAGCCCCAGCCCCATGCCCAGCCCCATCCCCATCCCCAGCCCCTCTACACCTGAACCTGCTATGAACCCCACAGACACAACTGGGAAGGGAGATTGAGTTAACTACGTAGTAGGGGGATGGAAAAAATAGAGCGCTTTTTCTGAGAGAGAAACACAGAGCGGGCAAGCGAGAGAGAGAGAAACGGAGAGAGAGAGAGAGAGAGAGAGAGAGAGAGAGAGAGAGAGAGAGAGAGAGAGAGAGAGTGAGAGTGAGAGTGAGAGTGAGAGTGAGAATGAGAGTGTGTGTGTGTGTGTGAGAGAGAGAGAGAGACAGAGAATGAGAGAGAATGAATAGAGGGAGAGAGAGAGAGAGAATGAGTAGAGGGAGAGAGAAAATGGATAAACCGGGGGCAGACAGGGAAAAAAGAGGAGGAAATGGAAAAAAAAGAAGAAAAAAGAACACAAAACAGAAGAGCAAGGGACACGGTGATGAACATTAAGAGCACATTATGATGGCAGCTGAGATGAGGTGGGCGCCTTGATGCCTATAAGAGGGTCTCCAGTGTCCCGTGCTTGCAGGCCCGTTTCAAGGCATTTCAGGGGGGCCCTAGGCAAACAGGGGATGTGGGGCCCCTCCTCCCCCTCTCAAAACTATTGGGGGAGGGGGCTCCTCAAGAGAGAAATTGACAGCAGTGCCACTGCACTTTTCGGTCGTTGATTTTAGGAAGATGCTGCCCCATTCAGCAAGTTGTCATTGCTGTCATTTGAATACAGGTACACGAGGAGTCATGGGTAAGTGATTAGGGCATCAGACTTGTAGCCCAAAAGTCGAATCCCGACCGGCCAGGTTGGTGGGGGGAGTAATTAACCAGTGCTCTCCCCCATCCTCCTCCATGACTGAGGTACCCTGAGCATGGTACCGTCCCGCTGCACTGCTCCCTTGGCTGCCCCCTTGCACAGGTGAGGCATACATGCAATTTTGTTGTGTTCAGTGTGCACTTGTGTGCTGTGGCATGCTGTGTCACAATGACAATGGGAGTTGGAGATTCCCAATTGGGCTTTGAATACAGGTAGGCCTACATAACCGGTCATTACCAGAGGGCCCCTGTTCAGCGGGGGGCCCTAGGCGAGTTACCTAGTTTGCTTGCCTGGTTGTGACAGGTCTGCAATGCATGTTGCGTTTACTGGTGGGCTGACTTTGTCACCACGCTGCCCCCCCCAGGTCCACCCCCTCCAGCTCATAAGTCAGTTCCCACTGCGGCTGCCATGCCAATTTTCACCACACAGCACACAGTAAATGTTTTATATAACGTCGGAGGTACCACACACGCGCGCGCACACGCACACGCACACACACGCGCACACGCACGCACGCACACACACACACACACACACACACACACACACACACACACACACACACACACACACACACACACACACACACACACACACACACACACACACACACACACACACACACACACACACACACAAAAGCAGAGAGAGCATTTAAATGAAAAATTAATGTGAGCAGATGTTTAGGTTTGCATCCCTCATGGCCATGAACACATTTCAAAAGAGGGAGAATTGATTAAAAAAAGAACAAGAGAGAGAGAGAGAGAGAGAGAGAGAGGGCAGAATCGGATGGAGGGGGGGCGGTGTAGCAATGCAGTGCTTGGCCCCACACACACTATACCAAGGGTTCCCAAACGTGACCATGACAAGACCCCCTACCGATTCCAGCCAAGATTCCCCTTACGAGAGAGAGAGAGAGAGAGAGAGAGAGAGAGAGAGAGAGAGAGAGAGAGAGAGAGAGAGAGAGAGAGAGAGAGAGAGAGCAGAATCGGATGGGGAGGGGAGAGGTGTACTGTAGGATGGTTGGTTAAGGCATGGTTGGGGGGGGGGTTGCAGCAATGCAGTGGTAGGCCCCACGCACACACACTATACCAAGGGTACCCAACCGTAACCATGACAAGGCTGTCTACACTATAACGGTAGATTCCAGCCAAGGTCTCCCTTACATGGGGCCAGGGCTCTAGATTATCACCAGCCAACCGGCCAAACGCTGGTGAAATTTGTATTTGACCGGTAGAAAAAGACAAACTTACCAGCATGTTTGATCCATTAGTGAATGCTTATTAAGTTAGTAAGATTTTCATCTACCTGGTCATGACAAAAGTAAATTTAGAGCCTTGCATGGGTCGTGCCACACATTTTTATCCTGTGCACCTGTTTTCACACTAACGATACTATTACACTAACGATACTATTACTAACGATAATAGTAGTAATGTTGCATCATGTAATGAGATGCAATAAATTATTAAAATGCTGTTGAGAATATTGATTTTATATATATATATATATATATATATATATATATATATTTATTTTGGTTGATGCTATTCAGTTTATGAACCTATTCCCTTTGTTGAGCTGTACTTTTCCTGCCAACCTGCCACGGCCCCCCTGAGCACCCCCTCTTGCGGCCCCCCAGCCAGGGGTACCCGGCCCCCGCTTTGAAAACCTCTACACTATACCACCACCACACACATATGATTTAGCGCCCATCCCCAGCCCATGATAGATGTGGAGGACAGGCAGCGTATGAATTTATGGTTGCCGGTCTGTCATTCGTAGCATCGTCGTTACCGCCCTGACATCCATAAGAAGGGAATTTGGGATATGTCCGTGACGTGACACACCCACGAACCACCCACCGTCCTCGTACCACACACACACACACACACACACTGCGGCTGCCATGCCAATTTTCACCACTCAGCACACAGTAAATGTTTTATATAACGTCGGAGGTACCACACACACACACACAGACACACACAGCCAGACAGACAGACAGACGCACGCACTCACGCACGCACACGCACATGCACACGCACACACACACATATCAAGGTGAGTCCTTACCAGGTACAGAATCTGTCACTCCGCTATGACACCCGGTGTTGGCTCCGACACTCAGAAGTTGTGTTTTGTAATAGCACCATGTACACAAAGTCCCCTTCACAAACACACACGTGAAGTGAAGGTAAATCTGCGTTGGAGTCAGCCCTGCCTGATCTAACAGTAGGGCACTGGGTTACACTGGGTCTTTCCTCCACTGTCCTATCAAAAATAAAGACATTAAATAAAAAGCCCTAAAATATATATTTTAACAATATATGCCTTGATTGGAGTCATGCCAGGCTCAATACTGAGTCTGCCACTATATCCTCTGACACCCGATGTTAGCTGTAGCACGTAAAGGGACACTGTGTGAGATTTTTAGTTGTTTATTTCCAGAATTCATGCTACCCATTCACTAATGTTACCTTTTTCATGAATACTTACCAACACCATCAAATTCTAGTTATTCATTATGACTGGAAAAATACATTTCATACATGAAAAGGGGGATCTTCTCCATGGTCCGCCATTTTGAAATTCCAGAAATAGCCATTTTTAGCTGCAAAAATGACTATACGTTGGGCCATACTAGAAAATATTAGTTTATTACTTAGTAAACTTTCACGAAAAGATCAAATTTGGCAATAGGCAACCTAGTTTCAATGAGCAGCATAGTAGCTGCAGTACCTTTTTTGACCATTTCCTGCATAGGCATATACATAGTCAACAAATACACACCCACAAAGAGGTAAAAAAAAAATGCACCAGAGTGTGTGCAAGGCTCGATACTGAATCTGTCACAATCCTTTGACACCTGGTGCTAGCTGAGGCACTTAAAAGCTGTTGTTTTGTAATAGCCCCATAATGTGAGACTGCTGGAGAGGATGCAACAGTGCACTGACAAACGCCACAGGCAAATGAGGAGAGAGATACAGACACAGGCAGGCTGTGGTGGTTTGCCTTTTTCACAATAGCTCCCCTTTCCCCCCCTGCTAACAAGGCAGGCTGACTAGCTGTAGGGGAGTCGGTAGGGAAGGGGGAGCAAAGGGCATAGTTGCCCCGGGCCCAGTGGCAGAGTGGGCCCAGAATTGGTACTATATGTATTGGGTGGGGGCCCTTTCAGATGATTTTGTCCTGGGCCCAGCCAAAGCTGTCAGCGACCATAGCTGGCAGGAAGGGGGGATATACAGGTCTGTTGTCCCGGCCTGGCAGGAAAGGGGGCAAAGGGCATAGTTGCCCCGGGCCCAGTGGCAGAGTGGGCCCAGAATTGGGTTCTCATTACATTGTACTAGGCTATATGTATTGGGTGGGGGCCCTTTCAGATGATTTTGTCCTGGGCCCAGCCAAAGCTGTCAGCGACCCTAGCTGGCAGGAAGGGGGGGGTATACAGGTCTGTTGTCCCGGCCTGGCAGGAAAGGGGGCAAAGGGGACAGCTGTCCCGGGTCCAGGGGCTGAGGAGGGGCCCAGAATTGGGTTCTCATTACATTGTACTGTATGTATTGGGCTGGGGGGCCCTTTCAGATGACTTTGTCCTGGGCCCAGCCAAAGCTGTCAGCGACCCTGGCCAGCAGGAAGGGTGGCATATGGGTCTGTTGTCCCGGCCTCAGGGACAGCAGGCTCTCAAAATCAGTTCTGCATTATCACATTGTACTATGTGTTGAGTAGGGGGGGCTTTCAGATGACTTTGTCCTGGGCCCAGCCAAATGCTGTCAGCGGCCCTGACTAGCTGCATTCAAACAGGGAAACAGGAAGGAGAGGGGGGGGGGGGGTAGGTCAACTGTGACAAAAAGGGGAGGAAGAGGAGAGAGAGGAGGAGAAAGAGTAGCAAGACCGAGGAGTAGAAGGGAGGTGGGGGGAGGAAAAAGGTAGGAGGAGGAGGGGGAGGAGGAGGAGCAGGAGGAGAGAGAGAGAGTGGAGGAGGAGGACGAGTTGCGAGACCAGTGTTCACGCTGGTGAGAAAAGAGATTGTTCCCCGGCTGCTCCTTGAGCAGCACCCTGCAGTCCAAGAAAATCAGCTGCATTCAGACTGAGAGGCGAGAGGAAAAAAAACTTGGGAGTACGGAGTATGGAGCCAGAGGATGTGAAGAAGCGCGCGCGTGTGTGTGTGTGTGTCTGATCATCAGTGTGTGTCAATGTGTGTGTGTGTGTGTGTGTGTGAGAGAAAAGGCTCCAAGCCACCACACACACACACACACACACACACACACACACACACACACACACACACACACACACACACACACACACACACACACACACACACACACACACACAGACACACACACACACACACACACACACACACACACAGACACACACACAGACACACACACAAAAAGCATGCATACACTCAAGCATACCGATATAGAGAGGGGAAGGCGGGTGGGAGAGATAGCAGTAGTGGTGGTGGTGGTGGGCCTTCTTTCCCACAGGAAGAAGAGGAAAGAAAAATCAGTCAGCTTATAACATCATAGTGGCGGCTCACTTCCACTCTGTGTTGCGCAGTAAGGGGCCTATACACTACAGTAGTCATGAGCTCAGATACATAGTGCAGTGCCAGGACTGCCCTGGGACCAAAACACGGCCCGGGTATTTACTATATATTAAAGGGACACTGTGTGAGATTTTTAGTTGTTTATTTCCAGAATTCATGCTACCCATTCACTAATGTTACCTTTTTCATTAATATTTACCACCACCATGAAATTCTAAGTATTCATTATGACTGGAAAAATTGCACTTTTCATACATGAAAACTGAAAAGGGGGATCTTCTCCATGGTCCGCCATTTTGAATTTCCAGAAATAGCCATTTTAAGCTGCAAAAACGACTGTACTTGGGCCATACTAGAAAATATTAGTTTACTACTTAGTAAACTATCATGAAAAGGTCAAATTTGGCAATAGGCGACACAGTTTCAATGAGCAGCATAGTTGCAGTACCTTTTTTGACCATTTCCTGCACAGTGTCCCTTTAACCCCTTAGCGCAGAGCCTATGGTATGTAATAATCTTATTGTCACCAGAATTGTAATGGCTATGTCTTAATCTGTTACTTAGGACTCTCTGTAATGTCATAGCAATGTTGTTATGATATGTTGTGTAGTGTGCAGTGTGCTGTGTGCTGTGTTGTGTCACAATGACAATGGGAGTTGGAGTTTCCCAATCAGACTTTGTTTCTTTTCATTACAGCCCTATTGCATATACTACAATGCTCTGCGATACGATGCACCCATTGCCTCTCCACTCCCCTGTTGTTGTTGCTTTTCTCCCTGGGCTGAGGCTCAGAACTTGATTGCAAGAGAGGGATGGCTGGCGAGACCAACAAAAAAAAACCCAACAACAACAACAACAAAAACAGCCAAGTCCAGACACCCAAGATTAATGATTCTGATGCAGTTTCACTCATCAATATAAATCACATTTCACTTGCCAGATTACACCCACAGCACTTTTATTTTTTTGCAAGGGGGTTTTCTTTCTTCCACTTTCTCATTCCCCAAAATTGTTTATGGGTGACTTTGCATAAGGATGTGATTTTTTTCGATTAAAACTGTTCCGAACAGAGGAAATGGAAATGCCAGGTCCTTAAAAAAATAAATAAAAAAATGCTCCTGTATATGCATTATAAACATAAAATGACAGCGGTTGTCGGACTGTAAAAAACATGTGTGGAAGATTGAATGGGAAACAGCTGCCAAATCATTCCATCAAAACCCCCTAACTGCCTATGTAAGGTGGCTGCTGAGGACATCAACCATATGTACATATTTCACATACCTGTACTAATCGCAAAGGAGACCGTCTATTCATAATGGCAACATATGGTGGCTCAGTAGCGTTCACGGTACACATGCAAGGGCATCAACTATAGATGCTGTTATAGCTATAGGTAATGTGTCATTAGAGTAGCTTAAACAAGTTTAATGTGGATGGAACAGGAGTTGGAGTTGTGTGACCTTTTTTTGTCTTTTTTGCCTGTCCTTCAAAATGTGAGGTGGAATAGAGAAAGGATTTGCGAAGGCCTGTTCATATGCAAGGGCATCAACAATAGATGCTGTTATAGCATAGGTAATGTGACATTAGAGCTTAAGCTTAAGCTGTGCAGGATTGTGAGTTATACAGAATTTTTTTTCCGAAGGCCTGCACGCTATTCACATGCAAGGGCACAACCATACAGTAGGTGTTGTTACAGTAGGTAGCAGTATGTCATTACAGTAGCTTAAACAAGTTGAATGTGAAAGGGAGTCGTGTGACCTTTTGCCTTTTGCATGTCCTTCATGTGAGCTGTGCAGGATTATGAGATAGGTAAGGTAAGGTAAGGTAAGGTAAGGTAAGGTAAGGTAAGGTAAGGTAAGGTAAGGTAAGGTAAGGTAAGGTAAGGCAGGGCCGGCCCAAGCCTTTGTGGGGCCCTAAGCAAAATTTCATCCCGGGCCCTCCATGCCACCACCTACTCAGCATCAGTTCCTTCATAAGGATCCCTACAGAGAAAAAGTTGGGAAACACTGCTATAGGCTACAAAGAGTGTAACAAACTGTAGCCTTCCTTGATCTTTGCTGCTCACAGGGGGCCCCTGGTGGCACAGGGGCCCTAAGCTACCGCTCAGTTCGCTTATGCCTTGGGCCGGCCTTGGGTAAGATCAGTTTATTGATACCCGAAGATAGATTTGTTTGCAGTTTTAAAAAAAAACGTTGCTAAACATATTACAGTATGCATCCATCAAAATGTGAAAAAAATCTCAGCCATTACTCAAACAACTACAGTAACGCCAGCAACCTTGATCCGGCCTTCTCACCCATTCAGCCGTACATGTGCGCGCACACACACACACAGCCACACACACACAGCCACACACACACACACACACACACACACACACACACACACACACACACACACACACACACACACACACACACACACACACATACTTGTACACTGAAGGATACAAACACGCACACACACACAACAAACACACACAACAAACACACACACACACACACACACACACACACACACACACACACACACACACACACACACACACACACACACACACACACACACACACACACACACACACACACATCAATTCACCCATCCATCCATCCATCTACCTGTCTGTCCTCATCCATCCATCCAGTCATCCATCCATCCATCCATCATTCATCCATTCATTCATCCATCCATTGACTCATCCATACATCCACCAGCATCCATCCATCTATATGTCCTCCATTCATCCATGCATCCATTCAACTGTCTGTCTAAATCCATCCATCCATCCATCCATCCATCCATCCATCCATCCATCCATCCATCCGTCCATCCGTCCATCCGTCCATCCATCCATCCATCAGCATCCCCCCATCAGCCTCCTTCCACCTCTTGCTGCAATGCATGTGTCCGCGTGTGTGATGTGGTTTTGATGATGGCTGCTTACTATTTCTGTTCTCTGCACCTGCAAGGCATTAGCGCATTTATTCACAGCCACAAACACAGATGCACTTTGGGGTGTGGGATTGTGTGGGATTGTGTGTGTGTGTGTTTGTGTGTGTGTGTGTGTGTGTGTGTGTGTGTGTGTGTGTGTGTGTGTGTGTGCATGCCAGAGAGAGAGAGAGAGAGAGAGAGAGAGAGAGAGAGAGAGAGAGAGAGAGAGAGAGAGAGAGATAGAAAGAGAGAGAGAGAGACTGCAAAAAAGGGAAGTGGTTGAAAATGTTTCCAGCTACAGCGCAGCCATTCAGCTTTTAAACAAATCTCTCTCTCTCTCTCCCTCTCTTTCTCTCTCTCTCACTCTCACTCTCT
>NC_085879.1:24614277-24616777 GCF_034702125.1 Engraulis encrasicolus
TGTGTGTGTGCGTTGAGGGGATGATGGTCTGGTTGCTGTCTGATTCACCCTGAGAAGAATAGGTACATCGGCACATGAGATGTACAAGTACAAATTCAGGATCTCTCACAAAAGAAAATGCAGACAGCCATCAGCAAAATTTGCAACGCATGGGGGGAAATAGCTCTGAGTAGTATGTGCTTCACTTGCTTGCCGGCCACTCAGCCAGTCACTCACTGATGCTTGCCCAGTGACTGTGCACCACGGGAGAGTTCAAAGCTCTACCACTAGGTGGAGACACTTCCCCATTATAAGTGAACAATGAACTTCCAAGCTGGGGGAGGGAAAATAACGTATTGCAAATCCATATTCATAAAACATGCGAAGGAGCTCAGTGTCCAAGGCAAGACAAGACAAGGCTGGCCATCACATCGAGCCATCAGACTGTGACTGTGACTGCGACTGCGACTGTGTTCTACATATATGCATGTCACAACTATGAATATTGTACGCCACGTTACCCCAGTCAAACTTCCCCCTCTGCTGTTTCTGAAAGCTTTCTAAGCATCCATAATGGAATGGGGGTTATATGCTGGTAAGTGTACAGACGTTTCCAGTCACGCTAGATCATACAACTTGGACCTTACATACTGTTTACTGTCCTGGCAAATGGAGTCAGATTTTTTTTCTCTCCCGGCACGTACGTAACACACGGACCATATGTTTTCATGTGCTGTGTGCAGTATATTCCCAGTTGAACGTAGATTATAAGCTCGGTGAAATGCGGTAATCCAGGGGCTATGGCAAGAGGACAAACAGAAAATAAACGTGAGTCTGCCCACCTCTCTCAAATTTCAGAAATGTTCAGAAGGGTTTGTTCTTCTCTCAACAGAGAGTTCATCCAACTGTTAGTTTATTCTTCTCTTGCTAAAGAGTTTACGCATTCCAAAATAATCACATCACGCTCCAGCATCTGTATTTACAATATGTGCTTTCAGGAGAAAAACAAAACATTGGCCTCAGTTCTAACAGGTTTTGAATGTCTTCTCAAAACATATATTGCTGGCACAGGGCCGATTCAAGGTATTGAGGGGCCCTAAGCAAAGAGGGACTTGGGGGCCCCCTTTTTTCAAAATATTGGGGAGGGGAGCCGGGACCCCCCCTTAAGACATATGCATTAGACGTATTTTCACACTGTTTGGTCAATGTTGGTTGAATTTAGGGGAAGTGGCTGTCACAGTGGCCGCAGTTCTAACAGGTTTTGAATGTCTTCTCAAAACATCTATTGCTGGCACAGGGCCGATGGTATTTGGGGGCCCTAAGCAAAGAGGGACTCCCCCCCCCCCCCTTTAAGTCGTATGTGATCAAAGTATTTTGCACTGGTTGGTCGTTGAATGTAGGGGAAGTGGCTGTCAGTCACACAGCAGCAAAGTTATCCCAAAATTGTCATCACTCCCATTTGAATAGTGCATAACCTAATTGAAAGCGCATAACCTTTCATTGCCAGAGGGCTTCCTTTCAGCTGGGGGTCCTAGGCAATTGCCTAGTTTGCTTGCCTGGTTGCGACAGGCCTGTATCTATAATCTTCTGTACTGTGCTTAGCCATCTCACTCTGATCACCTATTCGTTATTAGTAGGGCTGTGGGCAGCCGCGGCCTAGTGGTTAGAGAGTTGGCCTTTCAATCTAGGGGTTGCAGGTTCATTAAAGCCCTAGTTATTACCTCCGCCAAGGAGGTTATGTTTTTGGTCGCTTTGGTTAACTCAAAAACTTGTGAATGAATTTCCCTAAAACTTTGTGGAGTTGTTGGTAATGGCCACATTCTGGTGGTGATCCGGATCACGAACCGGAACCAGGACCTTTTTAAAGATTATTCACCATTGCTGGCCTATAAATCTAGTGACCGCAAATTGAATTGCAGGACAGGGCAGAATATTCCAGTTTCTATCTCCACAAAAAGAAGGCAGAAAGACGTAAAATGAAAATAGGGTGTAACATAGTCCAATGTTCTATCAAGCAGCTTCCTGGGCGGAGGTCTGTGCTCTCTGAGTGCTTCTAGTTATTATTATTATTATGATTTCACCATGCCTCCACCCACGTCATGCTCTGCCATAGGGTCCCCCTCGGCCTTGTAATGAGGTACCAATTTAGCCTCTCTAAACGGGAGAATGTTCTACACCTGCATTTTACAGCTCATTAAGCCCAAATCACCAAAACAAACCCAATCCAGGGTTGGGCGGGGAGAAGCAGGGTCTTGTCTGCGGAGAGGAATTTTCTAGAACTAGCAATAATAATGATAATAATAATAACAAAAGCAATAATTTGTGCAACGCTGTTGTCGTTTTAGTCATTGTGTTGTCAAAAAATGTGCGGCGTGTGTGTGTGTGTGTGCATGCGTGTGTGTGTGTGTGCGTGCGTGCGTGCGTTTGTGTGCGTGTGTGTATGTGTGTGTGTGTGCGTGTGTGCGTGTTGGTTATCAAAACACTGCGGTGCTCAGCCAGAGCCATCATCAGTGTCAGCTGT
>NC_085879.1:24624277-24631777 GCF_034702125.1 Engraulis encrasicolus
GCGCACGCGCACACAAACACGCACGCACGCACGCACACACGCACGCACGCACACACCACACACACACGCACACGCACGCACACACACACACACACACACACACACACACACACACACACACACACACACACCACAGGCACATTATGCACACACTTTCATGTGTAGATTAGATTCACACAAACACACACAAACACCACAGGCATGCCATATGTAGCCTACATGCGCACATGGTCGCATATGTCAAAATACACACGCCACAAGAACCGGGGGTCAAATACAAACATACACATGCTTGTACAAAACCCACACGCGCACACACTAGAAAGACTTCCAAGAGCTGCGAGATCACAAAAACAAACATGTTAGAGCAAATGACTACCCAAAAACAAATATGCTGGAGTTGAATGTGTACAAATGAACGTGCCCAAATGCAAGTACAGAGAAATACAAACATATGTGCACGCTTATGTAGACATCCATTTGGACAAACATAAATACATACACACATACAGACATAACACATACGGATTGTATATAAATGTGCACATCATGCCCTTTTTGGCGGAGATGAAGGCTAATCAAAACATGGCAGCGGGAAGATAGCCTGTTTGTAGAAGTGGGATTTGTGATGGGAGCCATCCCAAGGCATTTTGTTGTTAGAGCGTACATAGCCGCAGCGAGAAGATAGTAGGGCTGTAATGGTACTGTATCGAACCGAGGAGGTAAGGGTATTGTTGCGCTCTAGATGTTTCGAAAAATAAGTAGGTGCGTGGACCCAAAAGAAGTAAAGTACAAAGTTGGAGCAGGTTCGCACACTAAACAAGACACTAAAGTCAAGCACAAGGAGTTGTTTTATTTTAGTCAGAGCAGGGTAGAGCATCATCAATGCTCTCTGTGCTCACAATCAGCACTGATGATGGCAACAGCCTGAAACGTCTTGCTCTACCCTGCTCTGACTAAAATAAAACAACTCCTTGTGCTTGACCTTAGTGTCTTGTTTAGTGTGCGAACCTGCTCCAACTTTGTATTGTATCTAACCAAGAAATTGCAATATGAGTCACAAACGATGCTGTGTCGCGATGCAAGAACGCAGTGTCGTGATACGCCCTTTCAAAGTTCTGTTACCTTTCAGTCCAGAAAACAACCACATGATGTCATGTGATAGTGCATCCAAGCTTCAAATCAATATCATTTTTATTTTTAAAACAATTGTGGGTTGTATCAAACTGTGGGTGAAAAATCGTGATACAAACTGACTCATGAGTTGAGTGTACTGTTATAGCTCTATAAGATAGCCATGAGGTTATCCATTTTTTTTCTGCCCAAAGTGGGCTTTGTGAGTGAAGTGATCCCATGGCACTTTGTTGTTACCAGTCAGAGCAATCGAGCTCTGTAAGCTTGGCGAGTAATTAAGCCGTTACTGCCTCAACGCTTCCCAGACCGCACAGAAGCTATTGAGCCCAGCAGGCCTGTTCACTTTGCGGCGTGCACCCAGGCAAGGCTGGACTGGTAGTCTGGCATACAGGGCATTTTCCCGGTGGGCCGACAGTCATCAGGGGCCGATGCTGTTACTTTTTTTTTGCTTGTTTCACAGTTGTCCTGGGCTCAGGGAGAGAGGGGGCCCAGGACAAGGAATTGGGTCCTTATTAAATTATATATATTGGGCTGAGGGGCCCTTTCAGATGACTTTGTCCCAGACCCAGCCAAAGCTGTCAGCAGCCCTGCCTGTATGTATTATTGGATGGGAGGCCCTTTCAGATGACTTTGTCCTGGGCCCAGATAAAGCTGTCAATGGCCCTGCATGCACTGTATTACACAGCAGGAATGAAACAAAAAAAGCCCAAACGTGAACATGAACGGGTGATTTTACACATAAAAATCAAAAAAGATCAAATAAAAAAACAGATAAAATAAAAAATGAATTGCTAATTGAAAGTGAATATCTGTGTCTCCTGTGAGAGGAGCATCAATCAGCAGTGTGAAAACCAACACCACAGAGCCGCTTCACAACTCAGTTCGCACACAGTTCTTTTGTCTATCTATTCGGTCGACTGGGCGGTTAATTTGCTGACCGGTTGGCTCACACTGTGAGTTCGATGGAATTAGATAGAAGTGAAGTCGCCACTTCCCCATCCACATGCTTTTTTATCTGGCCAGCCATGCATGTCCAGAACAGATTGCCCCCCAAAATAATCACTGTGTCCGTTTATTCATCCGCCACTTTCCGCTGATTGCTCAAACAAGATAACAGACATGCAAATACGCTGGTGGGTAGTGGTGGTGGGTGGGTGGTGGTTTCATTCTCCTCTGCCTGTTGTGGAATGTTTCTGCGATTGTATCTTATCTGGTCGTAGCAAGGAAAAGCATGAAAAGCATAATTCATTTGAAGGAGTGCCCCGTTGGTGAAAGCCCCCGTAACCAATCCCAAAAGCTAGGATAATTCAAGAGGTGAACAGGGCTGTATAAAAGTTTATGCTTCAGGCTGAGGGCGGGAAGGAGACTAGTAGGGACTCAAGGAATCTCAGGAGTTTTGTGTAATCACAGACTTAAGTGTCAGCCTGGTTTGGCAGGTGAGGGGGCAGGAATCCCTTTCGCAACGTTGCTTTATGTGCAGTACGTGCACAGGAAACCGTGGGATGCATGGAGGAGAGAGGTGAAATGTACAGCATGCTCTGACATAACATCTGTTGAGAAAGTCACAGGTAGTCGTAGCACTTCTCTATTGTCACGCAGGGCCAAAGGGTCAAATTTGGCAATAGACAGCGCAGTTTCAATGAACAGCATACATAGCCTACTGTAGTTGCAATACCTACTCTGGCTGCAATCCTACACAGTGCACTTTTAAATAACATTTGCCCCTCAGTGTAGGTAATATTATAGCCTACTTGTACATAGCTATGTTGGCCAATGTGCATGTGGGAGGACCGGGGCACAAATATTTGCCCTGTATGCCCTATGGCCAGTCCAGCCCTGCTCTGTAATGGTAAGGTGCCCACTGTAATGGTAAGGTGCCTGATGAAGATCCAGCGTGATCGAAACGTTATTTTTGGAGCTGATCGGCAGTGTGCAGATCTACCCTTTTCAACAAGGTGCCCACTTAGCCATGGCGCCCCATAATGTTCCTGCTTCTAAACATGCAAATGGTGCACTCTGGTTTACTGTGGAAATGAAAACATGTTAGCATCATCATTAGCTTTTTTTCCAGCATGTGACTGTTAGTAACCTTTGTAGCTTTTTTAAGCCTTTTATTTTTTGTAGATTTCAAAGGAAACGTCAACAGACCTTTTTAAAGTTTAAAGTAGGCTAAATACTGTTTTCAATGGTTTGCGTCAGTTTATTTTGTTGAACATAAAAGGTCTTTGTTGGTGTACTATGGGCTTTATGTGTTTAGATTTATGTACAATAATATAGGCCAATGTTCTTGCTTTCCATGGCTGAGTGTGTGAACTACGTATAGAGATCAGTGAAGATTAAAAAAAAGAAAGATAGTATCTCAAAGGATGAACACTGACTTGACCGTATCAAATGAGAAGCTCTGCACAGTCACGGGACGCTGATCTAATACACTGTGACAAACACCACATTTGCAGCCTTTTGACAAATGTGGCATTCTTTTGCCCCCCCACTCCCCTCCCCCCTGCCATTGGAGTGTGCATGAAACTGTGAATATAAATGACAATCTTTCTTGATGAAAGGACTAAATAGTTAGCCAGTTAGCTACTGGTATTGAAACAATGTGCTTTTTTCCTTCTTGCATACATGGTATAATTTTCTTGTTTTCAGTCTTTGAATTTGTCTAACACTGGATTCATTTTTCTTTAAGATTTTTTGGGGCTTTTATTAGCCTGGAAAACCAGCGCCAACTGCTGGACGGCAAAATGTTTTGCCTGCTGTTGTAAATTAGACATCCAATCCATTTAGGCTGGTTTATCAGGCTAGGCTTTTATACCTTTATTTGACAGGATAGTGTGAGATGGCGACAGGAAGTGAGCAAGAGAGAGAGAGAGAAAGAGAGAAACGACCTCAGGCTGGAATCGAACCCTGGTCCACGCCGTAATACTACTGTGCCTTAGCCAATTGTGCCACAGACAAGGCCTAACACTGTGGATTTTAAAGGCAATCCTTTTTGCTGAGCCGCGTAGCCCCATAATGCACGCTGTACCTCCTGTGGCATGCTGTAATAGACATTGAAAAGTTAACTACCAGCCCTGCCACGGCCTAACGGTAGGGCACTGGATTACTACGCCAGCAACCCAGGTTTGATTCCGGCCGGGCCATTTGCTGATCCTCCCCCCATCTCTCTCTCCCGCTCAATTCCTGTCACCTCTCATACTGTCCTATCAAAATAAAGGCAGAAATGCCCCTAAAATATATATATATATATATATATATATATATATATATATATATATATATATATATATATATATATATATATATATATATATAGCCTATATATATATGTGTGAAAGAAAAGTTAACTACCATAGTACTTCACTACTATGACATAACACAGGGCCTAGTAATGCACTATGACTAAGTCTTCTTCATTGCCATTCTGGTAACAGCTAATTTCTAATGGCGCATCTTAACTGGTTAACTATCTCTCATGACAGGACTGTGTTACCATATCTCAAACCCAGCCTGGCCTGTCACAAACAGACAAGTCAACTAGGCAATTGCCTGGGGCCCCCAGACGAAAGCCCCATCCCCCCGGTAATCACTGGTAGTGTAACTCTATTAAAATGACAGGAATGACAAGTGTGGCAGAGACTCCCTAAATTCAGTAGATGAAAAGTGCAATGCAATACTGCAATCAAAATCTCTCTCGGGGGGTTGGCTCCCCCAAATTTTGCTACCCTGTAAGCTTGTGTGTGTGTGTGTGTGTGTGTGTGTGTGTGTGTGTGTGTGTGTGTGTGTGTGGGGGGGGCATCGTGTTCATGCCAAAGGTCTGAGCGTTCGCGAACCGGAAAGTTGGTTCACAGTGCGAAAGCCAAAATACTATGTTTTTCTCCGGAAACCGTGACGACAATGTGGCCGTCAGCAGTTTCATCCGGGTAACACAGTTACGTGCAGGAAAAGTTCAGAGCCCGGTATGAACACGGACGGATCGCAGGTAAGCACTTCAGTGCTGAACGTGACTGGTGCTACCAGCACCGGCTCCGTTCTGGTCGTCCTGAAAACCCTAATAGTGAAAAAGAGCAGCTATAGTAGTTTCAAAATGCCCACATGCCCACTCTCTGGCATGGCCATGGAGCTTCAAGCTAGAGCATGACACGGGAGTCCCATCCCAGACTGGAGTAAAAGAAACAAATCCCATCCCGTCCACTCCTGAAAGGAATGTTTCCCAATCCTGCCCACTCCCATTCAAAATCAATCCCACTCCCGTTTCATCAAATAAACTAGGCTTTTTTTTAATGAAAAAATAAGCGAGCATTCCCGCTCTTGTTCATTTTTATTCCCGCTCCTGCCCGCTCCCATTCATCTTTATTCCCGCTCCTGCCCGCTCCCATTCATCTTTAAAATTTTGACTCCCATCCCGCGGGACCCATGGGAATTCCCGAAAAATGTCATCCTCTACTTCAAGCTATGTGTAAACCCAGGAGTAACCTACCCTACATCAGCGACGGAAGTCATTATTTCTCTATGGATGGTCGGCAAATAAAGCAACCAAAGGAAATTCACCTCGAGCTAAGTGACCTGAGCAATCAGAGCGAATTTCAGCGAATAAAGCCAAACTTAGGCTATATTATGGTAATGAGCTATGACGGGGTTCGTCAGAATCCAATTGGAATGTTCATATTTCCGAATGTCGCAGGCTGACAAGCCAGAGCTGTTACGTTATTAGCTAAATCAAACAATGTCGCGTCCAGAGCGAATAAAGCAAATTCATGGCAAAAAACTTCTTCAGCGACCTCAGCTACTCGGGTAGTGTAGGTCGTTTCTGGTGTATACACAGGATATCACTCTGTTCCTTTCAAAGCTCATTTCAAAAGCCAATTCTGCACAGAGAGTTAGGGGATGGTTTTTTTGTTTCTTTGTTTCTTTGTTTTACTGAGAGAGGCCGGCAAAGGGTCAAATAATGGAAAAGAGACTAAAACTGATTCTCTGCAAATGGCCATGGAGCTTCACTCTGCTTCTTATAAAAGCCAAACCTGGAGTGAGTGAGTGAGTGAGTGAGTGAGTGAGTGAGTGAGTGAGTGAGTGAGTGAGTGAGTGAGAGAGACAGGCATTCTGTGGACATGTGTTTTGTTTTGTTTTGTTTTGTTTTGAAAAACTGACGGAGACATACTTTGGAGTCATACCAAATTGGCTGATATCATGGTGAAAAGAGAAACAATTTGAGACACTTTGAAAAAAGCCAAAAGTTGGACCATGGTGTGACTGACAGAAAAGTAGGCTTCTTAAAGTGCTCAGTTATTACTTTCGTGCCTGCCCACCCCGTGGCTTGGCTTGTTATCCTTATCCCCAAAGAAGGGGTTTGCTTTCACTTTGTTTGTTTCTCTGTGTTTGTCTGTCTGTCTGTTTGTCTTTCTGTCAGCTACATACGTAAAGCAAAATCTACTGATATAATTTATAAAACAAGACAAGCGATTAATTTGGGCTTACCATACACACCTTTGTATTAATTTGGTATAAAGGGTCTGTAACGGTAACCTGACTTCTGCCATCTGGCTGCATACCAAACTACTAATGAGTTGGTCATTTGCATTCTGGTAACAGCTAATTTAGGGGCCATAGGGCCTTTACCATAGCCTGATAAACCAGCCTAAATGTGAGATTGGATGTGTAATTTAGTCTGGCCCCGATGAATAGTACATCCGAAGAAAGTTGATGAGAACAACTCGTTGTCTTTCAAACCGTGCCTGTGCCTATATGCCGGCGCTCTGGCCAATCAGCGATATCTTTCTCGTTGATATGCTTTCCCAACATGCAAGCTTCGTCATCACTCCCTCAAAACCCCGCGTCCAGCGGGTGGTGCTGGTGTAGGCTATAGGCTAGCCTTACTGGCCATTTGTAGCTCCGCTCAATGGGCTGGTCATATTGACAGGATATTGGCGGCACCACTTGGTTTTTACGTGCCACCCCATTGAGGATTGGGCCAAGTATTGCAATAACCCTTCTGTCTGTCCACCTGCAATGTCTGTGACTTCCTTAAGGGGTACCAATACAACATTAACAGCCATTATTGCCCTCACTGATTGTTCGTTTTTGTGATTTTTCCACCATATGTCAGAGTCCATTACTCAATTGTTGTTGAGGACTACCACTAATCCTTTGGTCTCATATTATCTATGACGTGACGGCAGTAAGCAGAGCAAAAACGCTGATCGAAATATAAATCTCATCATGCATTTCGTATAGCCTATTATCTTGTTTGCCCTGTCTGGCGCGGATCAGAATAATGTAGCAGCTTTGTATGATGGATGATAATACAGCTCTGGTATGACCAATTGTCAGTATCGCTACCCCAACAAAGCATTCCATGCAATATATATG
>NC_085879.1:24634277-24714277 GCF_034702125.1 Engraulis encrasicolus
AAAAGTTTGGGGACCCCTGCTTCACAGGGTCATGTATCCAATTAGGCTAGTAAAAAGGGTGCTCATGAAAACAACGTGGGCGTCCAAACTGCCATGAAAAGATAAAAACACTATTTGAGGCACTCCTTGCTTTATTAAACAATAGGGTATTTATCTTTTTATACTCTAAATACCCTCCCAAAAGATGCTGCGACTTCTGGTATACTGACAAATCAAGAGTACATGTTGAACTCGTCTGGAATTCTCCTTTAAGTATGGCTGTTGCAGTCTTAAAACATAAGAGGTAACAGGAGATTGTATCTGATAGACGTTATGCCTGCAGGAAAACAGTTCAGCCGAATTGAGTGGTATTGTATACCAACCTGGTGCCATGCAAAGGTATGAGCATCGGTTCAGGCAGCTTGTTGAAAGCAGTGTCTTAATCCTTCCAGATAAAACCTGTTGTGCAGTGTCTCTCAGCGCAGCGCAACGCAACATGTTAGACGTGATATGATGTGAAGAGGGAATACGTTATCTCGCTGACACCTGTTCCCGCTAACATTATCTTTACACACAGTTCCCGTTAAAGAATGATGATCACAAGGGTTTGTGTGGGAACCCACACAGCACAGATTTCAGTCTCTCTGTCTTCATCAAGGCTATACCGAAGGCATCCGTCGTGTCAGTTTGGGTTACACGACAACAAGAATCTTTTTTTTTTGTGGAGAACATGAGTTAATATTTAATCATTGCATTTTCTTTTGAACCACCCGGAAATCACGCAGCCGTGTCAAATGTAACTTCCTCATTTATGTAACACTAGTGGCAACCTGTTGAAAATGAGCACACAGACTGTCTGAGGCGAATTTACTGTCTGTCTTGCAGCACAGGCACAAGAACTACAGGACCTGAATCAGAGCACACAAGGGACAATCAAACTAGTTCCTCCTTGAAGTATATGGGACTACGTGTCTCATGATCACCCTGTGTTCTCTCGCACCAATGGGAGTGGACTTGGGGTAGGCTTTGACATTGAGGCTCATGGGGAGTTCTTTTTTTCTTTTTTGTTTAGGGCTTTTTTGCCTTCATTTCCAACAGGATAGTGGAGGAGGGAGAGGAAACGAGAGGGGAGAGAGAGTCGGGAGAGGAGCAGCAAATGACCGGGGCCAGAATTGAACCCGGGTCGCCAGCGTAGTAGGCCTAACATTAAGAAAAGAGCAACGGGAGCTTGGTGTCGCAGACTTTTCTTTCAGTTTTTCATGGTATTTTTGCTGGTACTGCACCCATTCTTTTTTAGACTGATGTGCGTGTTTTCCTCTCTTTAACTAACCCAGTGCCCTACCATTAGGTCATGGCAGGCCCATGGGAAGTTCTGACTGTAGTGCAGAGGTGGAAACCCTTTGTCATTCGAGGGGCCACTTCAAATTTTATAAAGTCCTCCAAGGGCCATAATATGAACACAAACCAGAATTTACCCCAGCACTTCAGGTCTATATTGAAGGCGGCCACCTTTACAACAGACCCCACCTTCACTACGTCCCCTGACAATATAACTTAATTGTATTGCAAATGCAATTTCTCACATTTCCTTACAAAACACGTCATATTTCATGTGAAACTGCACAACATTAAAATGATGTCGGGGGTCGGATAGGACGACCTCAAGGGCCTTAAATGGTGTACGGTAGGTTCCCCATCCCTGCTGTAATGTGTTACCCAGACACACAGATGTCCGTGCGAGTTTCATTACACAAAAGTTAAAGACTTATTCAGTGATACTTGTGTCTGTTCCTTACTGCACAACATCAGCAGTTGACACTCCTGACACTTTCCTGTAAACTACAGAATTGTTTTTAAGGCAATGTTTAAATCCGACCCACCTATCTACTGGATATGTTTCAGCTGTATGCACCAACCAGGTCACTAAGGTCAATGGAGAAGAATTTACTGGTAATTCCAAAAGTCAAAACAAAGTGTCGAGAGGCAGCCTTTAGCTTCTATGCTGTAAACCTTTGGAGCCAGCTTCCAGATGACGTTAAAAATGCACCCACTGTTGAAAGCTTTAAATCTAGACTCAAGACGAAGCTGTTCTCAGCTTCTCAGCTTGTGTTTTCATTAGTATTTTCTTAATTTTTATTTTACCATATGTTTTATCTTCATGTTTCAAATTTTCTTTGACTCTAATTTCTAGTGGTGTGGATTGGCACTGCCCTCACGATCCGATTCGATCACGATTCGGGAGGTAGCGATTCGATTCTATGCAATCTGTTCCGATCCGATTCAATTCTACAATGCATTGCAATGCATTACATTTCTACTGAAAGCAAAGCAAATGTTTAATCAGTCATGATGAGGCAATACAAGTAGTCAGATAATGAGCAACAATTTATTGGCTGTTTTCTGTATCAGTCTTGCAATGTTTTGAAGTGCTTTTATTTAATTTAACATTCATTTGCTCCCGAAATATCCATGGAAGCAATTGAAACTTAGAAAAATTGCTGGATCGATTCTGGAACTTGCCGGGTCGATTCTGGATCGTCCATGCCCCGCATTGGATTGCATCGCTGAATCGATCATTGTTGACACCACTACTAATTTCCCTCTTTCTGTCTTTCTTTCTTGTTTCCTTTCTTTTTGCATTTGTTTTTGTGAAGCACATTGAGTTGCACCATGTGTATGAAATGCGCTATACAAATAAACTTGCCTTGCCTTTCCTGTTCCCTATGGCCCCTTGCCTTGGTGTTGCCCCGCCTCCGTGGAGAAAACAATGAAGTTTCCCCACTGTTCACATAGGCAGAGCAACGTTAACATTTTTTTAAGGGTTTTTATTAGTGTTGCACCGATACCAGTATCGGTGGATCGGCACTAAAATGGTGGTATACAGATGCTTGTATGACATTTAAACAGCCTTGAAATTAGATATTTCATAGAGGTATTTAAAAAAAAGTATAAAACGTTTTGCTGCATTCACTTTATATTCGTCTTTTTCCTATTTCACAAAGGTAGGCAACAGCCTGACAAAGCCATGCAATGATTTTACATCCAAGTAGTATGCACTGCAGCCCTTCATATGTATCCATTTCAAATAGGGTGGTATCAGTATGGTATCGGTATCAGCCGATACTGCACAGCCAGGTATCGGGTATCGGTATTGGGGCCAAAAAATTGTATCTGTGCAACACTAGTTTTTATACCTTTATTTTTGACAGGACAGTGGAGGAGACACAGGAAATGAGTAGGGGAACACAGACGGGGAACTATCAGCAAATGACCAGGGCCGGAATTGAACCCGGGTCGCCGAGGCAGCAAACCAGTGCCCCACTGTGATGCCACGGCAAGGCAGAGCAACTTTTGAGGGGTTTTACCCTTTTCGGCATCACGATTGCAATTGAGACAATGGTCTTTGAATTGTGCATTTGTGAAATATTGAATGAAACTTTGATCATTGATGATGTCAAGCCTTGCATCACGAGGCCACCAGCAGCAGGATAGGACGAGAGGAACTAGTTGGAGTTCCACCAAACATGTAAAGTAAGTAACACTTTATTTTAGGGATACATCTATTAGCACTAATACATACAATGTTAATGCCTGCATAAGTAACCTGTAAGGCATGTACTAAGCAAACGCTAAGGCCTACTAGGTCCTTACTAAGGTTAAAGGACCAGTTCAGTCCATTTCAATATGCTGTTGTATTGATCACGCTACCCTTGACTTGTCAGAACCTGGTGATGCCACAATTTTCATCGTAGCCCTTTCCGAGATATGAGCTATTCTAATGGGGGCAGCGTTTGTTTACATTAAAAAAAAAATAACATAGGCCTACTCCAAATATTTCCCAAAAGGTACCGCTGTTTGCTAGTTGTCTGCTGATGTTTTATAACCTTTTGGATGTTTTGGGGAATTAATTAAAAAAAAAATTGAAATGTAAACAAAGCGCTGCCCCCATTACAATGACCAGGATCTCGGAAATGGCTGAAGAAGAAGAAATAAAAATCTCGGGTACTGACAAGTCCAGGGTAGTGTGAGCATTACAACTGCATGTTGAAATTGACTGAACTGGTCCTTTAAATTGGTAATAAATCCCTTATTGTGCATGAACAAGACATTTGCGAATACATGCCTAACAAATGTTTGATTTTGCTTTGTACATGCCTTACAAGTTACTTATACAGGCACATTGTATGTATTCGTGCTAATAGATGTATCCCTAAAATAAAGTGTTACCAGTAAGTTACATCAAGCCCGTACTTTTCCTGGATGCATGTGATGTCAGGTGAACGCCCCTTTAGAAGACCCTCAGTTAGGAGGCCTTTGGAGACTTTAGGTTGAGAATAAATGGAGTTCCCCTAGTGCTGTAGAAAGCGCTAGCGCAATGCACACTTATGCAAGCCGTCACCAAACGCCACAGAAACAAAAGAAGAAGGAGGGGGCAAACTTGAGCACACTCCTTTGCATTGCGTAGGCAAGGTTTTGGGTGTAGCTTACTTCACTAGACCATGTTTGGTTCCACCACCCAAGAGATGCCCATATTGACAGCCATTCAAGTGGGCACTGTGGGGTTTTTTTTTGGGACATCATATGATAGCCAAAAGCATGTGATTCCCCCAGCGCAGTAGACAGCAAGGCCTTGTTTCATGAGTTTGTTTTTGGTTTTCATTTCAGCCCCGCCAGATACCAGACCAGACATTTTTCCTCCCATTTCAAATGCCCCTAACCGCTTTATAAGAAATATGAGAGACCTTTCTTATTGCATGGCATGTCTGTGACATTAACGAAGAATTAAGTTCCCTACAAATTAAATCAGAGATACCTGTCTGACATTATGGTGCTATCCTGTAACCATTTATTAAAAACTGCAGGCACAAGGAATGGAGTCTCGTACGGTAGGGCATCCTTAAAATCCTTATAATAAGTCCATGACTACCTCTCTACACTGGTCATGAAATAAAATACCACACAACGTTGCCCTGGGGAGCATATAATGACTCTGTGGCATTTTCATGAGCGAGATTGTTAACTCCATTCCCAAAAGAATGAAGCCTCGAGCAAAAAATAAGAAAAATGAAAAAAAGAAGCCAACATAGTGAGTGACTCACACACACAAAAAAACATGGAAATTAAATCAACGCTGTTGATTAAGTGAGAGCACCTGAAACCACGCACGTACGTGTGAAAAGAAAGAAAGAAAGAAAGAAAGAAAGAAAGAAAGAAAGAAAGAAAGAAAGAAAGAAAGAAAGAAAGAAAGAGCCTCTGCACACAGGGGTGCCAACAGGGGGGGACAAAGGGGACAGTTTTCCCAGGGCCCGGAAGAGAGGGGGCCCAGAATTGGGTCCTCATTACATTGTATCAATGGAGCTGGGGGGGCCTTTTTAGATGACTTTGTCCTGGGCCCGGCCAAAACTGTCAGCGCCCCTGTCTACACACATAACACACGGACCCGGGGAATGACAGCAAATGAAAGCGAAGGCTCTTTGAAAACACCACATTATCTTATCGTTCCTCGCCCTGGCCTGGCGCAAATAAGCCATGTCAGCGATTAGCATGGCAGTTCTAATTATGCGTTTCATCATGTCGCCCTTTCTCCTCTTATCCAACAAGGGGTTGAGTGTGTGCTTTACTACTGCTCTCTTGTTTTTATATAGATAAATAAACTCTTCACCAGGGCATATTTGTTTTACAAGTTATATGTGTGGCTAGTGACAGCGCTAGCCTGACAGGGGGGGAAGATGGGGGAATAAATTAGAGTATGTCTCTGGCATCTTGTTCTTGTATCAGTTCGTGGGCTATCAGTCGGTGTGGTTTCAAAGAGGGATTGGGTTTTATTATTGCAACGGCTGCCATGTTTGCTGCCAAATGCTTCAGTGACGCGTTATAATGAATAGAAAACATATTTTTCTTGAATAAGGAGGCAAATAAGGTTGTCAGGCAGGCAGAGGGGATGGAGGTTAGCTAAACAATTCTTGGAACAATGTGATAGTTGATATGCATATAGCTACATCCCTACTGCTGTTTTCACAGTGGGGGAAAAAATTGGGCATATTTTTAGACAATATTCAAATGCTGATGCTGCAATTCAATGCTCTTGACACACAGAATTAAGAGGAGGCAGTGACAAATGAGAGATAAGAAACACTTTAATTTCTGCGTCGAATTGCATCAGTGCTATTAGTGGTCTATCAGTGAAGGTCTGTTTGTGCATTCTCAGTAATCAACAACAAAGACGAGAATGTCTCCCTCAATGCATTCATCGCCCGTGAAGCTAGAGCAGACACAGCGATACAGGCCTACAAGTTGGAGATGTTGCAGTATGTCTTAAATAATAACATTGTGACAACAATATGACAGTAAGCAAGAGGATTGTTTTCTTAGCGTAAGTGGAGCATTTGGATGAGTTTATCAATATGGGGCCTGGCCTACTGTACATTCTACTCATTTGTTTGTGGCAGTAATGTCAGCAGTTTAGTTTAGTTTAGTTTAGTTTAGTTTAGTTTAGTTTAGTTTAGTTTATTTTATTAGGATCCCCATTAGCTGGCGCAGACCCAGCTATTCTTCCTGGGGTCCAACAATAAAATCACACACAGTTAAAAGTTCTACACAAATCTGTACATTCATTAAAGCACCATACATTGAAAAAAAGAAAGAAAAAAAGCAGTAAAATTCAACATATTAATATGATCCCTGCTATCATCTATTTAAATATGCCATCATTGGCCTGGCTCTCGCTGACCCTCGTCTATTTCTGCAAGGCGGAACCCAACCATGACAGTTGGGTTAGGCCATCATTAGAAGATCAGTGGATTTATTGCCTATTGTGAATCTAATTTAACGTGCTTCATTTAAACACCTATGCTCATAGGTTTAAGCATCCGCTGCCTGCGTGAGACTAGAACTGAGACAATTAATGAAAATCAATATAATCTGTTCAAAAAGGGAATCCAAGGCGCTCTTCTTGTGCAAAAATGATTTAAAAGCCTTTATTTAAACATGTCTATTCATTTAATAACATGTGGGCAGAGACCCATGCGTACCAGTGCTGAGCCTTCTTCAGGGTCACCCCAGTCTGTATTTGTCGGGGGGGGGGGGAGGGGGGGGTAATATGAGGTTGCTGGCTTGCAGTATATATACAAACTTGGGAAGTCCTTTTGCTAGAAGGAGAAGGACCAGAAAGACAGGCTCCTCTGTTTGTTATGGGGGACTAGGCATGCTTTTCCTCTTTCCACTTTCCTTTACTTTAGTGTGTGACCTTATTTTAGTGCACCGTTAAAAAAAGACAAGAAAAAAACATCCCTCTGCATTTTCAACATGTATTTTTCTCCACCGCTCAAGTGTCCCATTTCAGCATTTGATTTCTATCATTTCTCTCTCCTCCTTCCTACAGTCCTTGTGGAAAATAGTTTCAGAAATGCATTTCAAAGTCTAGTTCCTGGAGGGACAGCCCTGATTTTATCTTCAGTCAGAACAGTCTGGGTGACCGATGACAAGGACACATGTACCAGACAAACAGAGTACCTGATGTAAATGAGTGTAACAAGTGAATCTATATTACATTAGGTAACACTTTATAATAAGTACCCCTTTTTAGGCATTACTTAAGGGTTAGTTAAGCCTTATTTTACCATTAATCATTATGTAAGTATTATTTCTCATTTCCTAACTATTATCTACTACCGTTAGTAAATGGTTAGTGTGTGCTGATGTAACTTTTCGCTAAGCAAAGTTAAGCATGGAAAGGTTTTCACTTTAAAAGTTCCCCAGATATGCAGAAGTAGTGAGTTGTAACTTCTTGTTAATGCGTAAGCAATGCCTAACAAATCATTTGTTAACGTTTTGTAAAGCATGGAAAGGTTTTCACTTTAGATCAGTTCCCCAGATATACTTAAGTAATGAGTTGTAACTCCTTGATAATGCATAAGCAATGCTTAACAAGTCATTTGTTAACGTTTTGGAAAGCATGGAAAGGTTTTCACTTCAAAAGTTCCCCAGATATGCGCAAGTAGTGAGTTGTAACTTCTTGGTAATGCATAAGCAATGCCTAACAAATCATTTGTTAACGTTTTGTAAAGCATGGAAAGGTTTTCACTTTAGATCAGTTCCCCAGATATACTTAAATAATGAGTTGTAACTCCTTGATAATGCATAAGCAATGCTTATCAAGTCATTTGTTAATGTTTTGGAAAGCATGGAAAGGTTTTCACTTCAGAGAAGTTCCCCAGATATAGGCCTACTTAAGTAGGCCTAATGGGTTTTAAATCCTTGATAAAAGCATAAGCAATGCTTATGAAGTCATTTGTTAATGTTTTGGATAGCATGGAAAGATTTTCACTGAAAAAGTTCCCCAGTTATGCGTTGAAACTTCTCGATAATGCATAAGCAATGCTTATCAAGTCATTTGTTAACGTTTTGGAAAGCATGGAAATGTGTTCACTTTAGATCAGTTCCCCAGATATACTTAAGTAATGGGTTATAATTCCTTGATAATGCATAAGCAACGTTTATCAAGTCATTTGTTAATGTTTTGGAAAGAATGGAAAGATTTTCACAGAAAAAGTTCCCCAGATATGCGTTATTAATGCGTTGAAACTTCTTGATAATGCTAACGCAATGCTTATCAAGTCATTTGTTAACGTTTCGGAAAGCATGGAAAGGTTTTCACTTTAGAACAGTTCCCCAGATATAGCTAAGTGATGGGTTATAAATCCTTGATAATGCATAAGCAATGCTTACCAAGTCCTTTGTTAGTGTTTCGGAAAGCATGGAAATGTTTTCACTTAAAAGGTTCCCCAGATATGCGTTAGTAATGCGTTGAAACTTCTTGGTAATGCATAAGCAATGCTTATCAAGTCATTCGTTAATGTGTTGTAAAGCCATAACAGGTTTTCACTTTAGATCAGTTCCCCAGATATACTTACTTAATGAGTTTTAACTCCTTGATAATGCATAAGCAATGCTTAAGAAGTCATTTGTTAACGTTTTTGGAAAGCATGGAAAGGTTTTCACTTTAGATCAGTTCCCCAGATATACTTAAGTAATGGTTCGTAATTCCTTGATAATGCATAAGCAACGCTTAACAAGTCATTTGTTAACGTCCAGAAACATCCATGAGGGGCAGTCACATGAGCCTCAACTTAGGCCTAGGCCTACTGTTTGCCATGCTACCAGTCATCACACACTAACCATTACAAAAGGGTTAAATAAGACTTCACTGATGCTAAAGCAAGAGTTTACAAACCGTTACCATACATGCCTAATAGTACTTGTTAATGGTTAGGTGGTAGGAGACAACAAAGAGATAATGTTTTTTTCATAAATAAAGGTGGGTTATCAGACATTTTAATGATGGTTTACTAATGCTTATCAGAAAGTTAAATCACCATAGACGAATGATTAATTAACAGTACTTAATAATTTCACAGAAATACATAATGACTGACTCGTGATTCACTAAGGGTTAACTAATGCTTAATTTTGTTTAGCGAGTAGTTACATCAGCACACACTAACCATTTACTAACGGTATTAGTTAATGGTTAAGAAATGAGAAATAACACATACATAACGACTTACTCGTGATTCACTAAGGGTTAATTAATGTTAAAAATAAGGATGAACTAAGGTTTAACTTTGCTTAGCGAACCGTTACATCAGCACACACTAACCATTTACTAACGGTAGTAGATAACAGTTAGGAAATGAGAAATAATACTTACATAATGATTAACTCGTGATTCACTAAGGGTTAACTAATGGTAAAATAAGGCTAAACTAACCCTTAAGTAATGCCTAAAAAGGGGTACTTATTATAAAGTGTTACCTTACATTAAATTGCACTTAGCTGACGCTTTCATTTATTCAAAGCGACTTACAACTATTATTTTTCAGGGTATTGGTTACAGTCCTTGGAGCAATATGGGGTTAGGTGCCTTGCTCAAGGTCACTTCAGTCATGGATGGAGATGTAAGGAGAGGTCAGGGGGGATTCGAACTAGCAACCCCTAGATTGAAAAACCAACTCCCTAACCACTAGGCCATGGCTGCCCCATAGTGCCGCCATGATTACAGTGGTGAGTGCAGCCGTGGCATAATGGTTAGGGAGGTGGACTTAAGATCAGAAGGTTGCAAGCTCAAATCCCACCCTTACCTCTCCCTACACCTCCATCTGTGGCTGAGGTGCCCTTGAGCAAGACACCTAACCCCACATTGCTCCAGGGACTGTAACCAATACTCTATAATAACTGCAAGTCACTTTGGATTAAAGTTCTCGGTAACACTTTATTTTAGGGATACATCTATTAGCACTAATTCATACAATGTTCCTTTATAAGTAACTTGTAAGGCATGTACAAAGCAAAATCAAACATTTGTTAGGCATGTATTCGCAAATGTCTTGTTCATGCACAATAAGGGATTTATTACCAATTTAACCTTAGTAAGGACCTAGTAGGCCTTAGCTGTTGCTTAGTACATGCCTTACAAGGTACTTATGCAGGCATTAACATTGTATGTATTAGTGCTAATAGATGTATCCCTAAAATAAAGTGTTACCAAGTTCTCTTTACCAAGAATACCAGCTTTTACCCTCAATTAGGTGTTTCAGAGTTCCCCGCTTCAACTGCCTTCACACATCAATCGATTCTTTTGCTAAATCAGTCGTAAGACTGAATAGTGTTATCACTCCATGTTGATAAGATCTTCAAGTTTATGTGGGTTGCATGTAATGTATGTATGCATGTATGTCTGCATAGGCCTATGTCCTCTGTTTTTTGTCAGTTGTGCAATAGTCTTGTGATGTGATGCTATGTGTAGGCCTATGTCCTGTCTTAAACGAGTGTTGCTCAGGGACGCAAAAAGGATTTCAGTGAAAACTGTCAATAAAGTATAATTGTATCGTATCGTAAGTGTAATGTGTAATCTAATGATTATTATGTACAAAGTGCAAATAGGCTTGAAATAAACCCTCAGTATTATGGCCATTGATGCTTTAGTAGCTGGCGTCAGGGGTGCTGCCAGCACAGCTACTGACACTATTGTATGGATTAAATGTGTTTTTTTTTTTTTTACTATGACTGTTTCTACTTTACTATCAAAGAATCACATTCATTGTTTGTAATGGGCATTAACTGTGGTTGTACCACCTTCCATGGCCAACCGGTAGGGCACTCGCCTGCCATGCGGCTGACGGTTTGCCATGCGGTTTGATTCCCTGCCCGGGTCCTTTGCCGACCCCTCCCCGTCTGTCTCCTAATTCGCTTCCTGTCCACCTCTCACACTGTCCTGTCAAATAAAGTCGAAAAAGACCCAAAAAACATGAAGGACCCATTGCCATCGATCCTCTAATTATCAGGAAGGTATCTGTCTTGCACATTAGGAGATGGGCTTGGAAACCAGAAAGGTGCTTAGTAGGCCCAAAAAGGAGAAGATAATTGTCTGCAGGGGAAGTAAACGTAATTTAAAATTCTTTGGGACCAGTGCATGTAAAGAAATTGACAATAAAGCCGACTTGACTTGATAATTGAAACACCTGGCCTGTGGAGAAATGACAGAACTCTGAGATGTTTGAAGGCCTCAACCTAACTAACTGATTATCATTTTCTGATGAGGCCTGCTGCTCCCTTTGGCTGCATTGTTGTCACTGCACTGTGAGAGAAATAAAAGTTTCTTAAGCGATCTTCATTTTGGCACTGTGGGGGAATCCTTAAAAGTTCTTCGGTGGACCTGTCAAATTGGTTCTTGGAAAGGTTTTCTTGAGCATTCCTCAAAGAACCCTAGAACCCAACGTTTTTTTTAAAGAACTTTCATACTGACTTGAGGGGAAACTTCTGATACCTGTAGGCCTAGTTCTACAAGGAATCTTGGGGTTCTTCCAAGAACTAATTTGTCACCTGCAGATTTCTGTAGAGAGAACCTTCACTTACATATAGGTCCCTCTCAGTGTGGTCCCTGTAGATCAGGGGTGGGGAACCTTTTTCATTCGAAGGGCCACTTCAAATTCATCCGAGGGCCGTAAAAGTCCTCTGAGGGCCGTACTATGAACAAAAAACAGGTTTTCCCCCTGCACTTCATGGCCTATGGCAGTGTTTCCTGACCTTTTTCGTCTCACATACCCCCTAAGCCTTCTTGTTGTGCCATGAGTACCCCCTCATTCATGGTCTATACTGTATCTCTTGCTATCCCAATGTGTCTATGCCCCATATATTTGTTATTATTACATTTTCCCAAGTATGCCCTCCAGTGTGCTTGCGTACCCCTAGTGGTAAACAACGTACCCCTAGTTGGGAAACACTGACCTACGGTATATTGAAGGCAGTCACCTTTAAAGCAGACACCTTCTCTAGGTCCCCTGAATATAACTTATTTGTATTATTGCATTTATTAAGATTTCTTCCATGAAAATTACATCGGGGGCTGGATAAAACGGCCTCAAGGGCCGCAAACGGCCCTCGAGACATAGGCTCCCCACCCCTGCTCTAGATTTTCATATTAGAACAAATATGCACCAGCTGGTGGTTTAGAAAGTGGTTGAGTGGTTAGAGTGTAGCTTAGCATTGCTCCTGCTGTTCAGCCACTGAAATAATAACTTTATTTGTAAAGCACATTTTCATATACAGAATGCAGCTCAAAGTGCTCGAACATGTGCTCGAAATATGAATGGGAGTTAGAGACCTACCACTTTTACGGCAAAGACTTGCCAGAACAAACAGCTGTTGTGTTTTTAATTCAACACTTTCATGCCCGTTTTTACCATCTGCACAGGAAATCCAAGCAAGAAAACTACTGAAAGGTAGCATCACATCGCACTAGGAGATGAGTAGGGTTCTATTCATTTGCACAGAATGAAATGCAGCCGCTACGTAAAACAGGGAAAGTAGCTTTATCAAATTTCAATTACTTGGTTGGGCTAAAGTTTCACCCCCACAGCTGTTAGCAACTGGCTTCTGAAATTAGAGGTGCATATTAGCATGCAATAGCAGATGGAAATGTGCAAAGTCTTGGGTGCTTTCCTACACAGAAACTGGATGAAAACTCAGATCAAAGTTTTCGTCTCGAAAGTTCCTGTTGAAATGTTTTAAGTAGCTGCCACTGCCTGCTGAAGTTTTACCAACTAAATAACTAACTAAATTCTAGGGGCATACTATACTGTGCTTTAGTACATAGACTAGACATATGCATGCTCATGCACACACACACAAACACACACGTACTGTACATACACACACACACGCACGCACAAACACACACACAGGGCCGCTGCTAAGGTTTTGGAGGCCCTAAGTGTAACAGGTTAGGCCCCCCTGATAATGTAATAATAATAATAATAATAATAATAATAATAATAATAATAATAATAATAATAATAATAATAATAATAATAATAATAATAATAATAATAATGCGCGGCCATGCCCTCCTCAAGTGTATGCTATATGCATGCAAGCTGCATAGAAGAAAAATAAGGTCAAAAACTTCCTGTCTGGTGTAAGTAGAGTTGGCCAGAATCAGAATGACACGGTGCAGTTTATGTGCCGAAGCTGTGAAAGTATAACCTGATTTACATCATCTGGTTGCGTTCGGCTACGTCACGCGGGGGCGTTCCCATGCCTCACACAGGTATGCGAGAGCATATCAGATGGCAAGAGTCAGGTAAGTGAAAGTAGTGTTTATGAGAACTAGAGAGCTATAACGCGGGCCAACCGTGGAGAATGTCGTCCATCCCTCTCTCCTTCTCTCTGGTGCCCCCTCGCATTCAGTCTGTTAAATGCGCACATCGCGTGTTTCCCCTGAATGTGAACACAGCATATAGTGAATGGATAAACAGCCTAGTCGAAAAACACTGGCTGTGCAAGACACAAACCCTGTTTGAAGTAGATTGTTATGGAGTACGTGGACATGATCGCAGTGAGTGTAGCGAATTGTGGAATGAAGGACCATCATCATCATCACAGACATTCGAGTCAATTATCCTGCATGCGTCGTGAATGTCTTTTTTTCTTTCCTCGGAGCGCCTTTGCTAAGGCACGGAGCATTCCTGTCAAAGCGTTCGATAAACACTTTTATTTGGGCACTGTATTTCGTTTTTGTTTTGTGACTAATTTAACTTTGGCTACAGCAGGAAGATTTTCCTTTTAGCTTGCAGCTGGGACTTCTACAATGACGGGAGGGAAGGCTGTCCAACAGCAAATTAGTAGGCTAAACAACAGAAAATGTTGGATTTCCACACCTTGAACAACGCTAATTTAAATCCAATCTTAAACTGTTTTGAGCAGTTCAGATGACCATTAACACTGTGTTACTTAGCCTTTTAGAAGTTTGTCAAATGGCTCGCTAGCGAGTCCCTACACCTAAATTCAAATCACGTTGGAATTTCATTTCCTTTGAAGTATGCACCAACATTTATCTCATTTGTTTCAGCTATAACAAATAATTGGTTTAAGTAAGACTCGTGCTTTGGCTTCATTGTTGATAAGTGACCACTTCTGTTCTGTCGTCTTGTGTCAAAGCTGTAAGACGCCCGACTGGTAGCTACTTTGTTGTTTGCAATGCAATTTCCTATTGGCAACTACCGAAGTTGCTAACTGCTAACAAATACGCTTTCCAGAAATGCACCCCAGAGAAGACGCAAATCGGGCTGTTCCATTTCAGAGCAGTGGGTTTGCGCGAATTGAGTATTGGGATACACATTTTTCAAGGTAAAATGATGTGCCTGTTCATAACTATTAAAAAATATATTTTGCAATGTAATTTAATATATTTGTCACGACAGTTTTGAGTCAATGTGTTGGGAGGCCCCTATTTTGTACCCAAAATGCTGTGGCCCTACGCACTCTGTGTATTCTGCGTATACAGCTGCGGCCCTGCACACACACACGCACACACACACACACACACACACACACACACACACACACACACACACACACACACACACACACACACACACACACACACACAGCAATGTGGCATGAAAACATCCTTCCTTCCCAAGATGATTCTGCATCAAGTCCTGCGGTCTGGCACCAACATGGCCAGGTAAACATGTGGCATGAGGTCCAGCAACTACAAATGTTTATCTCCACATGCCAAATGGTCTGGTGGGAGTGAAAAAAATAACATCATTCGCTCAATCTAGTATTCATCTGTGACCTCGTATTTACAATCCGTGACCACAGACTCGGACATTTACCAACAAACAGTACAACACACAGCACAGTGTAAACCAGTGGTTCTCAACCGTTTTTGAACTAACGCCCCCTGGACCTCATCATAAGATTTACAGCGCACCTCTTAGTATTAAAAAATAAAATGACTAATGACTCCCACTAATGGCATCTAAGTTTGCGACCTCTCAGCTGTCTCCTTCTCAACGCCCCCTCTAGAGCTCCCTAACACCCCCGGAGAAGCACTAGTGTACACCATGTGCAAATGTTAGTAATCCCAGAACATGACTTAATAACCTTAGGTTCCAGATTATGTTTTTTTTTATCCTGTCCTACCAAACTCCAAGTTGACTCCATGCCTTATAGCAGTGGTTCCCAACCTTTGTTGGCCACGGACCCCATTTTGACATCACAAATTTCTGGGAACCCCATACATTTTTTTTTTATCATGAGAAAAAACAAAACATGACTACACTAACTTGCAGGCAATTAAACCCACACATACTTCTGAAAGAGTAAGATTGTATGCAATGTTTCAACCACAATATGATTTTTTGCGTTATGTTAATAACTAAAATGTATGAGTATTTTGTTGTCACACCAAGACATTTCAGGCCAGGGCCGGCCTGAGGCATAAGCGAACTATGCGGTGGCTTAGGGCCCCCAAGCCACCAGGGCCCCCCGTGAGCAGCGAAGTTCCAGGAAGAAATGAATTGTCCTCTTGTTTGCCTAGCCATATTTTCTTCTCATGTGCCATTTACTACGATGAATGAAACAGGAGCCACTATATATCGGGTATGGGGGGCCCCAGATGAAAATTTGCTTAGGGCCCCATAAAGGCTTGGGCCGGCCCTGTTTCAGGCGATCCCATTTGAATTTCAGGCAACCCCACATGGGGTCACGACCCTATAGTTGAAAAACGCTGCCTTATAGGGTAGGGTGGGAGAAATAAACCCATCCTCTGGGTTTATTACACTGGTTTGCACACCGTGGTGTGCACATACCATTTGCCAATCTGTGCCAACTACTGCACTTTCATGGAAGCAACCAGGGCTGGACTGGGGTCAAAAAGCGGCATGGGCATTTTTGCCTTACACCGGCCCATCTCACAAGTCTACAGTCCATACTGAATATGTACCAATGGTCCGAACCTTCTAAATAATGGGCCGATCAAAATACCCAAGCACATGCCGGTGTAACGGAGGCTAACTAGCACAGAGTTGGCGTGGAACGTTGGTAAAACCTCCCTCCGATAGCCTCATACAGTCTCGTGCCGTTGGGCCGAGAGACTAGTCTCTTGGCCCAGCGGTATCGTACTGTGTCTCCCATTGCCGTACCGTTGTAGATGACGAGGTCGCACGTTCGATCCCTGAGGGGGGTGAACAGGTGCAAGATGACCTCCGTCACAGTGGTGCCGCTGACCCAGGATGCGAGAGAGGTTTAAGGGGGAGAGTGTAACGGAGGCTAACTAGCACAGAGTTGGCGTGGAACGTTGGTAAAACCTCCCTCCGATAGCCTCATACAGTCTCGTGCCGTTGGGCCGAGAGACTAGTCTCTTGACCCAGCGGTATCGTACTGTGTCTCCCATTGCCGGACCGTTGTAGATGACGAGGTCGCACATTCGATCCCCGAGGGGGGTGAATAGGTGCAAGATGACCTCCGTCACACCAGCCCCTGAGGACAGTCGGCCCACCGGGAAAATGCCCTGTGTGCCAGACTACCAGTCCAGCCTCGGAAGCAACTCTGGGAATTTGGCTGTGAACACAAACATTCTCAGCGAGACTCTTTCACCCATGCTAAGAGGGTTACATTTTTGTCTGTTTCACTGATGAAAAAATAACACAAAGAAAAGTCATAATGAAGGTGTTGCTCTGAATTACTAACGCCTCAAGGTGATAGGCCTACTTTTCTGGAAAAAACAGTTCGCTGGTTGACTTTTAAATAATTGAAAAGTATTAAAATATGAAAATAATTTCCAATTGGAGTGCTACCTGCAACTCTCCAATTCTTTGAAGGGATGGTGCTCTTTGGTGACAGGCTTACTCCATTTCAAAAGCAGTAAGATATCAAGGCACCCATCTTCTGTGAGGTTAAAATGCCTTTAATTTATGAGCACAGTACAAATACATTTTATTAAAAAAAAAGAGGTATCGCACACCAATAAAGTCTTTCTTGAGGTGCTGGCTTCCTGAGCATACAAATGTTAAAGAAAATGAAGTTTGAAGAAGGCCAGACGGCCGAAACGTCACTTCACCAATAAAACATGGAGCAGAGTGTGCGGCATTCTTTTCATTTTCTTTAACACAGTACAAATAAAGGCATTCAAGTTACAGAAGATAAATATCTTGGTACCTTACTACTTTTGAAATATCAAAACATGTTGAATCCTGCTGACGAAGTGAAATAGAAAAAGAGTGGTAAAGAGCACAACACTCCATTGATTTCTTGACCCAGGTCACGACCATTGCAGCTACCTGCTCTGGAATATATAACACTGGATTGTAACAATAAATCAAGGTCGTCCATCACCGCATACTACACATTCGTGACGCAAATAAGTCATCTGGGGTCTAGTGTCGTGTCTCATCAGTCTGTATGTAACGGAGGCCAACTAGCAGAGTGTGGTGTGGAATGTTAGTAAGCTTCCATCTCGAAGCCTCATACAGTATCGGTAGTACCGGGCTATCGGACTGGCCCTTTAGCTCATCTGTATTGTGCTACGAGCCCCATGCCTGAGCTGGAGTGTTGACTAGGGGGTGGCGGGTTCGAGCCCCATGTGGCAGACTGCGCAGAAACACTCAGTTAGGCCCTTGGTACGCTTGCTGCGAGCTGTAAATTACACATGCCACCGCGAGCAACTGAATGCACATACTTGCTTTAAAAGCGCGTTTGGCTGCCGCATGTGAAATTTACATTAAATATACATGTTACCGCATTTATGCACAAACAGATACAAAAAACTGTATGCACAAACAGCTGTGGGCGTTGAGGGTGAGTGTGGCGTGGAACGTTAGTAAACCTCCATCCCAAAGCCTCATACACCAAACTGGTAGTTTGGCTCAGTGGTATCGTGCTGCGTCTCCCATGCCCGAACTGGAGTGTTGACTATAGGAGGTGGTAGCCGGCCGCGCCCTCCTAATGATGCAACAGCTTCAGTGTTGCTACCAGTCAGGTCAAGCAATGCAAGTACTTTCTGAGTTTCCGCAAATACGGGAACTCCTCCCACTTTGTTGGGAAACAAAAATCATTAGCAAACCTAGAGAGGCCATTTGGGAAATGCCGTTTGGGAAATGTTAATTGTTATGCTCTTGGTCAGACCAAGTCTCGAAGAGATTTGAAAGTCGATGATAATCAGGCTAAGGATGTGAATTGCCGAGTGGCAGAGGAACACCTCAGTTACACACACTGAGGGCTGCACTTTCTGAGTGATGTGCCTGTCTCAAGCCAGTCAAGTGTACTTTATTGTTAAAGTTCTATGCAACAGGATTAGCACAGAAGTTTGAAATTGCATTTGAGCAGTCTCCAATGTGCAGTTTAACTGTGTCTAGTTTAACTGTGGGCACGAATTACAGATATGTGGGCACAGCTTGGAAAAAAACTACTTCCAATTGACAAATGTGTAACCATAGATTAATAAAATAAAGGTACGTATTTTTTTCTATAATCTGGCCCTACATGGACTTTTAGTCATCTGCAGTTCACATCTGCAGTGACATCTGACTGCATTAAACGTAATTTCAACGTGACAGCAGAAATGTAATTTCAAATTCTTTGTATGACCAGTGCATGTAAAGAAATGGACAATGAAGCCGACTTGACTTGACTAAAGCTTCACTACACTCTAAAAAGAGTTGTATCAGTCAGGGGGTGACTTGTGCGTGTCTACAATCTGTGCTCTTCAAATAGACTTTGCACTGCCATCATTTAGACTAGTGTTTCTCAACGGGGGCGCTACAGCCCCCCAGGGGGCGGTGGGGAACCCTAGAGGGGCGTTGAGAAGGACACAACTGAGTGTGGCGGGGTTTAGTCACCATTGGGGGGCATTAGTCTATTTTATTTTTCAATACTAAAGGGGCATTGGCAGGCTTATGATAAGGCCAGGGGGCGTTGGGAGGCTTATGCGGAGGTCAAGGGGGCGTTTGTTCAAAAAAGGTAGAGAACCCCTGATTTAGACGGCACATTAGCATGTAAAGTACTTTGAGGCTCAGTCTCCATGTAGTCTTGACACTGGCGTAACGCAAGTACTTCAGGCCCCCCTGCAAGCTACCAAGAATGGGCCCCCGAACAAAAAAAAAGACGGCCTAATATCATGTGGAGGGGGCTCGTTTCTTCAAGTCAAGGGCCCATGTGGGTCCCCCGCCTAGTATGGGCCCCCCTGCGTCGCGGGGGTATACATACTTTACGCCCCTGAGTCTTGAGTCTGTCTATGCAGTGAAAAAAAAATGCAGTGTTAATTCATCACCTAGAGAGCCGATTTGATATATTCTAGATCAGTGGTTCTCAATTGGAGTGGTCTTGGGACCCACAATTTTCTATGAATATCCAATTATGGCCCAATTTTCTTGACCCTGCTACTGTCAACCTAGCCTGGGCGAAAGCCGACTGTTGACTCTGTCAAAACAGTCTGGCAAAAACTAAGAGGAATCCATCTCCGTGGAGGGTGGGAGATGGTCTGAGCTTACTCTGCCATTTAAATTCATTGGAGTTCCGAATTAAAATTAAAAATAAAATTGGGCTTTATTAGTGTGTCGCAAAAGTATACAAATAACCAGACAAAAGTGTGAATAGTGTTACCATAACCAATCAGTAACAGACTCCGCAGGTGAGTTCTGAGTCACTCTTAACTGTTCGCTCATTGGCTAAACAGTGAGCGAACCATGCAAGCTGGCTTTCGCCAGACTATGTGCGGAGCCAAAATCTTTGGGTGTGAGTACATAGGATGGCATCGCCAGGCTACTGTCAACACATAAGTCAGTCAGAAAGTAGTTTGCTTTTTCGAGCATTTGCATGTACGTAACAGAGGTCTGTTCATTTAGTCCACAAGTTAATTTAATATATAACCATGCATTTGCATTTTATGTAAGGGTTAACGTTCGGCGAGAAGGTCGCTACCGTGGAATAGCAGCACGACAGAGAGAATCTTTAGACCCCGACGCGGAGCGGAGTGGAACACCGCTAGGCAACAGCTAGGTAGCCAGGACAACAGGTGTTGTCTATCACAGCAGCTGATTAGAGTGACAAAAGACCGGACCCCCTGCGGAGTGATATGAAACATTCGCTTTAGCCACTGACTTGTATACAAGCCAGTGGCTTTAGCAGTGAACGTCTTGTTGCCATTGACAGCGGTAGCCAGGACAACGGGTGCTGTCTATCACAGCAGCTGATTAGAGTCTTGATGAAAAGTCGCTTTAGCAGTGAAAAGTCTTGTTGCCATTGACAGCGGTCTGTTATAGACCAACCCGTCCGTTATCGAAAAATAACAGACGTCCGAACGTTGGGGAGCCCCGTTGAAATGAATGGAGCATTCGACAGATGACGTCACAACCATATAATAAGTTGTATTAATGTATTCAATAATGCATCTTGTTTAAATTGTGGGACTGGCAATAAAAAGGGTTAATTGACATTTTTACACCACAGCTCCGTGACCCACCAAGAGGGCTTTCAGGCCGACCAGAATGGAGCCGGTGCCGGTGCCCGCACCAGTTACGTTTAGCACTAAAGTGCTTATCTGCGAATCGTGTTCATACCGGGCTCTGAACTTTTTCCGCACGTGACTGTGTTACCCGGATGAACCTACTGACGGCCACGCTGTCGTCACGGTTCGCGGAGAAAAACCCAGTATTTTGCTGCTTGCATTGCAAACCAACTTTCCGGTTCACGAACGCTAAAAACTGTGGCGTGAACACGACGGCCGGGTCATGATTAGGTGCAGGAACGGACACCAGCACGGTTCTCAGTCAGCCTGAATGCGCTACAAGTGACCATGACCCCTCCATGACCCACTTTTGGGTTCTTCTGACCCACCCGGCCGGTAAGAAACATCGTTCTAGAATGTGTGTGACGCGGGAGCCTATTCCTAACCCTTTTGTGCCTACATATGCACCTATATGGGGGAAAAAGAAAATACAGTGGGGAAATTAGCAAAGACATGTTTTGAAAGTTCTCACAATGCACCTTATGCAATCAGCCTATGAACATAAATAGCAGTGGACGGCGTCAGAGGTGAAAAGTTGGAGGATATACAGTACGTAGGCTACACTTCGACAGTTCCCAGTTGAGCTAAGTTCTGTGGAAGTTGTGGAATGTTGGTATAGCCCTTGAAATTACATAAACATATTCTTTCAGGTCAATTTGTCTTTACTGTAGATATGCAGGCCTACTGTGTGTGTGTGTGTGTGTGTGTGTGTGTGTGTGTGTGTGTGTGTGTGTGTGTGTGTGTGTGTGTGTGTGTGTGTGTGTGTGTGTGTGTGTGTGGAGTAAGTGTTCCAGTGTTCATTCAACACTTAGGGTGTAAGAGCAACTCTATGGGTGTTAAAAGTCAGCTCTCTGAGTGTTGAATTAATTAACACGGCAACAGTTACTGTGTGTGTCTGTGTGTGTGTGTGTGTGTGTGTGTGTGTGTGTGTGTGTGTGTGTGTGTTTGTGATGTGTGTGTCTCTGTGTGTGTGCGTGCGTGTGTGTGTGTGTAATGATTTATTATGTAAGGCAAGATCTCACTCACAAACACAGACAGGTGACCTAAACTTGACGCCACAAAATTCCACAATACATGTCATTACCTTGTAAAGGACAAGACATCGTAAATTATCATAAATTACACCAGTATCATAAATTACACCAGAGCATATAATTTACTCAAGAATGTACTTTTCCTAGAAATGGGATGCATATAACAGGCTGGGGCGGCTCCAGAAATGTTGGGCCCCATGAAAGATTTGAATTTTGGGGCCCTTTCAATTCACAGGCATTTCATTAAGCATCTGCTGACTGCCTCATTATTTAATTCAAATGCGTCCTCCTAGGGATAGGAATAGGAGGCAAATAAATCAATGGGATCATATTAAACCCTTTTTTACACTTGAATAATTAGGCCAACACTTTGGGCCTTGCATTGAATGAATGTAAAGTAGGCTATGTTCTGCATCTTACCACCAGTGTGGGCTCTTCTGATTCCGAAGGAGTGGTCTAGAATGCCTGCCGGTGTTCTGTGAAGGGGAGTTGCCTAGAAATCTAATGAGCTGATGCCTACTATAAAGGAAGTGTTTGAAGAAGGCTTCTTCGAGAGAATAGTGCTGTGTGCATATTATACTTAGAATGTGATTAATTCCAAACGATGGTTAATTCACAGAGCAGACAGTGAGACAGTCAAACTAATGGCAAGAATGTCCATGCCTTCATCCGCCTGACGTAGGCTATACATTAATCCTCCTGGAGTGAACCTCATCAAGGAGATCTGATTAGTGAAGAAGTCTGACAGGGACTTGCGCAGTTTGAGCCACCGGGCGACAACTTCTCGCAAGACTGAGGATGAACTCTTCGGAAATTATATGCATGTACGAGGAATACGGCAACCTAACGACCAACTCCACAAACTCATCATGTATGAACAGAAACATACCATCCTTCATCGACATCGCATCCTTCATGCACATCTTCCCTTCCATCTACGGCATCCTGTGCACAGTCGGGGTGATTGCCAACAGTTTAGTCATTTATGCCGTGGCAACTTGCAAGAAAAAGATGGTCTCGGACATTTACGTGCTCAATCTGGCTATTGCTGACCTGCTCTTCTTGCTTGTGATGCCTTTCAACATTCACCAACTTGTCAGAGCCAGGCAGTGGGTGTTTGGGAATTTCATGTGCAAAGCTGTTGTCGTTGTGGATGTTAGCAATCAGTTCACAACGGTGGGCATAGTGACGGTCTTGTGCATTGACAGGTAAGGGGCACTTTTGTGGTAAATGTTTGGTTCATGTCATTGCGCACGTTTTTGCGCATGAGACGTCGCTGAATTCCTACAACTTTTTATGACTGAAAAGTGTTTTATTTATGTATTTATTATTTTTAAATTCATGTTTACAACATCATTGAAACTGTAAATCTTTAAATCGACACCCACGTGATTGGAAACAAAACTGAAGTCCTGTGCTAACAAGCCCTTGCGCATCTACACTGATCGCCGATAAATAACCCAGCAGTTCCAAGAGTCTGACTTTTTAAAAACATCATGTGCCATCAATTACACTTCCTGGAGTTAAGCCATATCAGCGGATCAAAATAGAAACTGACAAGCATGGAGAGGAAGATTGAAAAGATAGCCCTGTTTGGCTATAAAAACACAATGTAGCAGCTATTGAAATGACTAAGTAACATTTATTGAATTTCAAACAGTATACATTATATGCATTACATTATTACATTAGATAATATATGTATTATATTGCGCGCAACCAAGTCGACCTGTAATGTCAGAACACGTAGGCTACTTTGACAGTTCTTAACCCAAAACATCCTTCACCCATCTCTTGGTCTTGGATGACCCCCAAGGCATGGCGAGTGGATACGCAGAAGTTTTCTTGAATGTTGGTGTTTCTTTTTTTATTACCTTTACATAACCAGAGGGGGGGATTCAATATATTTTTATGAAGCCCCGTATAATAACGTTGACAGAACATAGCATGCTCTTGTAATGGTCATCTCTATCTCATAAGCTTCCCCTCGGGCTCAGGGGCTTCTGTCTGTCCCGTGTCCCTTTATATGGCCGAGTCATGTGCTCCTCTATGCACAGCAAACACAACATTGTACTGTCATACCATAAATGATTCGTGGAGGACAGCGTTATGGTCTGGCACTGACACTGTGAAAGGTGAGGCAGAGAATCAACTAACAGACATGATGATCATGTGGCTCTGATTTGTTTATCAGGGGGTGAAGCAGCTTGTTGTATTGTAAGCACAGTGAAACAAGGGCACGATACTGAAACATTCCAACTTAAAATCCAATAAGACACAGCCTGTGATATGAACAAGCTGTTAGCAGAATGGCAATAACCGAGGAGTAATGTACTACCAAAGGCCCTGTGTCATAGTGGTGTAGTACTATGGTAGTAAAGGTTTTTAAGTGACTATTAGCCTACAGTGTTTCACTGGTGGAATGGGGATACACAAGTATTTACCAAAAAGATCTGCGCATCACACTGTAAGGATCCCTTGAAATTGGTTCTTTTACTCATCACAGGATGCTAATGTGGTAAACTAAGACATTTATTCATTTTTAAAACTGTTAATTGCAGTGATTTCTGTCACATTACGCATGAAAGAAAGTGTTTCATCAGGAGTCTACGGTAATGAAGCATCATAATTGTAATCAGTAAATTAATTAAAAACCAAAATGGCAATCAAGCAGCAGAACATTGTCAGAAAGGACTCCAAAAATACACAACACTCAGGGAAATGGCTGTAAGAAATGTCATAGAACACTGAAGTTAAAAATATTTTGTTGGCCTTGCGAACAAAACAAAACCTCATTTCCCCACAGGGACATATAAATATTACGCCCCCAAGATAACATCCTCCTCCTAACTAAATAACGTGTGTGAGTGAGTGAGGTGGGGGGGCACTCGAATGGATAGGCAAGACGCTAAGAAGCCAAGCCTTTCTCTTTTTCTTTTTTTTCATCCTGGAAGCTGGATGTCTGTGTTGTTTTAAAAAGCCATGAAGAATGGCTTTGTTGTAGCACACAGCCAGAGGTCAGAACAGTAAGGCATCACGCCTTCCCTTTTTATGATGATACATCACCCTGATGAAATCAGCGTTTGTTTCAGTCCGACCACAGGGGGTACAAATGGGCATTTCCAGCTGACCCTGCTGTACTACAAGAACATGGCTAAAGGTGATTGCTTTGAAAAAAAAAAAAGGCCAAGGCTTCTTGCGGTCAATGTTGGAGGAAATAACTTGCAATGGCAAACAAAGAAGGGTCCCTTTGAACTCTGGCTGTTGCTCCTTTTTTTTACCCCTGACTTGACATGAGCAGTGTTGCCAGATTGGGCTGTTTCCCGCCCAATTGGGCTGCTTAGGATGGCCTTGTGTGGGTAAAAATGGCATTTAGCAGAAAAACCCGCCCAATTTTCGCCATAGAAATCAATAGAATTGGGCGGGATTTTGTGCTTCTAGGCGGGTTTTGAGCCTTTTTTGGGCTGGAAATCATCAGCCTCATCTGGCAACCCTGGACATGAGTCTATATGAGGGAGTCATATGAATGAGGGGTATGTTGGAGTGCTCCTGTCAGCTTGGTTTAAACTTTGAAAGGCATTTGGAAGAAAAAAGGGCAAGTTGGATGGATCTTCTGAGCTTGTGAAAGCTTTGCTGGAGCAAGTGTGTGTGTGTGTGTGTGTGTGTGTGTGTGTGTGTGTGTGTGTGTGTGTGTGTGTGTGTGTGTGTGTGTGTGTGTGTGTGTGTGTGTGTGTGTGTGTGTGTGTGTTTGCGTGAATGCACGGGTGCGTGTGTGTTTTAAGGGGGTAATAGTAGAACTTTCTTCACTGATGCAACGTTGTGCAACTCTTTTATTTACATCTATTAAAAAACACATCTACATCATCCCACTCAAAACCCAGCATCTGTGCTATGTTAAAAAAAAGACCTCCAACATCTGTGCCTCCACCTCTATCTCCATCTACCTCTGAGGTATGTAAGCAAGAAACTAGTGAAATATTATCCTGATTTACTCCTTAGAGTTTTCCATAAGAAACTGCAGCACAACTAAGTGTTCAGTGTTTCCCATACACACATAGCCCAATCTATGGTATGGTACTGCACCACAGAATTAAAACTGCCACAAACCGCCACAAATTCGCTTTTGGGTTGTTTTTTCTTGGGTCATCTTTTGTCTTAGATGCCATTCTGCATCCACAGTATTGTGATCATACTTGGATTGTGTTTTCCATGTTTTTATAGAACCTAGGGTTAGGTTCTTGAGTCTGTAATGAATATATTCAATTCACTCGAAACCAGAAAAGAGAACACACTGCAGTGGACACACTGCATCTCAAAGTCAAGGTCAAAGTCAAAGTTCTTTTTACTATTTGTGCATGAACAAGTAGTCCATGCATATAGGAACTCTGGTGCAGGACATCTGAGTCAATGAATAGACATAAATAGAAAGAAAGAAGAAGACAAAAGACATTCCGGTGATCCATGTAGAACAATCAAGGAATTTAAAAAAGATCTAAGAAACCGAAAGAATCAAAACATGATTTTTTTTTTTAAGTTATTATGCAATTTTGCCAGTAATGCAATTTTGTCAATCAGTCTGACTGTAGCGGGGGAAGGAGGTATAATAAAAAACCTTGCTTTTTTAGAAGGGGTACTGTCCGCTCTACTGTGTCTCGGGTTGTATGTGCAGTGCTTGTGTTTGAGCAGAGAGTTAGCAGGATGGAGAATGATTGTCTCTGCTCTCTTCTGGCACACACAGTACATGGAGGGAAGTATTGTGCCTATAATCAGTGGTGTAGTGGGGGCTTTTAAAGTGGGGGTACGCAATTTGTGAGTCATCAATTTATTAGGGAACTTATGTCAACCCCCCCTCCCTAGTCCCTACTGTCCTACTGTCATTTCTTCTCCGTTTTCATCTGTTTGGTCCATCACCTGCAATACTGTAGTGTGCTTATTCTATTCTTTTTGTATTCAAACATGGACAGAAGGTTTTTTTTTTAAATCCCACCTCAGGAGAAGTGGGTGGATAGCGTATCCCTAGGGGTTTGTTGTCCCGGACCCAGGGAGATAGGGGGCCCAGAATTGGGTCTCCATTACGTTGTATGTATTGGGTAGGGGGCCCTTTCAGATGATTTTACCCTGGGCCCAGCAAAAGCTGTCACCGGCCCTGTGTATGTGTAAACTTAAAAAAAGAAGAACATCTTCAACATCTGAGCCTCCATCCACCTCCCCCTCTCTACTGTACTCTGTAGGTATGTGGCCATAGTGCATCCCACGTCAGAGAAGAGGACCATCCAGTGGACCATCGTCATCAACCTGATGGTGTGGGTGGGCAGCTTCCTGCTCACGGTGCCCGTCATGATCTATGCCCGCGTCATCCAGGGCAAGAAGAGCACGCACGCCATCTGCATGATGGACCTGGACGGGCCCCAGGACATGTACTGGTAAGGCACCTTACATTACATTACATTACATTACATTACATTCAGGTCTCTAAATTAACACCAGCCAACCCGCCAAATTCTGGTGAAATTTCAGTTTGTCTGGTAGAAAAGACCAACTTACTAGCCACTTTGACCCACTGGTGCGTGTGTTTGGCTTGTGAGATTTACATCTATGAGCCATTTTGGCTGGTGGTGAAAAAAGGTAGATTAGGGCCCTGATTACATTACATTACATTACATTACATTACATTACATTACTGAAAGGGGCACAAGGTAGGATGACGTCGTTTGCGCGGCGCCCGTGGCATGGCTGTCTCAAAATCTACACTGTAATGAAAGAATGCTGTTCAAATAAACTGGCTGTGAGAACGTTTTTCATCATGGAATGCCAGCAGTTAATACAAAGTGTTTCCCACGACACTCGTTCGGACCGCTCTGTCAAAAAGTTGCATTTTGGGGTTTTCTGACAGTGGACCGTGGAAGTGGTTGCGAGAGTCATCGTTCACTTACGAAAGATTCACATAACCATCGGCTGACTCGGGATTGAGTATTAATTACACTTTTACTCCTACCTGGAGCCCCTTTAAAGGACCAGTGCACTCTTTTGAACATCCAGCCCCTTTTCTGAGTTGTCTACAATGTTTTAGAGTAGAGCCCCCCTAACTGTTTAATAAAAAAAAATTTCTGTCTTTATTATTTGGCTTATTTGGATGTTGTGTCAATTGGCTTTACAATGGCCTTCTATGCTCAAATATGTTCTCAAAAACCACCCTAAAAATTTGTTTGCGAAAGTATGCATCTCACTAAGTGGTGAGGGCTGTTCACTGGTATTATCTGTGTGAAGTTTCAAGGTGAAATATGGCTTCTGTCATTTGCCATTTTGTGAATGAAAGAAAAAGAATGTATTTACAAAATGCTACATAAAAGGGGACAGAATCAATGTTTCGCTACAAAAAATGTTATGGAATACCAGTGAGTACCCCTGAACACTTGGTGAGTTGCATTCTTGAAAACAAATGTTTAGTGTGGTTTTAAGAACAGAATGCTCTATTTATGATAGGACAGTGACGTAGGGACATACAGGTAATGAGTGGGGAGAGAGAGAGAGAGGTGGGGAAGGACTGGCAAATAACCCAGGCCGAAATCGAACCCGGGTCAACCTAGCGTAGTTACCTACCAGGGCCAATTCGATTTGTTATTTAACCAACTCCCTACCCTCCCTCCAGGTACACGCTGTACCAGTCGATGCTGGGCTTCATCGTCCCCTTGGTCATCATTATCACCTTCTACTCGCTGACGCTGTACCACGTGTTCCGCTCGGTGCGGCGCGTCAAGCGCAAGCAGTCGGTGTGGGCCAAGCGGGCCACCAAGACCGTGGTGATGGTCATCGCCCTGTTCCTGTGCTGCTGGTCGCCCTACCACGTCATTCAGGTCATTAACCCTTTCCATACATACCTTTTTTAACCCCTTAAGACATGGCATTATAAATTAGCTGTTACCAGCATGGCAATGACCAAGTCGTAATGTATTACTAAAGGCCCCGTGCACTGTCATAGTAGTGTAGTACTATAGTAGTTAACTTTCAATGTCTATTACAGCATGCCACAGGAGGTACGGCGTGCATTAAGGGGCTACAAGATATATACATTTCTTAGGGCTTTTTGACTTTATTTCTGACAGGACAGTGGAGGAAATGAGTGGGGAGAGAGAAACAGGGAAGGATCGGCAAATGACCCGGGCCAGAATCAATCCCTGGTTGCCAGCATAGTAACCCAGTGCCCTGCTGTTAGGACATGGCAGGGCCTTCCACACTTACTTTTACTTACTTACCAGTTCACTTCTTTACTTCAGAACCAGGCAGATCCATATCACAATAAAAAAAATCATCCATTTGACCACGGTTGGGACATAAGGCAAATCACAACACTGCTACTGACCTCTGCTTCATACAAAGAGAGACTCTCCAACCCATTCCTGCAGAGCCTCTATTAATGTTGGTATTAGAGATGTCCCGATCCAGGTTTTTGCACTTCCGATCTGATACAGATATTTTATTTCACTTCCGATCCGATACCGATATCAGCTGATACCGATACCGGCCTATCAGAGTATTTAAGTTGAAAGTAATTTAGCCTGCCTACTTTGATGTCACAGTCATGTTGGAAAGGGTTTTTACTCTTAGTAACAACTAGCCAACTGAATTAGGTGAATTTGAGTAATACACAATGGTTTTTAATGAGAAACTGACCTGTTTTTTCAGATATCAATTAACACAAAATAGGAAAATGGATCGAAATTCTGGATCAGATTTTTCCGTGCATGCCGATCCGATACCGATTCACATTTTTTGCCAATATCCGCAGCCGATCCGATCCATCCGATCCGATACGACAACCCTAGTTGGTGTTACCAAAATGGTGCCCTGAAATGTCCTAGGCCTGGGGAGATCTGTCAGTGGCCCCACAACTATGTAATGTGGTGTACTAGTGTTGCACATTACATTTAGTAGATGCCATTATCCAAAGCGATTTTTGGTGCAAATTGTTGGTCTACACCTTCAAGGCTATCCACAATCTTGCCCCTCCTTATCTGTCTAATCTTATTCAAATCGCTATTCCCTCTCGCTCCCTCCGTTCCTCTTCCTCCATTCTCATCTCTGTCCCCTCTGCCCGTCTCAGTACCATGGGGAAAATAGCTTTCAGTTGCTCTGCTCCTCAGCTCTGGAATGCACTTCCCCCTGACATTTGCAATATTGACTCATTACCCCAGTGCAAATCCAGAATAAAAACCCATCTGTTTTAGTATTCTTCATGACTTTTTGTTTTATTTTTGTTTTTCAATCTGTTTATGTGTCTTGTTTTATTATTGCTTCTTTGTACAGTGTCCTTGAGTGTTTTGAAAGGCGCTTTTAAATAAAATGTATTGATATTATTATTATTATAATCTTGGCATATGCCATTTTGGAAATAGAGATTTTTAGAAGATTTTTGTTGACCTCATAAGAGCAGGGTTAGTTTTTCTACATGAATTATAAATGTACTGTATTATAGTGACAGAGGGACAGGAAGCAAGTGGGGAGAGTGAGACGGGGAAGGACTGCTTCTACTTTGGTCCCCTCTCTCTGTTGCCCTGGACTGTAGGGTATAACAACCAGGAAATTCATCTGGTGCACTAGTCTTGTTTTGTACACATACCCAGGGTGCGATTTGAAGTGGGGATGGGGGGTCAATGTCCCCCTTCTGGTTTTGATATCTCCACTTTTTCTACATGATTTTAAATCACCGTTTAATGTAATTTCATTGATATTGCTTAAAATCTGGAACATATCCCCCCTTCTGGTTTTCCGACAAATTGCACCCTGCACATACCGTATAAATGTACATTCTATGTACTTTTATGTTTTATATTAAAAGTGTGCTTATTGATTTTCAAAGTACTTCATTCATAAACCATACAATTGTCTTCAATCTATACATTCAGTCATAAAATCTATCGACAATTTTTGCTTGCACTTACAACCTATAGGTATGTCGAACTATGCTATGTGTAAACTATGTTATATCATGTGAACTACGTATGTTACATGTGAACTGTTATATAATGCGTTGCACGGCACAGCACTTAAATGCTGGAATTTACTGCTTGCTTTTGAACGCCTCTCTCTGTCTGTGCTGTCTCTGCAGGTCATCAACTTGGGCATCAACTCGCCCACCAACGCCTTCATCTACGCCTACAACGTCAGCATCTGCCTCAGCTACTCCCACAGCTGCATAAACCCCATGATGCTGCTGCTGTTCGCGCAGAACTACCGCGAGCGGATCTGCAGACGCCGGGAGCTGCGGGGCGGAGGATCCTCGCAGACCAGCGCCTCCACCAAGACCACCGCCACCGCCATCAAGACGGACGCCAACTCCGTTGCCATGACGACTACTACTACTACTGCTGCCACCACCAACGTGGACTCCAATAACCGCTGCACGGTTATTTAGGGACTACCTGCGGCTGCTGCTGCTGATGATGACGATGAGGAGGATGAGGAGGATGATGATGATGATGAACATGGCAATTGACAAGAGGGAAGGGTTTTGGTGTTGGGTTGACTGTGAAGGTTCTTGTTCATTCAGGTCCTTTTATCCAAAAGGGTTCATTAGTAAGCAACTGGACTTCTTCTTAGACTTCGCAGCTTGGGGTTGGGTTCTGTCTGTTGATAGGATGGATGGTGTGGGGAGAGGTGATGAGGATGGGGGCAATAGTCAGTAGCCTCTTAGAGCAGATGGGGTCACCGGCGGGCCTCTTCACTAGTTGCTGAAAATACTCAACTACATCATAACAACATTGCTATGACATTACAGAGAGCATTAAGTAACAGACTAAGACATGTGGTGACGGTAAGGTTGTAACATAGGCTCTGCACTAAGGGGTTAAGCTGTTGCCATGGTGATGTTATCCAAAAGGGTTTGCTGGTAGTTGTAAGCAAGTGGACTTCTTGTTGGAGATTGGGTTTTGTGGTTGGTTGGTTCTGTTTATTGATGGGGAGGGGTGAGGTGGTGGGTGTTGGGAATTGGGACAATAAAGGGGGTGGATTGGCACTGTTCATTTAGGGTGGTGCCATGGTGTGTCAAGTTGTTTGGTATTTTTAGACCATTTAGAGAGCCCAGAGCTTTCTGTGACCCACCAAGGATTATGATATTGTTGGTGTTGGGGCCCCAGAATTATTTTCTTTTGAGGTGGACCACAATGTATGTGCTTCTGTTGGCCACTTAAACCAATAAGAGGGACGAAGGTGTTATTTGGCGGGTTTGGCTGAAGGGATGAGAAAGGTTGTTAATAACAACAAGGGAGGGGGTGGGCAGAAGAAGTGCGTGTTTGTTTTTTGGGATGGTGGGTTGGATTTGGGAGGGTGAAGACTCAAGACTGGTTTCTCCTATGTTGAACTTGCTGCACCTTTTTCCCGTTTCAACTGACCGGGGCTCCAAGACAAACTCACTCACTCATGACAAGGGCAGCCCGCCACAACAAGCGCCAAAACCAAAAGCTAAAAGCCAAAAGCAAAGAGCCAAAGTCAAGAGCCAAAGCCAAAGCGCAGATGGATGGATGAAGCCAAATATTTGCCACTGCCACTGAGACATACGCTGATGGATGGACACTGGCAGCAGCACTGTGCTTAAAACATACGGCTTCCTGGTTCCTTCCTGGTTTCCTTTTTTATTATTATAGAAATGATAAATGTCTCTTGTCTTGTTTTCTATTTCACTGTCGGGAATTTGATATTCTGGGGAAAAAAGAAAAGACACTGTACTGTTGTTTTTCCCCCCTCTTTTTGCCTTCCTTTTGCATATTTTTGCATCCCTCTACGTCCGTCTCAGCTTGACACCAGTGTATCTTGGCGATGGCTGCAGGTGCACCATTGACTTTATCAGAGACTCTGTGTGCTTTTTTTTTTAGAGGATTCGTCTGAATATTGATGAATATTATTCTGACTTTGGATTGATATTATTTTTATATACAGCCATCGCTATATTTAGTAAACGTTTGTACTGAAAACTGAGACAATACCACTTTGTACCTATATGCAGTCAGACAACTCATTGCTGGTGCAGTAGGTTTTTGCAGAACAATACTTAACGTCCAAAAGTGTCTTTTTTTAATAATGTACTTTCTGAGGTACAATATGTATGTCAAAGATCTGTCCAATACTCTTTTAGATACAAAAAAATTGAGAGAGATAGGCGTAGTAGAATATAATGTGTTTGGAAGCAGCTTACACAATAAAAAACTGGGTGTTAATGTTCTAGAATAAACTTGTTACTCCAGATAGTGTATTTACAACACTGTGAAGAGTCAAATTACTCTTAACAGCACAGTGAAACGTCAGTGTCCAAATTTGTAGATGGTCAGCGTAATTTCAAATCTACAGCAAGATCATTACCCTCCCACTCTTCAATATTTTTTCACAAAAAAACCCACAAAATGTGAGAATGTTACCAATGAGTATACAATTAACACTATTTTTGAATGGGACCAGATATTATCTGAAATTAATCTGGAGTTAATTTCAACTCTGTCAGAGTTAAAATAACACGGGTGTTTTTGCTGTTTAGTGCCTGGATGAATAGCCTTCAGTGCTTCACAAACGTTTTGGTCTTGTACCTGTTGAGCCTTTTTTTCTTATACCATGAGCATCACCTCACTCATGCTCTAGGCCAGTGATTCTCAACTGGTGGGTCGGGACCCAAAAGTGGGTCGCGGAGGGTTCCTGGGTGGGTCACGGTGCTGTGATGCAATGCACTAAAATGACGATGACGTCGAAGACAGAGTGAAACATGGTTAATGGGCCTTTTCCTCTCCACTACTTCATAAGACACATTGCATATCAGCATACAATGCAAATAATAATGCATATTATGAAATGCATGGTAATATTTTGTATTATTATTGGAAGAATCTGACGGTGCGACACAGTTTGGGTCACAACGTATTGACCATGGGAAATTGTGGGTCTCAAAACTATTCCAGTTGAGAACCACTGCTCTAGGCTGTATCTCATCCTCTATCCCAATGTGACTATGCTCCATACATTTGTTGTTGCCATACATATACCCTGCAATATGCTCATGTACCCCTTGTGGTATGGCTACCCCTGGTTGGGGGACTGCTCTACATTATTTAAAATGGACACTTTGGCAGGTACTGCAAAAGATACTGCTCAACCAACTGTCAGTGCCCACTTTCGTAAACAGCTGTATACCCCCATTTGTCTGTGACACTTTGCGAATCGTATATTATTATTGTTAATTTGTTATGATAATGGTATAATGTTATTATTATGCTGCAGAATAAATGTGTAGGTCCAAAGTGCACAATTCCCAGACTTCCATCAAGCCACAGCACAACACACACAGGAGTAGGCAATGCATTATGGGTGCCCTGTCACGTCAAAAAGCCAAGACGTTGGCCCAGCAGACGCGGCTTAGTCGGGGACTGGACTGCTACGCGGGCGACCCGGGTTCGTTTTCCAGATCCTCCCCCGTCTCCCTCTCCCACTCGTTTCCTGCCCCACTCTTCTCTGTCCCGTTTAAATAAAGTTGCCCCCCCCCCAAAGAAAAAGGCAAGATGTCATCAATAACGTCACATCATGTCACAGTTGAAAGGAGAAAGGGGGAGCCCTACGCCCTACGGTGTCCACCCTGGTGAACTGGTAATGTATGGTGTAGGAATACAGCATTACGTATACAGTGTTATATTATACTGGAGTGATGAAACAACCTCAGTTCATGTATATGCAAAAGTAAAATGTCAATGCTGTAAGAATACTTGCCATTGATGGTGGGGAAATATTCATAAAATAGGGGCCATTTGTGAATGGCCACACACTATTGTTGGGGAAGGACAGCTGTAAAAGTTGCACACTAGATGTTTAAAAAAATGTCATTATTATTTCTTGTCAGGTGATAGTATACACTAATAATAAATGCAGTGTTAATTCAACTCTACTCTGGGACCAAATAAACTAGAAAATGTTAAATTGACTCTAAGAGTTGAATGAACACTGCATTTTTTTTTTACTGTACAAAGACCCACAGCATAGTTACAAAACCAAATGGATTTGTGAATTTAATCATATAGATCTATACATCTATTTCATGGTAAATTCACCATAATTGTTCATGATTGGTGGCTCACAATGTATGGCATTTTTTTCCCACACAAATGGCTTCGCCTGTGCTATTGTGCTTCTGTACCTCAAAAGCACTGCTCTTATTGCGCCTTTCAGAATGTGAATATAAACTAGATTTCATACAATCCATCATCTTTCATACATTTTTATGTCTCTGAGTTGGAATTTGTATGGCTCTCTGATGTGGGGTTTGACCGTGAACAATGGCATTTATCACAAGTTGTTTTTCTGACCTTGTGACTGCACTCCGATTGGATGAACAATCTCTGGGGGTACTCAGGCAGACTCAGGGACTGAAGTTACACGTTGAAAACAATGTTGTACACTGTGGCTCCCTATGTGTATAACCCCACAAATCATCCAAACACATATACAGTAGTACTACTGTACACACATAAAGACTCTCTCTCTCTCTCTCTCTCTCTCTCTCTCTCTCTCTCTCTCTCTCTCTCTCTCTCTCTCTCTCTCTCTCCCCATCCCTCTCTCTCTCTCTCTCCCACACACACACACACACACACACACACACACACACACACACACACACACACACACACACACACACACACACACACACACACAGGGGTGTCCACATGGGGGCAAAGGGGAGAGGGGGGCCAGAAATGGGTCTTCATTACATTGTATGTATTGGGTGGGGAGGGTGGGCTTTCAGGCCAAAGCTGTTGGCGGCCCTGCACACACACACACACACACACATTCACACACACTCACACACTCATACACACACTCACACACTCATACACACATTCACACACACACGCGCGCACACACACACACTCACTCACACACACACACTCACTCACACACACACACGCAGGCACGCGCACACACACACACTCACACAGCAGGCATCTCTTCAATCTCTGTAGGACTCTGGCTGCCTCCCGCTGTGTGTGCCCCGGAGCGGAGCAGCAGTGTGTGTGTGTGTGTGTGTGTGTGTGTGTGTGTGTGTGTGTACAGCAGGCTATTTTGAGAGTTAATATGTGACACTTTAACAATGTGTGACTGGTCACATTTTAGTCTGGTTTAGTCTCATGCCCACAATCGCTTGCATTGGAAGCTGCTCAATACGCTGTCTTGATGTTGTTGGTTGTGTGAAAGAAAGAAAGAAAGAAAGAAAGAAAGAAAGAAAGAAAGAAAGAAAGAAAGAAAGAATGAATGAAACTACATCGCATTCTCACAGAAAATGCTGGAAGCGGGCTTGCCTTTTGGGGCAGAGCTGAGCAGTTTTATTTTTGATATCTCTATACCTAAATTAAAAACGAACTACTATTGAGAAAACAAAGCTAAAAGAAATGTTGGAAAAATCCATCCACCCAGTCAGAAGTTATGGGCCAAACAATTCAGCCATCTTGGATTCAGCCATCTTGAAAGTGTTGTAGCTCCGCGTTTTGGGGATATACTAAATGACATACATGCTATTTTAAATTGGCTAAGGAGCACTGTATATGATATAATTTTGAAAATCAACATGGGTCCGAGTGGGATTCGAACTCACAACCTCCATATCTCTAATCCAGCACCTTTGCCATTGATACTACATGACATACATGATATTTTAAGTTGGCTAAGGAACACTGCATATGATATAATTTTGAAAATCAACATGGGTCCGAGTGGGATTCGAACTCACAACCTCCAAATCTCTAATCCAGGGGTTCGTTTCTCGAAAGCGTCTTTGCTATCGTTGTTAGCAAAGTCCTTTGTAAGAACGACTCAACTCTCTCTCGAGAGCGACGCTCACCACTAAATCCAAGGGAACGGTAAGACGGTCTTAAGGCGGTCTTAAGACAGTTAGCAACGACAAGAATCGAGAAACGGACCCCAGCACCTTTGCCATCGATACTAAATGACATACATAGTATTTTAAGTTGGCTAAGGAACACTGCATATGATATAATTTTGAAAATCAACATGGGTCCGAGTGGGATTCGAACTCACAACCTCCATATCTCTAATCCAGCACCTTTGCCATTGATACTGAATGACATACATGGTATTTTAAGTTGGCTAAGGAACACTGCATATGATATAATTTTGAAAATCAACATGGGTCCGAGTGGGATTCAAACTCACAACAATATCTCTAATCCAGCACCTTTACCATTGAGCCAAGCAGCTGGCTGTCATAAACAGCAAGACAATATCACATTGCATTGAAGAGCTGAATAATAGAATTCTAGAATGGTAGTGCAGGTGCTTGTTAAGAATAGAATGTTGAGAGAAAGTGACAGTTGAGATGGAACCCTTTATTGGCAATACCTGTTCTGATTGTCTGTATGGCAGTTAGTATTGTGCTCTAAGGCAGAGGGCAGAATCAAAACAGTTTCTAGTTTTTAGATCGCTGTTGTTAAAAAACTGAAAAGAATTGGCACATGTCCTGCTCACAGATTGGAGTCATACGTGTGATCTTTCTAACAGTCCTTGAATGAAGTTTATAGGTTAAACGGTTCAGTCACAAATGGACCTCTTGTTGCAGATGACCTGACCTCTTCAGAGAGACATTTCAAAAATGAATAGGACACAGCCATTGGGGTGTTTTACAAACCTGCCATTTAAAAAGAAATGGGAGTTGGGACATGATCTTTTCACCGTTTGGAGTCATCTTCTAGAGCTCGCTAACAATGCGTCAACGTGAAAGTGTTAATGTTTTATGAACAAAAAAAGCTTCCTGCACTCTGATCCCTAGAGGGGTGGAATGCCTGGCATGAAGGTTTCGTCCATTGTTTTGTATGGGGAACCAAACTTGCACAAAATCGCCAAAAACGGAAAAACGACAAGAGACACGGACACGCTATATCAGAACAAATGATCTCCAAGCCGAGCTGGTCGTTTTAGTGTTTGAACGGTGTCTCTATCTCGAAAGGCCTAGGAGGAGATCCATTTTCTATTTTTACTGACCTGCACAAGAGAAGCAAGCAAGCAAAATTGTACTTAGAGATTACTATAAGCGTGGCAAGCCCGCTAAAAAAGAAAGACAGAAAGAAAGAAAGAAAGAAAGAAAGAAAGAAAGAAAGAAAGAAAGAAAGAAAGAAAGAGAAATAAACAAAGAAACATGGAGAGAAAGAAAAAGAAAACACTATGAATTTTGCTCTGTTAATTCACTACTTGGAGAGTATAGGACCCAGACTATTATATTACATCTGGCCCTGTAACTGTTGAATTCAATTCACTGTGTGAAAAAGAAATAAAGACGCAAAGACTAAAAGAACAAAAACAGAGGGTAATGAAGCCGTGTGTTGGATGTAAGAGTACGTTGAGTGTGTGTGTGTGTGTGTGTGTGTGTGTGTGTGTGTGTGTGTGTGTGTGTGTGTGTGTGTGTGTGTGTGTGTGTGTGTGTGCGTGCGTGCGTGCGTGCGTGCGTGCGTGCGTGCGTGCATGAGTGCGTTGGATGTAAGAGTACGTTGAGTGTGAGTGAAGGAAATAGGAAGTGAATGTGACAAATAAAAGACATGAGAGAGCAGACAGTGTCTGGCTGGCTACACAGGCTACTTGAACACACACTTGTCTATTATGCTCAATTTGCCGTTGTTCCTGTCTGCCTTGTCGTCTGTGTTAGAAGTGTGTCCAAAAGACTCCGCTGATGAGTGGGAGTTGGAAATAAAAAGCAGGTGACTGCTGGATTACAAAGACAAACAAAAGAAGAAGACTGCTTGTTTTTTTGGTCCCTCTTCAGTTAAAATGAGGAACAAGACTTGTTTTTTAAAAAGAAATAAAAAATTTCTATATAAAAGGGAGGGATTCTTTATTCATCTCACAAAAGCCGGAGAAATGTGAGAGGCTTCGCTTCTCAAAAGAAATTAATATCCGGCTAAAATAACAGGCTTCTCAGAAGATAATGAGATAGCTCTGCCTGCCTGCCTGCCACCATCCAACCTCCCACAAAAACTCTTCAGGTGAAAAGACTGAATAACACGCACGCACGCACGCACGCACACACGCAGGGAGGCACGCAGGCACGCATGCACACAGACGGTTTTGTGAAGTTTTGTCAAATATCTTTTTTGTATTTCAAGCTAAGTGCACCTCAGTTCCTTTTCGACAGAGCAGTGTTCCATTTGAAATTCTTTTACACTACTAGACACAGTAGGCCTATTGGTTTTTCGCTGTGTCATCTTTATTGAACAGAGACGGTGCCAGTGCCAGGCAGACGAAAGCATGCACCGGCAGAGCCGCTGACAGCTTTGGCTAGGCCCAGGACAAAGTCATTTCAAAGGGCCCCCCAGCCCAATAGATACAAGGTTATGAGGACCCAATTTTGGGCGCCCTCTCTCCCTTTTGTCCCCCCCCCCACGTATACGTGTGCGTGCATGAATATGTGCATGCACATCTGTGAATGTGTGTGTGTGTGTGCGCACGCATGCATGCGTATGTATGTGTGTGCGTGCATGCGTTTGTGTGTGCGCATGTGTAGGCTACACCTATGCATGTCAATGAATGCACATCTCCATCTGTGTTGACTTGTGTTGCCACATTATATGATTATATACAGCACAACATAAGGAGAGAGAGAGAGAGAAAGAGAGAGAGAGAGAGAGAGAGAGAGAGAGAGAGAGAGAGAGAGAGAGAGAGAGAGACAGAGAGAGAGACAGAGAGAGAGACAGAGAGATTGAAAAAGTGTGCGTGTGTGTGTATCTGTGTGTGTGTGTGCGCGTGTGTGTACGCGCGCACGCTGTCAATGAATGTGCATCTGCATCTGTGTTTACTTGTGTTCACGTGTTATTTAATTAGGTATAAACATCACATCATAACAGAGAGAGACAGAGAGAGAGACAGAGATAGAGTATGTGTACGTATATGTACTGTATACGTGTGAGTGCACAAATATGTGCATGCACATCTGTGAATGTACATGGGTTGGACAAAATAACTGAGACATCTGTCATTCTAGTGTCTTTTAGTTCCTCTTGCATCCACAGTTAATCCTGTTGGAGGTGGTTCATCCGTCTTGGTGGGATGCAGACATTACCTTGGATACCATGGCTCTTGATACGGGTCCCACTAGTTTGACGCCCTCTCGTGACTTCACATGGTAATCAAACATTTCAAACAAGCGATTTAAGGTTAGGGTTAGGTTTAGGGTTAGGTTTAGGGTTAAGGTTAGGGTTCGGGTTAGGTTTAGGGTCGTATGACGTAAGCGGTAAGTACCGAAAGGGCGTCGAACTAGTGAGTCCCCTCTTGATACATCACAAAGACTTTACTGTACAGTATAGGGGACACAAGAGAGACCAGCATCACCTGCCATTCTATAGGGGACACAATAGATTAGATTAGATTAGATTAGATTAGATTAGATTAGATTAGATTAGATTAGATTAGATTAGATTAGATTAGATTCTTTATTGTCCCATAGTTTTCACATTGGACTGTTCAGTTCTATCAGGTTAGATCTTGTAGTACACATCTCATTTGCTGTACATATAGACACCATTTTCACATAGACACATAAACATCCTCAGACATTCACATACTGGTGCAATACATATAGCCTAGGCCTACATACATCTATTCATTTACACTCCAATATACACTCCTCTACATACATTACATTTCTCTCCTCCACATTCAACCCATCCATTTTTATTTATTTATTTTATTCTATTTTATATAGAATAAAATGGAGACCAGCATCACCTGCCCTTCTATCGGGACACAATAGAGACCAGCATCACCTGCCCTTCTATCGGGACACAATAGACACCAGATGAGCTCACATGGTTGGCTGCTTAGCATCTTGCCCCTTCTCACAGCACGATTGTTTGTAAACGAAAAACCTATTGTAACGGTGCCACCGACTATATTTTAAAGATTTAAATTATTTTGAGTTGGGCGCCAGGCAGCGAGAACACTGCCGTCGGTTTACTGTAACTGTAACTGACCAGAAAAGAGCTCAGTTTGGCACAAAAGTAATTTTCTTATTTTTAGTGCACTTCTCAATTTTCAAATTGCACAAAGCATTACTTTCAAATCATATACAGTTCATACAAAACAATAATGTCCTTACTTGTTTGTGTGTAGGTGTATGTTTGTGTGTGTGCGTGTGGGTGCGCGCGAGTTATGCATGCACTAGTTGAACGGGAGAGATGGTTGGATGAAGCGGATGAGAGCTGTGAGCAGGAGCGAAGTAAAGAGTTTAAAAGAAGAGCCAGGTGCGCGAAGATTGGAGACCCTTTTTTTTTAACCGTCCTTCTTTACCGATGCATTCCCCAGGTCTGGAGGTGTCCAGACAGCGAAAGTGGTTGGTTTGGGAATTTCCTCCACGTGTGCCTGGAACAAAGCTTGTGTTGTCAACGCCCTTTTCGGTACGCCCTGGTCCACACCTGTTCTCAGACGAGGATCACTTTACGCAGACATGCCCGCAACACCGTTGAGGTCCGAGCTTTTCAGTCTTCACGCACTGGGTCCGGATAAAGGCAATCTTCTTGGCTGCACACTCTTTGCGATCTCTCATGCTGCTTGCATGTGGATGTCTCAACAGCCTCACCGCCATTGAGCTTGAACTTGGCCTACTTATAGACCACACCCGTGATCAGGGGCGCTGCCAGAAATGCTGGGCCCCATGAAAGATTCGAATTGTGGGCCACCTTAAGGGCCCCTCTCAATGCTTGGGCCCCCTTAAGGGCCCTTATCAGTGCTTGGGCCCTTAGAATCTGTACCACTTTTCCCCCCCTAGCGGCCCCCATGCCCGTGATTACGGTTTGCGATGTGGCATGGGAAATGTAGTGAGGAAATGGTAACACTGCTCTCGCTTGAAGAGAAGCAGAGGGCAGTCCGTTACACACTATGAGTGCGTTATAATATGCGACCTTGCCTCCTCCACTTGTGCTTGTGGCCTCGCCCCACCTCCTGGCCCCTCCTCCGTGGAGAAAACGATAAAGTTTCCCAGCTGTCAGCCTAGCCACAACAACTTTTGAGGGACAGTTTTTCATTCACCACCCAATTGCAAATGAGAAGAAGGCTTTACAATTGAGCTTTTGCAAGATATTTAAATATAATGCCGTGGTCAGTGATGTCATCATGACATATTTCTTCCTGGTACGAGGAGACAAGCACAAGTGGAGGAGGCAAGGTCGCATATTGTAATGCACTCAGCGTATACGGAGACACAATAGAGACCAGCGTCATTCATCCTACTACACAGGAGGACGCGAGAGAGACTGGCATCAACTACTCTTCTATACCTGGGTTTACCATTTGTAAAAAATCCTGGTAACACTTTATTTTAGGGATACATCTATAAGCACTAATACATACACTGTTAATGCCTGCATAAGTAACTTATAAGGCATGTACTAAGCAAACGCTAAGGCCTACTAGGTCCTTACTAATTGGTAATAAATCCCTTATTGTGCATGAACAAGACATTTGCGAATAGCCTACATGCCTAACAAATGTTTGATTTTGCTTTGTACATGCCTTACAAGTTACTTATACAGGCACATTGTATGTATTAGTGCTAATAGATGTATCCCTAAAATAAAGTGTTACCCAAATCCTTGGTCGCGCGACCCTGACTGCACACTGTTCTACTTGTCATTGTTGGAAATTGCTGTTGGTCAAAAAAATGAGCTTAGCATCTTGCCCCTCCTCACAACATGAATGTTTCTTAACGACAAAAAACCTATGCATACGGACGGAGACACAAAAGAGATCAGCATCACCCACTCTTCTATACGGGGACATGAGAGAGACCAGCATCACCTGCTCTTACAGTATGTACGAGAGGACACGAGAGAGACCAGCAGTATTTTTACATTCCATCCCATTTGGCAGTGAGCGAGCAAGCGCAGGGTTAATGACCCGTCTCATGCAAGTGGCCCTAAAGGGTGGCCTTGGCGGAAGACAAACACCACACAGCTTTATGTAGGCATATGTATGTATATGAACTGTATCTCTCTCTCTCTCTCCCCCTCTCTCTCTCTCTCTCTCTTTTTCTCTCTGTGAACATCCACCAAGGCATACAAAAATTGACACGAATTATAAAGCATCTCCTTATGCATGCGCACACACACACACACACGCACACACACACACACACACACACACACACACACACGCACACACACAAGGAAGGCTTGAAAGAGCCCTTTATGCTTATGTGACTTCAACACCTCCCAGCGCTTATCCCTCTCTGCCAAATGGAGGGCAAGAGGCGACAAGGAGGTGACGCTCCCATTTGGACACGTTGTCACGCACACACACACACACACACATACACGCACACGCACACGCACACATGCATTCAAACACACACACAGACAGACTCACACGTACAGACACACACACACTGACTGTCACACCACATTGCACACTAGCTACCATTCAGATAAGCACCCACCACGACCACTACCACAACCTCCATCAGCACCCTAGAGAGGACAGTAAGTGTGCGTGTGTATGTGTGTGCATGTGTGCGTGCGTGCGTGCGTGAGAGTGTGTGTGCGTTTGTGTGTGTGTGTGTGTGTCATCTTCACACTACATTACACACTTGCTAACATTCAGATAAGACGCCCCTCATATAAAGGAAATTGAGTGTGTGTGTGTGTGTGTGTGTGTGTGTGTGTGTGTGTGTGTGTGTGTGTGTGTATGTGTGTGTGTGTGTGTAAGAGAGAGAGAGAGAGAGAGAGAGAGAGTTCTTCACACTTCATTGCATGCTTACTACCATTGAGATAAGCCGGCCTCCAAATAAAGTGTGTGTGTGCATCTGTGTGTATGTCTCTGTGTGTGTGTGTGTGTTTCATTTTTACACTACATTTCATGCTTGTTAACATTCAGACGCCCCCAACAACCACCAACCTCAAAAATGTCTGGGTGGTTTTGCGTGCATCTCCAGTATCTCCAGTTTGTATGCTTGCATGCATGCATGTGTGTGTGTACTTTGTATGTGTGTGTGTACTTTGTATGTGTGTGTGTGTACTTTGTATGTGTGTGTGTGCATGCATGCACGTGTGTGCGTGCCTGTGCATGTTTATACGGTATGTTTTTGTCAGTATGTTTGTGTGTGTGTGTGTGTGTGCGCATGTGTGCGTGCCTGTGTATGTTTGTAAAGTATGTGCGTGTCAGTATGTCTGTGTGTGTCTCCATCCTCCTGATGAAGAAAGCAAAAACATGCTGGAGGCTGCCAGGCTGACCCAGGGTAATGGGCAGTCATGGGTAAGCGGCTAGGGCGTCAGACTTGTAGCCCAAAGGTTGCCGGTTCGACTCCCGACCCGCCAGGTTGGTGGGGGCCATAATTAACCAGTGCTCTCCCCCATCCTCCTCCATGACTGAGGTACCCTGAGCATGGTAGCGTCCCACAGCACTGCTCCCTTGGGGTGCCGTTGAGGGCTGCCCCCTTGCACGGATGAGGCATGAATGTAATTTCGCTGTGTGCAGTGTGCAGTGATCACTTGTGTGCTGTGGACTGCTGTGTCACAATGACAATGGGAGTTGGAGTTTCCCAATCCAGGGGTTCAGTAGCCCTTCCATCTTACTCCTCCAGAAGGAAAATCATACCTCGCATCCCATTATTTATATATATCACTAAATGTGCAACATTTTAAAGCCAAATGAAAATAGAGACTTAATTGTACATGAAAACATTGGTTTCATCAAGATAATTTGGATATTAACTTTGTTTTGCTATTTTTCCTTCTTCTGGGATGTTGTGTAGAAGTCTTGTCAATATGGCCGCCATTTTTTCACCTAAAATGGTGAATTGTGCAAGGTCACCACACAAGGTGATATGGGCAGTGTGGACAAAAAATGTGTTGTCCTCATATGAGACCGCAGGATCTCAGGAGGATAAATACAGTCAGGGCCGCTGACAGCTTTGACTGGGCCCGGGACAAAGATATCTTAAAGGGCCCCGAACCCACTCAATACAATGTAATGAGGATCCAAGCCCCCTCTCTCCCTGGGCCAGGGACACGTGTCGTGAACCCTTTGTCCCCCCAGACCCCCACCTACCCTGTCGGCTTCCCTGTATACAGTAGGCCCCTAGTCTCCAAACAAAGGCCCACGGGCCAAATCCGGCCCGGGCATGGCAAACATTTGGCCCGCCATGAGGTCAGAACAAATGAAAACATAAATGTGTGTGATTTTCGATCACTAAAACTTCAGTGGGTCATATCTCTCCAAAGCATTCAGAGTGAGATCTTATGCTAACACTCTCATGACAGACATTAACAAGAAGAGAAAACGGAAAAGCAAAAATCTGTTCTCTGTCCAGACATCTAACTTGTTTCTCAATGGGTTGTGGCGTTGTTTTGGCCCGCAGCCTCGCTTGCTACATACTGTAATTTGGCCCTTGGAGAAAAATAATTGGAGACCACTGCAGTAGGCCCTATATATAGTATATACGAATATAGTAATATATACGATTATATACATCCATCGTTGTCCTCCAGAAGCAATATCATCCCTCACATGTCTCGTTGCTGGAAGGAAGCCCATCTTATCATCTTCATCACTTCACGTCCGCCGTCCGTTTCCTGACAATGGCAGCACTGTAACGTCAGCCTTCACAGCCACCAAGCAATCATTAGAGCCCATAAAACACACACAAACGCGCACGCAGGCACGCACACGCGCATGCACGCACAGCACGCACACACACACGCACGCACGCACAATATACACACACACACACAATACACACACATACACGCACATATACATTTATGATTCAAGCCTCAATGCGTTTAGTTTAGTAGGGGCACTTATGACTCAAGTGGGTGCCTCACGGGGAACCAACAGAGGGGGGACAAAGGGGTCAATTGTTCCGAGCCCAGGGAGAGGAGGGGGCCCAGTATTGGGTCCCCATTACATTGTATGTATTGGGTGGAGCTGGGAGGGGCCCTTTCAGATTAATTTGTCCAGGGCCCAACCGAAGCAGACAGCGGCCCTGGTGCCTCGTCGTAATCAATGAGATTTATTTGATAACCGGGTTGGGTAACAGCAAATGTCAGCTGTCTGTTTAAGACTGATAAGACGCTCGTTTCGTTTGTTCATCACGGAAAGTGGATCTTATGATGTCATGGGCGTGATGATAATGGCGTGTCATTTATTCACAAGGCAATTAATAGTCAGTGATGTAATAGGATGATGTTAATGGTGCTGGTATATTTGTTATGGCTCTTCACAGAGTCAAAGACATTAAGTGTCTGAGCCGTTATGGGTGCGGAGTATGATGGTTTTTAAGTGTTCCTTTAAAAAAAAAAAAGATATATTTTTTTGGTCTTTTTGATAGGACAGTGAAGGTGGTGACAAGAAGCGAGTGGGGAGAGAGAGACGGGGAAGGGCCGGCAAAGGACCTGGGCCAGGAATCGAACCTGGGTCAGCCGCATGGTAGTTGAGTGGCCTACCATTTGGCCACGATAGGGCCTGTTTTTAAGTGTTCCTTATCTGAATTTTGTCTTGCCTGTACACAAACTTGTCCTTTAAAATGAATATTTGACCTTTCCATTGTTTGTAAGTATTCCTCCACTAATCCTTATTATTTTACATCTGTATGTATGTTCATTAAGGAGGGTTCAACCTCCATAGCTATCCATCCTCAACGATGATACTTTATCCTGACTTACGCCCTGTGGCTGCGTTTTGCCAAAATACACGCAAGGAGGGCGTTCTGGTCAGAGACAATCTACATGAGACGAAACACTCCACAAAACATCAATAGAAAGGAATGGGGGCGATTCATAACGGCAAGAGAAGAGGTGAGTTGGTATGAGCGACAGTTTGTAGTTGTACTTCAGCGAACATTATGCTAACGGCTAGGAACAGCCAATTGGAATGCTGGCATGCTTGCATTTTGCCTTTAATGGTCATGCTCTGTTGCTTTTGTCGCTCGCGTGTCGCTCTTGCTATGTACTCTTCTGATGTGTTTGCGGAGTTACTGCATGCTACACAATTCCAAATTTCTAGCTATTGGCACGCCATAACGCCAGACCTGTCGCCAGACCTATTTTACAGGGGCACATGCCTGGGCATTGATTTACTGTGCCGGTATGAGTTTATAAAAATAAAAAAACCTTGCTACCTTGGAATTTAGCTCAAGTTTAGCATATGGAGTAATTTACAGAATGTGCACAAAATAGCACACAATAATAATTAATTTACAAGCTTTTTAAAATAATTTACTGCAAATGTTTTTTATCTTGCCCGCTTCCGCACGCTCGCATTATTTCTCATTGCCCTACTGTGCCCCTGGCCACAATCAGTGTTGCCAGATGTGTCTGATCAAATCCCGCCCAAAAAGGTTCTCAAAAACCGCCAAAATGCACTAAATTCCGCCCAAATTCAACAAATTACATTGACTTCTACGGGCCCAAAACGGTTAAAAAAACAAAACGCCAAATGGCCATTTTCCCCCGTTTTTACCCGCTGACACTCATCCCAAGTAGCCGAATTGGGCGGGCACCCATCCAATCTGGCAACACTGGCCATTACATAAGGAACATACAACAGCTACTTCATTGTTTATGCCCCTGCCAGTTTAAATAAGGCAGTTATCGCACACTTTGGACCTTTAGGAGAGCTTCAATGGTAACGACAGACAGCCCTAATAGTGAACACGACACCCGTGATATCCAAACACTGAACACTTGATGGCTCTTGGCATCCCAAGTGCATGTTAATAACATGTTAGCACAGTGGTTTTCAACGTGGGGGCAGGAGACCCCTAGGGGGCCGCGAGGAGGTGCTAGGGGGGCCGCAGCAGGATGGCTGGGAAAATATAGCACAACAAAAAATAACATACAACAAAAATAAGCTAAGCAATATTCCTATTCACATTCCTATTGATATTATTTTATATCCCAGTGAGACACTGGATCACAGGCCCTCCACTATGGTTGTGAAAGGGGGTCCACAGAAAAAATAATGTGGCACGACCTTGACTGGAATCTACTGGTATATGGGGGGCCTTGTCATGGTAAAGTTTGGGAACCCCTATGTTAGCATATTAATGAACATCCCAGCTAAACAGCTCTCACCAAACCCTTTTCTCTTCTGTTTACCTGTTCATAGTTTAATTATTAGGGCCCTACTGCTCTGTGCTGTGTACCGTATGGCTTCCTCTCCCCCCCACGTAGTCTTGACAGCCGGGGTCGAGGAGAGCGGCAGAGAGTCAATAATTACTCAGCGACGTGTAGTGCGGTGGAGAAAGCAGGCTAGCTAGCCCCGGAAAGGCTCAGATTAAAGCTGACCAACCCACCAATCCCCTCTGTGGTGTGTGTGGTGGGGCAGGGCTGGACTGGCTATCTGGTATAGCGGGCGTTTCCCGGTGGGCCCTGCACCTTCGTAGGCCCCTATTTTCAGAAATGTGCATTTAATTATTTTTAGTTAGTTTAATTATTTTTTTTAGATTACTGAAAATAGGGGCCTACGAGGGCATGGTGCCGACCGGTGAGTCAGTTCTGCGCCACTAATTATGAGGGGCCCCGTTAAGCCAAAAAGTACCCAGGCCCTATTTCTCCCCCAGTCCAGCCCTAGTGGTGGGGGGGGGGCAAGTCTGTGGCATGCTACACGCTAAGTGAAATAACCAGGGAATGGAATGAGAGAAATTGATTGTGCTGTAACGGAACAGCCCCAGGGGTCCCGGGTGTGCCACTGCACACACACACCTGCCTGTCCGCACACACACACATCACATGTACACAGACAAACACAGACATACAGGCAGAGGGACATACACAGGCACAGATAAAGACACACACATATACTGTACACACACACACACACACAAACACACACACACACACACACACACACGTGCACACACACGTGCGCACACACACACACACACACACACATACACACACACACACACACACACACACACACACACACACACACACACACACACACACACACACACACACACACAGACCTTCCACAGACCTACTCCTGATCTTGAAAGTGAATGACAACAACCCCTCCCTCCCCACCCGGATCACCCATCCAACCATCACGGACGAAGACACACACAAACACACTCCTCCACGCACCTCCACCCAGGGCTGCTGACAGCTTTTGCCGAGCCCAGGACAAAATCATTTGTTTGGGCCCCCGATCCAATACCTACAATGTAATGAGGACCCAATTTTGTGTCACCCTCTCTCCCTGGGCCCGGGACAACTGACCCCTTTGTCCCCCTCTGTCGGTCCTTGTTCTCCTCCCATCCCCGGTCACCGTGACTTCCGGATCTGTAGGTAGACGGCCGGCGAGCCCCCATATAGTATCCGGTAGAACAGCGGGGGGGAATTATCCATGCATTTCCGCCTGTCAATAATAGACCAGATAGGCCTGAGGAACTCAGGAAGCCGCTGAGGCGCATGCAGGACAGGTCTGACCCCTGTAGACACCAGTAGAGTCAATCATGCAGATAACGAGGAAGTGGAATCCGCTAGGACTGGGCGGTTAATCGAGTTTTACGGTTTCTCGAGAAGTCTTATGAAATCGATTAGTATTTTGACATATCGAATATATCGAGTTTAGACTGTAAATGCGTAAGATTTCGCCACTCTGATTTCCCTTCTGTGCTGTGGAGCGGTCCACCCCGCCTCCTCCTTGCGTGTGTTTCCCCCCAACAGAGCTGGCTGGCTCTCCCCTCCCCCTGCTCCTCCTCCTCCCCCTCCCCTTGCGTGTAGCGGCGTGTGTTTGTGTTGATAAACTCTTTCAACATGGCGGCGTCCACAGAAGAAGCTGAAACGGCAGAATTTGTTCCAAAGAAAAGGACGAACGGCTCAATAATATGGCGTTATTTCGGATTTAGAGCCTCTGATGAGTAGCATCTCTATAAGAGGCTTTGTGCGTTGGTCCGTCCGTCCGTGACGCTTTTTGTCAGACATATTTGTCCCATACAACCAGAGTGGGGTAAACCGGCTGTGCTAATACAGCCGTGATGCGTTTCCCAATCATTGGAAACCGCTTCGAAATGATAATAAACAACTAAAATATGATTTAAGTGTTTCTAGAAAGTTACCGCTGTTTTTATAAGTGCATACAGTGACACTAATAAGCGTTTATTACTGCCGTTTTCTCTGTTTATCACCGCTGCATACTGACGAGGCACCCCTCGCTTCACAAATAGTGCCGTCTAGGAACAAAGACCGGTTTATTTTCATTCCGCCTGGAAGCGGTCCGGAGCAACGGGCCTGACTGCTGTCTGACTCTAGCCTGGGAACTCCCATACTGCCTTTAGTTCTACACAATTGTGATTAGGTCTGGTCAGTGTTAGCCAGGCAAGTCTGACTCTAGTCTAGCCTTTGATCTCACATGGTTTAAGCATTTTGATGCTTTGTTATATTTTTTATTTTTGTACATATTATCTTCCTTAAAATAACAAACAGAACAAAAAATGACATTGTAATTTCAACATTGAACATCTTTTGGCTAGATAGCCACCGAGCTTTTTTAAAAAAAGGTTTTTTTTTCCCCTTGCATAGATATCGAGATATATATCGTATATCGAGATATAGCAGACACTAATCAAGATTATTGTTTTTCTCAATATCGCCCAGCCCTAGAATCCGCCCAGCTGTAAATCTGGACATGAGTGTTTGCTGTGGTCTTTGCTGTGGGCAGGGCCGCTGACAGCTCTGGCCGGGACAAAGTCATCTGAAAGTACCCCCCCACACACACACACTCAATACATAGTACACTGTAAAACAATGCAGCCAGTTAAACGTGAAAAGCGTAAGCTGCCCTGCTGCCTTGAGTTTGTAAGTTAACTCAACTTGAGAAACCCTCGAGTTGAGTTAAGTCTCGAGTTGAGTTAACTTACAAACTTAAGACAGCAGGGCAACTTACTTTTATACGTTTTACTGGCTTGCAAGGTTTTACAGTGTACGTACGAAGTCCCCCCACTGACTGGGCCCAGGACAACTGAGCCCTTTGTTCCCCACTGTCAGCTATCCTGCCTGTGGTGATTGTGGATGTAAATATTATGAACTATGCCATACGATCAGAGGTTTATGAAGTAGAAGTAGAAGTGAAGAGTTCAGTTGCAAACCCCCCTAAGTGCCTTTTCAGAAAATAATCTTAATTCATTTTTGTTTAATACAAAGCTATCAAAATTTCTCATTTTCTTATTTTATTTAGGTAATATAACTATTTATATGTATTATCAAGTTCATAAATGTAAACTAAACCAACAACGGGGTTCTCTAAAAATATAGAAGCGCAGGTCTTCAGAAATGGAGTTAGGGGGTTTTGCATCTGAACTCTTCAAGTGCTCATACTGATGCAATTGCAATAGCACATGAGCTAGATATACATAAACAGTAATAGTAAGTAACTTCTACCATACTTTTATGCATATCACTTTTATGCATAACATCGCTTTACAGTACATACCATATTCAGATTTGTATCAACTGCAGGCATTCCGGGATGAAAAACAGTCTCACTGTGAGTTTATTTAAACAGCATTTTTTCATTACGTGTAGATTTTGAGACAGCAATGCCAGGGGCAGCACGCAAATGATGTCATCCTACCTAGTGCCTCTTTAACATGCACAACCAGTGTTGCTGTAGGCATAGTGTATGCAAAGAAAGTGGATCTAACAAGAAGCGTCATTTTATTTATTTTCCGGTATCCACTTTATGTCGGGTGAACGCCCCTTTAGGAGACCTTCGGTTAGGAGACCTTCGGAGTCCTGAGGTTGAGAATAAATCAAGTCCCCTTAGCGCTGTAGATGGCGGTAGCGTGCGTCTTGAGCAAACACCTCAAAAATAGAAGAAGAAGGAGGGGACAACGCCCCCTTAGGAGACCCAACTTGAGCCCACGCTTTTGCATTGAGTGGGCGTGGTTTGCGTTATCTTTCTCTTATCCAGTATTTTTGGTGTATGTGTTGAAATGCATGGTGAACAAGGTGTTGAGCTTACCAAACTCATGCTGTCACTAAACTGAGAGCATGACCATAACTACCATTGAGGACACAGAGGTCATGACCTCTGTATTTTTTTTCAGTAATGTAAAATGTATATATGCTGAAAATCGATCTATGACCAACAATGATAAATTCAGTCTGTATACGCCACCCCCATTTATCCTCAAGGCAGTGGTGATTCATGAAAACAAACTTAAAAGTTTGACTGAAGTATTTGAAGCATTCCCAAATGTAGAGTATGCAGTACAGCATGCAGTATTTTTGACCTCATTGTTTGAAAATGTCTGGTTACGGCCCTGACTGAGAGCTTATGCGTTGATGGGTCAGACGGGTCAAGAGTGGTGGGCTGACTGGGAACCAGAGAAACGCGTCTGTGCACAAAAATAAAGAAAACAATTGGATGTAAGGTTCGCTTCCTTTTCTTTGATTCACAACATACATTGTTAACATGCACAAATGTTGCTGTAGGCGTAGTGTATGTGAGGAAAAGCATGTTGAACAAGGTGTTGAGCTTACCAAACTCATGCTGTCACTGAGCCGATAGCTTATGCGTGGATGGGTCAGATGGGTCAAGAGTGGTGAGCTGAATGGGAACCAAAGAAATGACTCTTTCTGTTTGTCTGCCCCCTTTCCCTCCTTCTACCCTCTCTCTTGCTCTCTCGCTCTCGCTTCACTATGCTAGACCTGGCAAACGCCATTACACGCTGAAGGACAGCACTCTTCAGATACTTTCTTTGCTTATTCGGCCACGAACGTTTCGGGCAGAGCCCTTCTTCAGTGTGTAATGGTGTTTGCCATTAACAAACATGCAAACGCTATTACACATTGAAGAAGGGCTCTGCCCGAAACGTTCGTGGGCGAATAAACAAAGAAGAAATCTGAGGAGTGCTGTCCTTCGTTTCATTCATTCAATTAAGTTTTGTGTGGGATTCAGCACCCAGTTAAGAACTGTTAAAATGAGCCTATTTAGGCGATAGTGTGAGCGCGTCTTCTCTTTTTGAAGACCTGTCTCACACCCATATCTCTTTCTCTCTTTCTGTCCTTTCCTTCTTTCTACCCTGTCCTCTCTCTCTCTCTCTCTCTCTCTGTCTCTCTACCCCTTCCCCTCTCTCTCCATCTCTCTCTCTCTCTCTGTCTCTCTCTCCACCACTCTCTATCTCTATATCTCTCTCTCTACCCCTGCCCTCTCTCTCTTCACCGTTCTCTCTATCTACCCCTGCCCTCTCTCCACCGCTCTCTCTCTCTGCCTTTCTCTGAACCCCTGCCGTCTCTCTCTCTCTCTGCCTCTCTCTCTACCCCTGCACTCTCTCCCTCCACCACTCTCTATCTCTATCTATCTCTCTCTCTCTCTCCCTCTTTCTCTCTCTCTCCACCTCTATATCTCTCTCTACCCCTGCCGTCTCTCTTTCTATCTCTTTCTCTCTCTACTCCTGCCCTCTCTCTCTCTCTCTGCCTCTTTCTCTACCCCTACCCTCTCTCTCTCCACCGCTCTCTCCCTCCACTGCTCTCTCTATCTCTCTCTCTCCACCACTCTCTCTCTCTCTCTCTCTCTCTCTCTCTCTCTCTCTCCACTGCTATCTCTCTCTCTCTGCCTCTCTCTCTACCCCTGCCCCTCCCCCTTCTCATTAGTATTCATCACATTAATGTGGCATTTTAGGGGCCTGGCTGCCATGATGATTATAATCTTTAAGTGGTCTTAATGAGGACTGCTAAACAGACCGGTAGCGATACCGATACGTATAGGAATCCCCAAACAGCTACTAAAACAAACATTTACAGCCGAGCCACACAGTAAAAAGAAATCCAGCCTTAATTCAACACTGAGAGAGTCCATTTAACATCCTCTCTAGAGTATATTTGATCCCAGAGTACTCTCTAGGAGTAGAATTAACACTGCATTTTTTATTGTACACTTCATACATTAGTCATCATGTATATGAAGAAGTTTCACTTGCAGCATTAGACACATTTAAAGGGCTACTGTAAGACCCTGTGAGAAACTTACCACCTATCTGAATAAAAATCACACAATAAAAAATGCAGTATTAATTCAACATTTAACAATGTATGAAACATTGTCTAGATTGTACCGTATTTGGTCAGTCCGCGGTCCTCTAAAAATGCAGAATTTTTAAATTTGAATTTGAACTGAATTTTTTTGTCCACTGACCACTTTAGCGTGAAGTCTCCATCAGTTCTGAATCTTTTGTCGAAATAAAATGACTGACATTTGTATTCAACAACAGCCATCCAAGGACATTTTCTCTTCCTGGGTTTTTATAGTGCAACAAAACAGAACACTGTGAACACAGAATCAAGGGCGGAGCTATAGGGGGGGGGGGGGGGGGGGGCAAGCAGGGCATTTGCCCCTGGGCCCAGAGCCCTCCAGTATTGTTGGTGGGGGCCCTATTATGACCATGGCAAGCTGTTTGAGGGGCCCTGTCAATGGTTTGGCCTGGGGCCCTGTGTGAAATTGTTCCACCACTGCACAGAGTAGTACATTCCCCACCCTGGCCTCCTTTAATCCACTTCATATCCTTTTACTGGGTCACGAATTACGTTGCCAGATGATTACCAAGCACCAGATGGCTGTTTGTTTGTTTGTTTGTTTGTTTGCTGATGTGCTTGCTGATGTTTTTGATTACATACCAGACAGAGAGAGAGAGAGCGGGTTGGAGGGAACCGTGGGGAGCAAACTGTTGAATGCTGAGTGTCCTCATACAGGAGGCTTTTTGTACCACGGCACGGCACGGCGTAGCACACATGGTGAGGTGAAGTACAGACACACACACACACACACACACACACACACACACACACACACACACACACACACACACACACACACACACACACACACACACACAGTGAGGTGAAGTACAGACACACACACACACACACACACACACACACACACACACACACACACACACACACACACACACACACACACACACACACACACACACACACACACACACACACACACACACACAGTGAGGTGAAGTACAGAGCTTGGCACAGTCATGCGGCACATTACACAGGTGACCTCCCCAGGGGCCATCACAGCAGGTGTGTGTGTGTGTGTGTGTGCGTGTGCGTGTGCGCGCATGTGTGTGTGTGTGTGCATACGCGCATGCGTCTATGGATGTCTATTTGTGTGTGTGTGTCTGTCTGTTTGTGTCTGTGTGTGTGTCTGCGTGTGCATGTGTGTGTGTGTGTGTTGCATTGCCTGATGGCTGTTCCGATGTGGCCAAATTGAATAAAAATGAATGAAGCACTCTGTGCCTGGCGGAACACATATCTCTCTCTATTTGACCGACCATGACAAAGCCAGATTGTTTCACTTTCAGTGGTCTTGGACACATTTTATTATTCATTGTTTTGTTTTTTTTTCATTTAAAAAAAGAGGGTTTTTTGACCTGATGTTATGATGTTTTTGTGTCTGAAAGAGCTCCATGCTGAGGGAATAGAGAAAAGGTCCCAAAGCATCATGACTGCTTTTACTCAATATCACTGCCGGAGAGAGAGAGAGAGAGAGAGAGAGGGGATTGTACAGGTAGCTGTTAATACCTGCTGGGCATTGCTGCCTGTCGCACCTCCTCCGGTGCCCATGGGTCAGCGAGAGAAAATAAGACTTGTGACACAAACATCTTTATTGTATCAATTACTAGACAAACATAGGCAATACACATTCATAATGCCAGCAGAGGAGGTGCCTTCCTCAACCACCTTCGCAGGTAGCTGTAGCCCTACGCCAGAAACAGATATCGTCAGGTGGTGTCCAGCTTTCTCTGCGGTGTTTCGGCCCTGAACCACAACACCGCCAACTCCAGCCGGTGGGCCGACAGTGAGTGGCCAGTCTCACTGCCAATCTGCTCCTGGCGTACAGCTTGCACCAACAATACATACGTTCCATACATTTGATAAGCATAAAAATAAAAACAGGAAAATAAGGCAGTTGAGCTGTTTGGTGTTCGTTGGCTGCTGGCTTTAACCCCTTCCTAGCAGCTGTGCTCGGGTGCGTTGGTTGCTGGGGCGGCAACAGTGCTGCGTGAAAGGTGCCGAATGCGCTGAATGCTTACTGACGAGTTGTTTGTGAGGCAGTTGAGCTGTTTGGTGTTCGTTGGCTGCTGGCTTTAACCCCTTCCGAGCAGCTGTGCTCGGGTGCGTTGGTTGCTGGGGCGGCAGCAGTGTTGAGTGAAGTGCCGAAAGCGCAAGATGGATGGGAGATAGGCTTGCCGTTCCTTGCAGCTGCTGTCTGGGGGTTAGGTGTTCTTCCCCCAGTTTCTGTCCTTCCTCCGAGGGAGAGAGAGAGAGAGACAGACAGACAGGCAGAGAGACAGATAGAGAGACAGAGAGACAGAGAGCGCGAGAGAGAGAGAGAGACAGAGAGACAGAGAGAGACAGAGAGACAGAGAGAGAGAGAGAGAGAGAGTGTGCATGCGTGCGTGCATGCGTGCGTGCATGCGTGCGTGCATGCGTGCATGCGTGCGTGCATGCGTGCGTGCGTGCGTGTGTGTGTTATACATTATCCAAAGTGTGTGTGTGCTCTTCAGTGGCTTTCTTGCTTTGCATGACATCCCAGTGCTACATAGTCTGATGTGATCATGTGATGTCATACTGTGATATGGATGCTACTGACCATACAAGTCTGGCAGGATGGCAGGCCAGGCAGCCATGCATATAAGCCAGGCAGGGCAGGGCAGGGCAGGGCAGGGCAGGGCAGGGCAGGGCAGGGCAGGGCAGGGCTGGGCAGGGCAGGGCAGGGCAGGGCATGGGTAAGGAGTTAGAGGATCAGACTTGTACCCCAAAAGTTGCCGGTTCAACTCTCGAGCCAGGCTGGCAAGATATGCAGGCAGGCAGGCAGGCAGGCAGGCAGGCAGGCAGGCAGGCAGGCAAGCCATACAGGCTGCAGCAGAGATGCAGACAGGCATGCACTGAGGCAAGCAGGCAGACAGGCAGACAGGCAGGCTGGCAAGCTATGCAGGCAGGCATGCACAGAGGCAGGGCTGGCAGGCAGGCACGCCATGCAGAGAGGCAGGCTGGGAGGCAGACAGGCACGACATGCGTGCAGGCGGGCAGGCAGGCAGGCAAGCCATGCAGGGCGGCAGACAGGCGCCTGGGTGTCCCCCCTAATAAGGTGGCCCAGAGGGCCTTTCTGGCGCATTGATCGCCACGGCCCCCACAATAGCCCGCTAGTCCGGATGATAAATCATGTGAAAAACGTTTGCGGGTGGCAAGAGACACAATTAAATTGGAAGTTTGTAGAGCAATCTGTAAACAGGAAAGGGCAATGGTTCCCCCTGGACCTGCCGACGCTGTATGAGGCTCTCGAAAAAACGGCGGAGTGGGCGAGAGAGAGAGAGAGACAGAGAAAGAGAGAGAGAGAGAGAGAGAGAGAGAGAGAGAGAGAGAGAGAGAGAGAGAGAGAGAGAGAGAAGCAGGCCTGCATGCTTGAAATGTGTTGTGAAACAAAATAATGTTTGGTCAAATAAAGTGAGTAAGAAGAGGGAGGTGTGGGTGTGTGCATGCGTGCGTGCGCGCGTTTGCATGTGCGTGTGGGTGTGCGTGCGTGTGTGCGTGCGTGTGTTTGCGCGCGCGCGTGTGTGTTGTCAGTGTGTGTGTGTGTGGTGGAGGCGGCAGTAGTAGTATCACCATGAAAGGCTAGTACGTAGTCTAGTCTCGGAGGGTTTAATCTTCACACGAAGGGGGACGAGTGTAATCATCTGTCTGTGCTGCTCATGGCCCACAGGAGGCCTCTCAATCCGCTGCTGCTGTGGAAGTCAATTGAAAAGAAGGCCAGCCCAGGGGTGCATTTCAATATGCGACCTTGCGTCCTCCACTTGTGCTTGTGGCCTCGCCCCACCACACCTCCTGGCCCATCCTCCGTGGAGAAAACAAATAAGTTTCCCCGCCGCTGTCAGCCTAGCCAAAACAATTTTTGGGGGACTCTTCTTCATTTACCATCCAGTTTGCAAATGAGAAAATTGCTTTACATTTGAGCTTTTGCGAGATATTGAAATATAATGCTGTTGTCAGTCATGTCATCACAACGTATTACTTCCTGGTACGAGGCCACAAGCACAAGTGGAGGATGCAAGGTTGCATATTGGAACTCACCCCAGGTCTACAGCAAGCCAAGCAGAGCAGCTGAGCAGAGCAGGGGGAGTATTCCAAGGACCAGGCTACTGTGGAAGTCTGTTGATAAAAGCCCAGCCCAGGTCTACAGCAAGCAAAGCAGACCAGACCACATCAGCTGAGCAGAGCAGGGGGAGTATTCCAAGGACCAGGCTCAGTAGTGAGTCCATTGACAAAAACCCAGCCCAGGTCTACAGCAAGCAAAGCAGACCAGACCACATCAGCTGAGCAGAGCAGGGGGAGTATTCCAAGAAGCAGGCTCAGTACTCTAGGAAGTCGATTGAAAAAGCCCAGCCCAGGTCAACAGCAAGAGCAGCTGAGCAGGGGGAGTAGTCCAAGAACCAGGCTCAGTAGTAAGTCAATTGAAAAAAGCCCAGGGTCCTCATGTGCGAAGCTCACTTACGGACAAAAAAAACGACTTAAGTTGTTTTCCACGGTCACGTTCAGATGTACTAAAACAGACTAGCCGTGGAAAACTGCGGATCTCCACGCGAATTTCAGTGCTGCTGTGGAAGTTGCCGTAGGTGTGAAAGTTGCCGTAACTGGTGCATTTCATCTTTTTGGCGGCACACAGAGGCATGCAGCGGAACTACATGTGCTGTACACCGTCGGAAATATCGAAAAAATGCAGCCAGTTAAACGTGGATTTGAATGTTGAGGCCCGTGATTTAAAAAAGAAGTAGAAGAAAACCACCTCAACCATATTATTGTTGAGGCAGCTGGTTAAAATGAAGTGGACTCATGAAACTACCCTGGAATTGCAACGAAATTGGATGCCCATCATATTATTTCAAGTATTTGGCAGCTATTAAACATTGAATATTTTCTGGACTACGACGTCTGCGATGTGTCTTCTCGCATTTGTTGGGAACGTCCTCAGCGCAGTGCTTGTCTTTCTCTTTTAATAAGGCTACTGTAAAATCAGTCCATCCATTAACAGGTGAATTTCCAACTGAGTATTGGCTGCAGGTTATTCATACATGTGGCGTATGTGTGCATGCATCATCTTTCATATTTATACCCGACATAAACGTCCTCGGCAGCCTTGGCGACTGCCTCATCGCAATGTGTTTTGATGTAATGCCTTGTAAGTATCAATTGGCGGGATAACATGACAGGTTTTTTTCTGCAGTCCTCACATTAAGTATTATCATTGCCTGATTTTATACACATGAAAGAAATTTTGTTAGGCTATTGCGCGCAGCCTTTTTCCTTTTAAATTTGCTACCTCCGAAACAGCGCCTTCACCTCGCATCATGGAACGTATTTCCTGCGTCCCCCTTCCCGCGTTCCCTTTCCCATTCTTTCAACCAATGAAGGCACACGAATGGGTCTGTTCATACTAATTAGAATATTCATATAGAATATGTATGGGAGGAGGCAAGGCGGAGACTTGGGCCCGCGTGTGCTCGTGCATGTGTGCAAGATTTCGCGGCAAAACCTGGTTACGCACTTATTGATACATTCTGGGTGTTTTTGTCCGTAAGTAACTTTCAAGATTTTCGCGTCCGCACTTTTTTGGTAGGAAATCCACACACTTCTTAGTACATGAAGCCCCAGGTCTACAACAAGTGGAGCAGACAGGGCCGGCGCTAGGCATAGGCACACCAGGCAGTCGCCTAGGGCGGCAGATGTCTTGGGGGCGCCAAGTCCCACCGAATTAGAACATTAAACGCTGTGTCGTGCCTATTCAAAAAGCAAATAGTGGCGGCCGAGTCGCGCTATGTCGAGCTGTAGGCCTACCAGAAAAAACGGCAGTAGAAAAGAGGCATAAGTGGAACAGACCAGACCAGAGCAGAGCAGCTGAGCAGAGCAGGGGGACTATTCCAAGGACCAGGCTCAGTATTAAGTCCATTGATAAAAGTCCAGCCCAGGTCTACAGCAAGCAAAGCAGACCAGACCAGATCAGCTGAGCAGAGCAAGGGGAGTATTCCAATTTCCAAGAACCTGTAGTAGTTAGCATGCTCCCCCAGATCCCTGTACAACATTTTGGCTTGGCTCACCAGGCTAGTGCGTGGCAGTTCTGGGGGTAGAAATGCCCTGTTGATGCCAGACGGCAGACTGATTCGAGCTGATAGAAAGGCAACAATAGCTCAAATAGTCACTCGTTACAACAGAGCTATGCAGAACATCTCTGAATGCACAGCATGCAGAAACCTAATGCAGATGAGCTACAGTAGCAGAAGACCATACCAGGTGCCCCTCCTGTCAGCTAAGAACAGGAAACTGAGCCTACAATTTGCATGGTCTCACCAAAATTGGACAATAGAAAATCGAGTCTTAATTTCTGCTACAACACTTGAGTAGTAGGGTCAAAATTTGTCGTAAACAACATGAAAGCATGGATCCATCCTGTTTTGTATCAACGATTCCGACTGGTGATGTAATTTTGTGGGGAATATTTTCTTGGCACACATTGGGCCCCTTCGTATCAGTTGTCACTATGTCACAGCCTACCTGAGTACTGTTGTAGACAGTTAAGGCAGTCCTGAAGGCAAAAGGGGGTCCAAGCACATACTAGCAAGGTATACCTATAAAAGTGGCCAATAATGCCTGTTTTCCACTGCCGTTTTTCTGATAGGCCTACAGCTTGACACAGCGCAACTAAAGCCGGGCATACACTGTGCGATATTTTCGCTCGTGGGTATTAAGCTCCTGCTCACACTGCACGATGGAATTTCACTATTTAAAAGTTCACATCTCACGACTCACGTCCTCACACTATACGAGCCGACAGTCGGATGCGAGCCAAATGCTTCCACTGCGCGACGTAACAGACATGTTTCCCCGGTCTGCAGAGGTCGCGCTCAACAGCAAATCGCACGGCCCTATTAATTTGTGCATGTGAAGTGTCAAATCGGGTCGTAGCACTGCTTTAACTGTGCGATTTACGCACGAGCCACGACCAGGATTTCAAACAGTTTTGATTTTCTTGCGACCCTGCGATTGCACAATCGTGAGGCGAAATCGCTTGCCGTTACCCCATGTACACTGGACGATGCGAGACTCACGATTGACCTGCGATTGAGGAGGAAATCGGCCCGACTCCCAAAAAGTCGCACGAGTTCCAAATCGGGGTAAAATCGGGGCAAAAGTCGCACAGTGTAAGCCCAGCTTAAGCCACCACTGTTTGCTTTTCGAATAGGCATGACACAGCTCAATCGTAAAGCAAAAAGTGGCGGCCGAGTCGCACTGTGTCGAGCTGTAGGCCTACCAGAAAACCGGCAGTGGAAAAGTGGCATAAGTATAGCCTATATTAGCAGGTCACTTCCTGTAGCTAACTACTCATTTTCACACACCAGTCGGCTAAAGAAAAGAGGAGGTGGAACAGGGATCCTGATCAACAAGTATTGGAGCTATGCCCCCCTGCTGCCTGCCAACAACTACAGCTGCCTGGAATTCCATGCAATCAAAGTCACAGCCCCAATCAAGGTGTCTGTACTTGTGATCTACCGTCCCCCAGGAACACTGGGCGACTTTATTGACGAATTGGATACGCTGATCTCCTCCATCACGGACCTAGGCGGCCCGCTACTTGTCCTCGGCGACTTCAACATACATCTAGAGAAGCCGTACGCCACAGACTTCAAGGCCCTGATGAACTCATTTGACATTCAACTAGCCAGCTGCCCCCCCACACACAAGAGTGGTAACCAGCTCGACCTAATCATGACTAAGGACTGCCAAGCGGACAACATCAAGGTAACACCAATGCATGTTTCAGACCACTTCTTCCTCCATTTCACCACCTCCCTACCCGACCCTACACCCACCCCCCCTCCCTTGGTCACATATAGGCGGAATCTACGCAACCTGTCACGCACTAGCTTTGCATCAGTGGTGGAAGATGCCTTGCCCTCAGCAAGCGTGCTCTCCTCACTCGATGTTGACACTGCTACAGATTCGCTCAGCTCCACACTGACCTCCTGCCTTGACAACCTGTGCCCACTAGTCACTAAACCTGCAAGACCTTCAAAACCGCGACCATGACTGACAGAGACCATCCGAGCTCTACGTACCACCCTCAGAGCGGCAGAAAGGAAATGGCGCAAAACCCGCAACACATTTGACCTCGAAAAACTTAGATCTCTACTAGCCTCCTTCTCCGCCTCAGTAACAGCTGCCAAGACGACCTACTACGACAAGATCAGCAACACTACAGACCCACGTAAGTTGTTTTCTACATTCAAGTCACTGCTCAACCCTCCCCCCCCTCCTGCGCCCACAGACCTGAACCCGGAGAACTTTGCCACCTTCTTCACGGAAAAGACAGCAAATATTAGCAAGCAATTCTGTGAGCCGCCCTCCCGCCCTGAAGACACCCCCCTGGAAAACACGGCGACTCCTGCAACACTTCATGAATTCACTCTGCTCTCTGAAGAAGACTTTTCCAAACTCATCACAAGAAGCCGTCCCACTACCTGCCTACTAAACCCAGTGCCCACGAACCTTCTTCAAGACATTGCCCAAACAGTGGTACCAGCAATCACATCCATCATGAACTCCTCACTCTCCTCCGGCACTGTCCCCTCCGCCTTCAAACAAGCAAGGGTGACACCACTACTGAAGAAGCCTACACTGAACCCTGCTCATGTCGAAAACTACAGACCTGTCTCACTGCTTCCCTTCCTATCCAAGACGCTAGAAAGGACAGTTGCAAAGCAGGTCACCAACTTCCTAAACTAGAACGGCTTACTGGACCCAAAACAATCTGGTTTCAGAAGTGGACATTCAACTGAAACTGCGTTACTCTCAGTGACTCGGAAGGACTATCCTCGGTCCTCATACTACTAGACCTGTCTGCAGCCTTTGACACAGTCAACCACAAGATCCTCCTGAGGATACTCACAGCCATGGGAATCAGAGGCGTTGTCCACTCATGGTTCAACTCCTACCTCTCTGGACGCACCTTCGGTCATGGCATGGGAAGCTGTCTACGACTCACACCCTCTCCACAGGCGTACCCCAAGGATCAGTGCTGGGACCCCTTCTGTTTGCAATATACACCTCCTCCCTGGGACGTGTCATTCAAACACATGGGTTCTCCTACCACTGCTATGCTGTTGACACCCAGATGTACCTGTCGTTCCGTCCAGAGGACACCACGGTTTCGGAACGCATCTCTGCCTGCCTCACCGATTTGTCATCATGGATGAAGGACCACCACCTACAGCTGAACCTGGCCAAGACAGAGCTCCTGGTGATCCCAGCTAAAGAGTCGCTCAGTCACAACATCAACCTCAAGATAGGCTCCACCATCGTGACCCCAAACAAAGTCGCCAAAAACCTTGGCGTCATGATTGATGATGAGCTGTCATGCTCCAACTACATCAACTCGGTCACCCGGACCTGTCGACTCCAGATGTCCAACGTACGGAATATCAGACCTGTGCTGACACAATATTCTACACAACGACTGGTCCAGGCCACGGTCCTGTCCCGCGTTGACTACTGCAACTCACTAATGACAGGTCTACCTGCTTGTGCGCTAAAGCCTCTGCAGATGATCCAGAATACGGCGGCACGGTTGATATTCAATCAACCCAAAAGGACCCATGTTACTCGCCTACAAAACCATCGCAGGAATGGGCCCAGCTTATCTGAAGGACCTACTAACGCCTTATGTTACTGGAAGAGAACTGCGCTCATCCAGCACAAGCCGTCTGGCTCTGCCATCCAGTCGCTCTAGGTACTCCCAGTCAAGATTGTTCTCCGTTGTGGTACCCAAGTGGTGGAACAGTCTCCCAGAGGCAGCAAGACTAAGCACATCTCTTGCAGCCTTCAAGAAACAACTAAAGACCATCCTCTTTCGAGAGAATCTACTAGGTCCAAAAACAACTGCCACCACTGACCATCGACGGTGATGCTGTGGAGAGAGTGAGCAGCACCAAGTTCCTTGGAGTGCACATCAGCGACGACCTCTCTTGGACCACCAACACTACATCACTGGCGAAGAAGGCCCATCAGCGTCTCTACTTCTTGCGCAAACTAAAGAAGGCAAGTGCTACACCCTCCATCATGACAACATTCTACAGAGGAACCATAGAGAGCGTCGTGTCCAGCTGCATCACAGTGTGGGGAGGAAGCTGCACAGAGAAAAACAGTAAGACACTCCAGCGTGTTGTGAACACAGCGAAGAAGATCATTGGAGTACCACTCCCCTCCCTGCAGGACATTTACACCGCACGCCTCACCCGGAAAGCACTGATGATCATCAAAGACACAAGCCACCCTGCACACAAACTGTTCAGCCTCCTGCCCTCTGGAAAAAGGTACAGGCGCCTCCGTTCCCGTACCACCAGGCTTGCAAGCAGCACGATGCATCAAGCAATCAAGATACTGAACACTCAACCCACTCTCCCTCCACTGTCAGCCTCTAGCCAGCCAGGCCACTGACAACCCTCCCCCCCTCATCCCCACCACCATATCTGCGACTGAACATTCCACCTGCACTACTACATCTGTGACTGAACTTTCAACCTGCACTAACTCAAAACATACACATGCACACACACACACACACACACACACACACACACACACACCACACACACACACACCACACACACACACACACACACACAGACACACGAACACACACACACGCACTTTCTGCACTAAACCCAAACATACACACACTGACACACAACTCATACTCACACACACACACACACACACACACACACACACACACACACACACACACACACACACACACACACACACACACACACACACACACATACACAGACACACAGACGCACACCGCACTTTCTACCTGCACTAAACACACACACACGCACACACGCACACAAACACACACAAACACACACACACACACACACATACTGCTGCTGGTGTATTTGATAAACCTATTTTAATTATTTATTTTCTTCAAATGCTACTATTACTATGTCAGAACGCTATAAAAGACTTTTAGAAAAAGCACAACAAAATACCTCCTCTTAATGTATGTTCTCTACAAGTCTTCTGTTGTCCAGTCTTGCACTTTAAATGTCTGTATGAGCACTGTCTATGTCCATACTGTCTTATGTCCATGTATGAGTACTGTATATGTCTATACTGTCTATGTCCTTACCTAGATTAGTCTATGTCTGCATGGGAGAGCAAGAAACGCAATTTCAAATTCTTTTTATGACCAGTGTATGTAAAGAAATTGACAATAAAAACTTGACTTGACTTGACTTGACTAGACTAATGCTTGAACTGGCCTTGCCCCAGGGCAGACTCCTGACATAATGTTTAGTTTAGTTTAGTTTGTGTTTGTGTGGTTGTGTGTGTGTGTGTGTGTGTACTCTTATAAAAAAACAAAAACAAAAAACAAAAACAGAAAAAAACCTAACCCCTATTTGCAACTGCACTTGTTGTTCTGTATATCTCCTGTGCACTTTGTATTTGCTTGTGATGTTGGCTTGATTATGTCCTCTGTTGAAAGTCCCTTTGGTTATAAAGCGTCTGCCAAATGCAATGTAATGTAATGTAATGTAATGTAACTTAGCCAGGTTTATCACCTCACCATGTTCTTGGAATACACCCCAGGTACCTGTACTGTTTGGTGTGGGAAGTCCGATTTTAAAAGGAATGGTGGCAACATCTGGTTTGGGCATGGGCCATGTAAACTATCTATTCATTCTGAATGTGGCCACGTTTTGGGAATTTTCTAATTGCAGAATGCTGTTCCACTCATGTAAATGGAATATTCTGGAACATGTTTTAAATATTGTACTGTTAATATTCTGTTTGAAACCGGAATTCTCTCTACTTGTAACTGCTTGATGCTTTCGGTTGGAGTTTCTGTATGTGGACATTTAGTTTTTGTGTCAAAATAAATAACATATAACTATGTTAACTGTTTCTTTTTCCCCTTCACTGTAGGCTTACTTAATTAAACCCAACCTTAAAGAAAAGTGCAATAATGTTATATGGTGTTACATGCTTTGATACGCGTGTGCCCACATAGAATCTAAAAGAGACTGTTAAATTAAGTGCAAATAAAAATTCTGTACAGTACATGAGTGAACAGGGAATCTAGAAGAGAGAGAGAGATAGTGTGTGTGTGTGTGTGTGTGTGTGTGTGTGTGTGTGTGTGTGTGTGTGTGTGTGTGTGTGTGTGTGTGTGTGTGTGTGTGTGTGTGTGTGTGTGTGTGTGTGTCTGTGTGCGTGTGCGTGTGAGTGTGAGTGTGTGTTGTGTTCATGCACGGGTGTATGTGTGGGTGCATGTGTGCCTGTGTGCCTGCGATGTGATTTCTGTCAACACTTAAAATGCCATGGCATTTCCATGCATTAATTGGTCAACTAATTACAGCATATACGATGACAGTTTTTGTGGATGGCTTTGTTGTTGGTGTGCAGGGAAGCCTGTATTTATTTTTATTTCCTCCTCCGCCCCTGTGTTCACAGCAGGGGTGTTGTCAAGTGCTACGCTACTCACAAAGAAAATGCATGGGGAAAAGAAATGAACATTAAAAAAACATGTAATGGGGAAAAAACACAGTTTACTTCAGCTTTACGACTCTATAGGCCTTGTTTGCTTTGTAGAGAATGCAAAAGTTGAACTGTGGAACTGTTGAAAACTCTAAATTAACACCAGCTGCTGGAGACAACTCAGTTTGGCTAGTAAAAAATGAAACTTACCAGCCACTTTGAGTGGTAGAGACTCGAAAGGGTATGTGTGGCTTGTGAGATTTAACATCTACTAGCTAAATTGGGCAGCGATGTAAAAGGTTAACCCTTTGATGCCTAAAGCGCTAAGAAGGAATGGGTCATTTTTGACACATGCATTGTGTTAAGGTCATTTTAACATATAGTGTATGGAATGTGACACAAACTGTGTATTATTCAGTTAAAATGTTGTGTTTGGAACATTTTGTCAAAAAATTGCACATTAATAACATTAGTAGTAGCCTATTTAAAATTTTACAATGTAGCCAATTCAAATGTGTTGTCTCTGAGCACATTTTGTGTCATTTCTGACACAGTACTTCTTAGCATCTGCAAAAAATGCCTGCTGAATGCCTAAAGCCCTTGTTGGAAAAGTTGCCCTCAGCATAAAAACCTAAATATCTTCGCCTCTGATGCTCATAAAAGCATGAAACATGATTGCATTTAAACCCTAAGACCCTTATCTTGCATTAGAATGTGTTCATTCAGCTGTAACATAACCACATTTAAAAAAAAAATCAAACAAATCTCAAGAGCCGGAATGCAGTGTATATGTGTCTCCAGGCACCAAAGGTCAAAAAACATATACGAGTCATCAGGCTAAAATGGGTTAATTTATAGCTCTGCATACATTTATTCACATAAAGACCTGAGACATGTTGGTAGCTAGTGGATCACTGTGTTCAAGAAATGGGCATTTTTAGCTGCAAAACGTACTGTCCTTTGGTCACACTAGTAAACATTGTTTTATTATTTTTTAATATTCATGAAAAGATCTGATTTGGCAATAGGCAGCACCGTTTCAATGAGCAGCATAGTTGCACTACCTACTCTGGCCACAATCTTACACAGTGCACCTTTAACATTCTATATTCACCTTTTGGCTACGTTTACAGAACATGGTGACGATCAAAACAGAAGATCCAAAAGTGGCGTCTCGTCTTCAATTTTTTTATGGCTTTTATACCTGGACGACTGTGGGTGACTGACAAAATACACAGCAACTACGCCGACGCCGGCAGGGTGTAAAGCTACGTACACACACATCACTGCTATTTACTAGCTTCTCGCGTGCTCGCCTACTCGCCATTCTCTCATGGAACGTTCACGGTATGAGAAGTACCGAACTCTGCATTTCAATTGGTTACTCGCCTCGCTCGAAGTTAAAATATTTTCAACTCGGGATCCGCACTCATCGTATCGCTTGTACAGTACTCGCCTGCTCGTTTCGCTGGAACACATTGACATTCTATTGATGTCATTCACTGAGCGAGTAACTGGTAGCGACGTGTGTGAACCTAGCGTAATCACACAAATCTGAAGAAGTGTGAAGTTCATAATATTGACTTAGCTAACCCTTCATAAAACATTTGTTAACCATTATCTCTTTATTATTTCCCATTACTTAATCAGTAACATACACTGTTAATGGTTTTTGATACTGATACATGTGTGTGAGAGAGTTGGGGAAGGATTGGCAAATGATATAGAAACCATTCATCATTTGCCAATGGGAAATATGAAGAGATAATGGTTAACAAAGTTTTACAAAGGGTTATCTAAGGTTTGAATAATGCTTAACAAATGCATAACTAATGCTTAAGAAGTGAAGTGAAAGCCTATTGGGAAACTCCAACTCCCATTGTGACACAGTACTCCACAGCACACAAGTGAACACTGCACACAACGAAATTGCATTTTTGCCTCACCCATGCAAGGGGGCAGCCCTCAGTGGCGCCCCATGGTTAGCAGTGCGGTGGGACGGTACCATGCTCAGGGTACCTCAGTCATGGAGGAGGATGGGGGAGAGCACTGGTTGATTACTCCCCCCACCAACCTGGTGGGTCGGGAGTCGAACCGGCAACCTCTGGGATGCAAGTCTGACGCCCTAACCGCTCACCCATGACTGCCCTGAAGAAAGAGTCGGTATTGAAGTGGGATGTCAAGGTGAATGCAAGCAAGTGATTTCACGGATGGAAAAGGTGGGCTAGCTATTGATCAGCTAGTTTCAGTGTATGAAGTGTGTGTGTGTGTGTGTGTGTGTGTGTGTGTGTGTGTGTGTGTGTGTGTGTGTGTGTGTGTGTGTGTGTGTGTGTGTGTGTGTGTGTGTTAGCGAGACTTTTTCTTTCTAAACCCAGCATATCGGCTTCTGTATCAACCTAAGGAAATCTCAGAGAGAAAGCCCTCACCTGTCGATCTCTCGGGGTCTGTGATGGCTGTGAGAGCGTTGCAGACTGTTGCTTTATCGACCTCAAAAGCCATCATAAGCAGCATCACGTACGTGTGAAGGGCACATTTTCAGAAAATAAAAAACGAAAAAAAAAATGTCCAAGTCCACATGGCTCAGGGCGGCTGTGATTCTGAAGTATTTAAACTCCTCTCTGTAACCAGAGACGCCCCGAGCAACCATAATAAACAACAACCAGCCATACAGTTCACACACGCACGCACACACACACACACGCGCACGCACGCACGGACGCACACACAAACGCACGCACACTCACACACACACACACAAACGCATGCATGCACGCACGCACGCACACACGCACGCACGCACGCGCGCACACACACACACACACACACACACGAACGCATGCACGGATGCACGCACACACGCACGCGCACGCACACACACACACGCACACTCTCTCTCTCTCTCTTTCTATCTCAAGCCACCATAATAAACAACAACCAGCAATACAGTTCACACACACACACACACTCTCTCTCTCTCTCTCTCTCTTTCTATCTCAAGCCAGAAGCCACCATAACAAACAGCAACCTGCAATAGTTCACACACACACACACACACACACACACACACTATCTCTCTCTCTCTCTCTCTCTCTCTCTCTCTCTCTCTCATCTTATTCTTATGGGAACATCTAGCCAAAGCAAACGGAGCACTTATAACATTTTTTCATCCCTTCTTCAGCAAGACATAGCCTATGATGTTTTTTTTATATAATGGCCACTACAAATGTGAACACGGTGTGTTGAAACACATGCTAGACTACTGTATCTCATGTCCGTGTCATGTGGTGTGTTTTGTTTTGTGTTTTCTTGGGAAGCGTCATGCGGGCCCCCGGTGGGAGTGTATTTATATATTTGTTTATGACTTTGTGTTGTTTGTTTATGGCTTGGTGTGATTTGCTGCCTTTTTTTCGGTGGCACATGCGTTTCATTGCATATTTAATGGCATGCGGTTAAGTGCCGAATGACGGGAGCTGAAAGAAATCATTATGTGCAAATACAGTTAAGAAGAAGCCTAAGAAACACAGTTGAGTACGCTGTTATGTGTTGATCTAGCCACGGGAAATATTGTTTAACAAGTGTTTATGTGGCTTGGTTATCTTTTATGGGGGCTAGATGACTGCCGCCTTTATCATGTGTTTTTATTGCGTTTTTTGGTCGCTGAGTCCTTGAAAGTACCGTGAGAAACAAACGGGAAAATGACACTTTAAGCCCACTCAAAATACAAATGGAGCATTCGGGGGAAAGACTTTCTTTGAAACCATTGTTGGCAATGCGATATAAACACATTCAACACTTTGTCTTTGTCTACATATGTAAGCTGTCAGACACCTTAATTTCCCTCGGGATTAAACCTCTGGTTGTGTTAGAAACATGGTTACGTTCATGGTGTTAACGGTCAAAATTGACCGCCTACACACAAAAGGTAATAATACATTGATTAAAAATGTGATTTGCATATTTTGTGATTAATACCTTTTAGACATCCTTTTTAAATATTTCTAATGTGATTTAAATCTTATTCTGCTTTGTTTTAGTGATTTGTAGGCTTTTTTTCTTATCTTGTACCAATTCGCTTTATTAGCCCTCTGGAGTCTAGGGCCACTCAGTGTCAGACAGACAGACGAAGGACCCAGATGCGTCACGTTACACAGAGTTTATTAGGGGTTCAGGGGGTTGGGAGGTTTGTGTCCGAGAACCTGCGTGTGTGTGTTCCCCAGTGGCCGAGAAGGTTCTTGAGGAGCTGGTGGTGGAGGTCCGGGTTCTCTGGGTCCTGGGGGGGAACACACACACAACAGGGCAGATCAGGCAAGGCAGCAGTACCGTTCAGGGCAAATCAGAAATCTTGGTCACAAGGCAGAAGGCAGGTCAGAATTACCGGGGAAGTAGAGAAGTCGGAGTCGAAGGTTCAGGCACGGGTTCAGAGTTTCAGGTTTCAGGATTCGGGGTTCAGGAGCCAGACGGGAAGAAGCCAGCAAACAGGAGTTCCACTTGCAGACGATCTGACAGAGAGGTACTGGAGGACTGAGGTTTATATGGACAGAGAGAGGCAGCAGGTGACAAGAGACAGCCAATGGTAGCCACAGCTCATTAACGAGAATCAATTAAGGTCAATAGGCAGCAGTCAGTGATGGTATGCAGGCAGCAGAGTTAATGCTCGTTTAGTGGCAGCAGGTGAGCCTGATTGTGGGAATGACAAGTGAGAATGAGAGGAAAGTTACCAGATGAGAAGAGAGATTTGCAGGACCATGACAGAACCCCCCCCTCAAGGGACGGCTCAGAAGTCCCAAAACAGACTCACCAACACGGGTGGGAGGAGGATGGTAGCCGGCGGAGGGTCAGAACTCCTCAGACTGGTCAGTGTCCTCAGCCTCAGGATCAGAATCAGGTCCCGGTCCAGGTACAGGAGTGGACGGAGCAGCGTCGCCACGACGAGGACCCCTCGGCCGACCCCTCAGGATTGCAGGCTGGTCCGGGTGCTGGCGATGGAAATCCGCAATGAGAGTGGGGTCCACAATCCTGCTGGCGGGCACCCACACCCTCTCCTCAGGACCATAGCCTTCCCAATCCACAAGGTATTGGATGCCCCTACCCCGCCGTCGTGACCGGAGCAGCCGTCGCACAGCGTAAACAGGACCACCATCAATGAGTCGGGGGGGGGGCGGAGGTGGCGGCACAGCGGGCACCAGAGGGCTCTTGTGAACTGGCTTCAGACGTGAGACGTGAAAGGTTGGGTGCACCTTCATGGACCGGGAAAGCCGGAGTCTGACAGCCGACGGATTGATGATTTTCTGGACTGGGAATGGACCGATGAACCTGGGGGCCAGTTTGCGTGACTCCACGCGCAGAGGCAGATCACGGGAGTAAAGCCACACCCTCTAGCCCACCTGGTAGGCGGGAGCAGTAATCCTTCGCCGGTTGGCACTGGCAGTGTAGCTGGCAACGGCTCTCAGAAGGGTGGCACGAGCTTGAGACCACGTCCGACGACAGCGGCGAGCACAGGCAAGGGCAGATGGACAGGAGGCTCCTCTCTCTTGACTGGCAAACAGGGGCGGCTGATAGCCGTAGACGCACTGAAAGGGGGACAATCCAGTGGCGGAGCTGGAGAGAGAATTGTGAGCATATTCTACCCACAACAGATGCTGAGACCAGGCCCGGGGATTACGGGACGCCATGCACCGCAGAGACTTCTCCAGCTCCTGATTCATCCTTTCAGTCTGTCCATTTGACTGCGGGTGAAAACCTGACGTAAGACTGGCAGTAGCTCCGAGAAGACGGCAGAAGTCTTTCCAGAAGGCTGATCCAAACTGCGGACCCCGGTCAGACACTACATCCCGTGGCAAGCCGTGGATGCGGAACACCAGCTCAAGGACCACCTGGGCCGTCTCTTTGGCAGAGGGCAACTTTGGCAGTGGAACAAAGTGCGGCATCTTGCTGAACCGGTCTACGATGGTCAGGATGACAGTATTACCATCAGAGGGGGGAAGGCCGGTGACAAAGTCCAGCGAGATGTGAGACCAGGGGCGCATGGGTACTGGCAGAGGCTGTAGTAACCCGGCTGGTGGTCGGTTGGAAGTCTTGTTCTGGCAGCAGGTATGGCACGCTATGCAAAATTCGCGGATATCCTTCTTCAACGATGGCCACCAGAACCGCTGAGAGAGAAGACGGAGAGTGCGTCCGATACCAGGGTGACAGGCCAGGTTGGAATTGTGCCCCCACTGGATGACCTGGGATCTCAGGTCTGCCGGAACGAAGAGGCGGTTGCTGGGGCACGCACTTGGACTTGGCTGGTTCCTGATAGCCTCTCACTTCCTCCTCGATGTTCCAGGTCAGGGTGGCGATGACGCAGGGGTTTGGGAGGATTGGTTCTGGGTCCTCAGATGACCGGTCATCCTTCTGAAACATGCGTGACAGGGCATCGGGCTTAGCATTGCGTGAGCCGGGACGGTAGGAGAGGGTGAATTTAAAGCCGGTGAAGAACAGGGACCAGCGACTTTGACGGGGATTCAGTCTCTTTGCTGACCTGATGTACTCCAAGTTCTTGTGGTCCGTCCAGACCAGAAATGGAGTCTTGCACCCCTCCAGCCAGTGGCGCCACTCCTCTAGGGCAAGTTTGACGGCAAGTAACTCTCGGTTGCCGATGTCATAGTTCTGCTCGGATGTTGTCAGCCTCCGAGAGAAGAAGGCGCATGGGTGCATCTTGCCATCTTCTGGTGATCGCTGGGATAGCACTGCTCCAACACCAACGTCCGAGGCATCTACTTCCACCACGAACTGCAGGTTCTCGTCTGGCAAGCGGAGGATGGGAGCTGAGGTAAACCGTGTTTTCAACGTCTGAAAGGCTTTGTCAGCAGCTGGATTCCATTTAAATGGCTGTTTGGTACTGGTCAGTGCTGTGAGTGGGGCTGCCACGGTGCTGAATCCCCGGATAAACCTCCTGTAAAAAGTTGGCAAAGCCTAAGAACTGTTGCAACGTCTTACGGCTCTCTGGGGCTGGCCAAGACATCACAACCTTGGTTGGGTCCATCTGTATGATACCCTCTGCCACAACATACCCAAGCAACGACACAGAGTTGACACAGAGCTGACACTTTTCTGCCTTGACATAGAGTGAATTTTTAAGAAGACGGCGAAGTACTGACTGCACATGATGAACGTGTTCAGATTGGTTCTTGGAGAATATTAAAATATCATCCAAGAAAACAAAAACGAACCTGTTCAACATGTCACGAAGGATGTCATTAACCAGTTCTGGAAAACAGCGGGTGCATTGGTGAGTCCGAAGGGCATGACCAGATATTCGTAATGGCCGGTGGGTGTGTTGAATGCAGTCTTCCACTCGTCCCCCTCTCTCATCCGGACCAGGTGGTATGCATTTCTGAGGTCAAGTTTGGTGAAAATGGTGGTCCCTTGGAGTAGTTCAAAGGCGGAAGACATCAGTGGCAGAGGATAGCGGTTTTTCACAGTGATATCATTCAGGCCTCTGTAGTCGATACAAGGCCGGAGGGAGCCATCTTTTTTCCCCACGAAGAAAAAACCATCTCCGGCAGGAGAAGATGATGGTGGAATAATTCCACTTGCCAGGGATTCGTTGATATAGTCCTCCATGGCCAGCCTTTCAGGAGTGGAGAGCGAGTAGAGGCGGCCCTTTGGGGGTGATGTTCCGGGTAGGAGGTCGATCGCACAGTCATATGACCGATGAGGAGGCAGAGAAGTGGCTTTGGTCTTGCTGAAGATCTCCTTGAGATGAAGGTAACAGGCAGGGACGCCAGCTGTATCAGGGGCAGGACAGGTAGCTTTTGAATTGATGGGTAGTGTGGCTCGCTTAAAGCAGGTCTGGTGGCAGTCTCCTCCCCACTCTCGTATTGTGCCAGATCTCCAGTCGAGTTGAGGGTTGTGACGGATGAGCCAAGGATACCCCAGGATGATGGGTTGTGTAGGTGAATTGAGCAGGTGAAAGCTGATGGACTCCTGGTGATTTCCTGAGAGTTCCATGGTAACAGAGGATGTGATGTGGGTCACTGTGCCGAGTTGATGACCATCAAGCGCCCGGACGGGAACAGGTGGTGACAGATGCTGACAGCCCAACCCCAGCTGACGTGCAAGTTCCACATCCATGATATTAGCTTCGGCCCCAGAATCCACTAGGGCAGCCAGGGTGTGTCTGGAGTCAGGAAGCAGGAAACAGACCTGGAGCATGGGCTTTCGGGTGGAGGGAGACTTGATGTTTGTCGAGCTCAGCCGGATCTCCCCTATGACCGGTGAGCTCTGGCTTTTGCTGGACAGTTGCTGACTCTGTGATTCTCGCCGCCGCAGTAGAGGCACAGCTGGGCAGTAAGGCGACGTTGCCGCTCTTCTGGGGAGAGGGAGGTGCGGCCAATCTCCATGGGTTCGGTCTGGTCAAACTGGTTCTGGGGGTTAGCAGGAGGAGGCAAGGAAGTGGCGTCACGCCGAATGCTGGTGGCCGATTGTCTCGGTTCACGGCGCCGGGTCTGGATCCGACGATCGATTCGGACTGCCAGGGCGATGGCTTCATCAAGGGTCTTGGGTGGTTCGTGGGAGACCAGTTCATCCTTGATGTAGCCCGCAAGACTGTGGAGGAAAGCATCCGTCTGTGCGGCCATGTTCCATGTGCTGCGTCTCGCCAGGGTGCGGAAGTCAATGGAGTAATCCGCCACGGTCCGGTTCCCCTGGCGAATACTCATCAGCTCTTGGGATGCTTCAGCCGATGAAGACCCCAGGTCAAAAACTTTCTCCATCTCCTCAGCAAAAGCGTTGAATGAAGCGCAGGCCGGAGTCTGGCGGTCGAATTCTGCAGCTCCCCACAGCCGGGCCCGACCAGTCAAGTGGGTGATGACGTATCCTACCTTGGCCCCCTCTGTAGCGAAGGTCCTGGGCTGAAGGTCAAACTGGATTCTGCAGCTCGACAGAAACGCCCTCACTTGTGTATGGTCTCCGTTGAAGCACTCAGGATTTCCCACCTTTGGCTCACGGTCTATGGAAACTGAAGATTGCGCCTCTTGACTTGGGATGTTGGGGTCAGGAGCGGGTACTGGTGCTGAGTGAAGCGCTTGCACAGATGGAGCAGATGGAGAAGTTGCAGGCTGGCCAGATGAGGTGGTTGGGTTGGAGAGTAGCTGAAGCACTCGGGTAAGTTGTTCTTGCTGCTGTTGGATCATCTGCTGGTGTTGCAGGAACTGCTGCTGTTGGTGATGGCCTAGTTGAACCAGAGACGCTATGTCACCGGACATCCGAGCAACCGCTCCCTCTGTGTGCTGCAGACGGTCGAGAGCAGTTGGTTCGGGTGCTGAAGTCATCTCGGGTGTGAGGTCCATGTCGGTTGGGTCGTGAGCTGGGTCCATGCTGGTCAGATCGTACTGTCAGACAGACAGACGAAGGACCCAGATGCGTCACGTTACACAGAATTTATTAGGGATTCAGGGGGTTGGAAGGTTCAAGTCCGAGAACCTGCGTGTGTGTGTTCCCCAGTGGCCTCTGGTTCTTGAGGAGCAGGTGGTGGAGGTCCGGGTTCTCTGGGTCCTGGGGGGGGAACACACACACAACAGGGCAGATCAGGCAAGGCAGCAGTACCGTTCAGGGCAAATCAGAAATCTTGGTCACAAGGCAGAAGGCAGGTCAGAATTACCGGGGAAGTAGAGAAGTCGGAGTCGAAGGTTCAGGCACGGGTTCAGAGTTTCAGGTTTCAGGATTCGGGGTTCAGGAGCCAGACGGGAAGAAGCCAGCAAACAGGAGTTCCACTTGCAGACGATCTGACAGAGAGGTACTGGAGGACTGAGGTTTATATGGACAGAGAGAGGCAGCAGGTGACAAGAGACAGCCAATGGAAGCCACAGCTCATTAACGAGAATCAATTAAGGTCAATAGGCAGCAGAGTCAGTGATGGTATGCAGGCAGCAGAGTTAATGCTCGTTAAGTGGCAGCAGGTGAGCCTGATTGTGGGAATGACAGGTGAGAATGAGTGGAAAGTTACCAGATGAGAAGAGAGAGTTGCAGGACCATGACACTCAGAGGCTTTCAGGCCGTTTGGAACACTTTTACTTTTTTCAAGTATTTCAACTAACTGTAAACGTCTATACTAATGTGGCACATAAGGTTGTATTCTGAAAACAAAACAAAAAAGAATATGAGAGTAAAGTGAATGTAATATAACTGTATATAACTTTGGGAGATGTAAATTAATGGTCTGGTCATTTTTGACCGAAACACCATGAATGTAACAAGTTGGTGTATCTTCCATAATTCTTTAGGAATTTCATTATATTTCATTTTGATCATTTTAACAGGTTAGCTGGAGGATATCATGAAGTGTCATTTGTGTATGATGAAAAATAAAGAAGTTATTTAAGAATGACGTTTCAAAAAGGTCATTTTTGACCGTAACACAACCAGAGGGTTAATGAAAGTACTCTCTACTCTACTCTACAATAAAATGATTGACATACATATATTTATGCATAGTTAACTGTACTATAAGGTATTAAAATAGTGTGTAATTAACCTGCCTTATACTGTGTATAACCATTCTTTGATCTCCTAATAATGACCACAATGTAATCCAGTGAATTCACAATATACTGCAGTGGTGTAGTCTACTTTTTAATAGTGGGTATACTGTATATATTTGTGCTATTCAAAACAATGGATCAATCTATTTTAAGTGGGTATACTGAGATCCCTGCAATTTAGAAGTGGGTATACTCCGTATACCCGCGTTCTACGTAGGCTACACCACTGATATACTGCAATATAGCTCCAAGATTGATGTGGGGTTTCATAGTCATAAGCCAATCATTCTCTAATTATAAATAACTGGGTTCCTGCGTGGAACTTAAAAGATGCTTAATTCCTCAAGCTTCATCAGTTTTTGGCAGATGAAGGGAAAGGTATAGGGTGGGAGTTATATGGTCTACCTCTCCACCTCCCTCTCTGTGACAAAGGTTACATGGCAAAGGTGTGAACTGGAGATAAATGTCACAGTACATCTACAGTTTTGTACACAGAAATGAAACACGTTTGTTTTCTTTGGTTGCTAAACAGGGTAAGAAAAATATTGCGTCCACAAAGGAATGGATCAGTAAAATATCAGATAATCATGACCGCAGAACACTTGCTGAGAGGGTGTAAACTACTCTGGTGGAGCCTGGCTATATGATGACCTCTTCCAAGCTTAGTCTGGCCAAGCTGCCGTTACTTCAGTGCTCTCAGAGGGAGCCAGGCTGCAACCAATCAGAGCATTTGTAACCGAGGTATTCCCACGCAGTCCGTCCCCCTCGGAGCCGCAAACTCACCACCTAGTCAACGCATTGGTTCGGGTATGGGTGTCACAGCATGATACCACTGGACAACAGAACCAGTCCGATAGCCCAACGCTAATGATACCGCATGAAGCATTGGGAGGGAGGTTTACTAACGTTCCATGCCACACTCTGCTAGCCTCTATTACAGTCACCTAGCCTGATTATCATCGACGTTCAAATCTCTTCGAGACTTGGTCTGACCAAGAGCATAACAATTAGCATTTCCCAAACGGCATGGTTGACCCGCCTCCCTTGGTTTGCTTATACTCATGAATGGCGTGACGTTTTCCATGTGCGTTACGCCCATTTGTGGGGGAAAACAACCCATGCAAGTCAATTGGTGATGTTGGGGTTTAATAAACGAAAGATACGGACCTGTAGACTAGCGTTGTTCACGCGCAACATGCCGAAAACGTGTTGTGTTTCCGGCTGTTCAAATAATATAGCCAACCAGCCATGGCTGAAGCATGGACTGTGTTCATTTAGACAAGCCGATGCATGTAAGTTGATGACACAATCGGTTTGTTTTCACCCATAAAGGGGCGTAACGCACATTTACGAGCAAAGTACCCGGATGGCCGTTCACGAGTATGGTTGCTTGCTTACCCACAAAGTGGGAGGAGTTCCCGTATTTTCGGGAACTGATAAAGTACTTGCATTGCTCTTGACCTGACTAGTTGCAACCCTGAAAGTGTTGCGTCACTAGGAGGGCACAGCCTGGCTAACACTCACCCCCCTAAACCTCACTCCCATCCCAGGTCAACGGCACCGAAATGTTCCCGCGCAGTCTGTCCCCCTCGGGGCCGCGAACTCGCCACCTCCTAGTCAACGCTATTCTCTACATGTTTTTGCACAATTGCCTTGTTTAGTCTTTATTTCTATACCTCAACTATTACCTGTGTTATATGTATCTGAAATGTCCATGTGGGCATTCTGTTTGTGTATTTTATGTAAGCTACTTGACACCTTCATTTCCCCCCAGGATCAATAAAGTTACCCTACTCTACTCTACTCTACTCTACTCTACTCTACTCTACTCTAATACCAGTGTGCCTTGCAACCGGCCTCGAGATGTTGAAAGCACTTTATTTCCACTGGAGTGCAGGTATTACAGACAGACATCGCACATCACAAACAATATGCCAAGTGGACAAGTAATTCGTTAACAGTTTAGTTTGCAAATTTAGGATGACAATTTGATAAAATTTAGGATGACAATCTTTTTTCTGTATACAGAAAGCATAACGATTTATTTGATCAACCTCAACCAGCTTTGGACTTCTCATAACATGTGAACTGTGTCACAATGACAATGGGAGTTGGAATTTCCATATTGGGCTTTCACTTCCCTTCCACAACATACAAACTCATCTTAGCTACTTCAAATGGATTGTCAAGCTGTTATTGTCTTCTTTTTCTTATTGTATAGCTGTTGTTATTGCTATTATTTGATAGGTCAGAAATGGATGAAAAAGGCACCCAGAAGAACTCATAAGACGTTTTATGGTGACTCACCACCAGCAGCTCTTTGGAAATGTCATCAAGCCTGAAGGCCTTTCAGAGATAACTTCCCCCTTACACACAAAAGCCTTGGTGCAAGAATAGAACTCCTTTTTCTACCTATTCTTGGATTCCTAAGAGATACTCTGATACCTCTTTTCAGTACATCATATATCTTTACCCCTTTCTTCTTCCACTGTTTCACAAAATCTTGTTTTAAAACAAAACTCCTGAATTTTTCCACATAGGACCCTAGTTAGCCAGAGTATTGTAGACATGTAGAGACCTTTTTTTAGATGCGTCCTAGCATATCTATAAGGGGGTATGTCCGTCCATCGGTCCATCTGTCTATCTGTCTGTCTGTCCGTCTGAAATGCTTTCTTGAAATTGTAATTCCATCCTGTGTCCACAAGGCGGCAGTGCATACATGGACGCATCTTTGTCCACCTGTCGGACTTGTTTTTGATATTGCAAGCAGTCCTTGTAATTCTGGAGGTCACTGGTGCTAGGCTAGCGCAAGTGAACATCCTTTTTGTAGCTACGCTAAAACTGTATGATATTCACGCAAAGTACAAAAAAGAATCAATTATTGTACCCGTTTGTATATACTTCCATGTTTGGAAGTATATATCTGTAATCCCTATGAACCTTCAGAGCCCTCATTCATCATGATGTGCCCTTGCCCCTCCAAGTCTATCACTGAACCAGATGTTTCTTGCTACTGAACTACTGTATTTCCTGC
>NC_085879.1:24719277-24771777 GCF_034702125.1 Engraulis encrasicolus
GTTCTTTTTGCTGTATTTTATTATTTCATGGCAGGATTACGTTTCGACCTCAAAGGTCTTCATCAGATTCCTCTGATCTGATGAAGACCTTTGAGGTTGAAACGTAATTCTGCCATGAAATAATAAAATACAATAAAAAGGATTCTAAGCGTGCGGACTTCTCACTTTGAAAACTATGTGTGTCCCTAAGGCATGAATGGGGGCAGTATACATCAGTGCGTTGTCTGGTCAGGGTCGTGTTTGCGTGTTTTCATGTGTGTATCTTGCAGCGATACATCAATATGTTCTGTAGTCATGGGTTGTGTGCGTGCGTGCGTGTTGGGATGGAGGGGGGTCCTACACATCAATGGCTTGCGTGCGTGCGTGCGTGCGTGCGTGCGTGCGTGCGTGTTGGGATGGAGGGGGGTCCTATACACTTCAGTGCTTTCTCAGGTCAGCAATGGAGAGGGATGGACTCCCACGGAGAGACAGTCCACTATGGATTCCCTCCCCTCCCCTCTCCTCTCATCTTCTCTCTTCTCCCTCTATCTCGTCTCCTCTCCTCCTCCTCCTCCCCTACCTCTCCCAATCCCTCTCCTCCTCCCTCTCCTCTCCTCTCCCTCTCTCCTCTCCTTCTCCTCCTCTCCCACTACCTCTCGTCCTCTACTCTCCCTCTCCTCTTGTCCTCTTTCTCTCCTCTCCTCCTCCTCCCCTACCTCTCCCAATCCCTCTCCTGTTCCCCCTCCTCTCCCTCTATCTCCTCTCTCCTTCTCCTCCTCTCCCTATCCTCTTGTCCTCTCCTCTCCTGTCCTATCCTCTCCTCTAGTCATATTTTCTATCCTCCCCTCTCTCTTTTCTCCTCTCCGTCTCCTGTTCTCCTCTCCTCTCCTCTCCTCTCCTCTCCCTCTCCTGTCCTCCTCTCCTCTCCCTCTCCTGTCCTCCTCTCCTCTCCCCTCCTCCTCCTCTTTTCTCCTCTCCTCTCCTCTCTCCTCTCCTCTTCTCTCCTCTCCTCTCCTCTCCTCTCCTCTCCTCTCCTCTCTCCTCTACTCTCCTCCTCCTCTCCTCTCCTCTCTCCTCTACTCTCCTCCTCCTCTCCTCTCCCCTCCTCCTCCTACTCTCCTCTCCCCTCCTCATCTCTCCTCTCCTCTCCTCTCCTCTCCCCTCCTCTCCTCTCCTCTCCTCTCCTCTCTCCTCTCTCCTCTCCTCTCCTCTCCTCTCCTCTCCTCTCCTCTACTCTCCTCTCCTCTCTCCTCTCCTCTCCTCTCCTCTCTCTCCTCTCCTCTCTCCTCCTCCTCTCCTCTCCTCTCCTCTCCTCTCCGCTCCGCTCCTCTCCTCTCCTCTCCTCTCCTCTCCTCTCCTCTCCTCTCCTCTCCTCTCCTCTCCTCTCCTCTCCTCTCGCAGTACAGGCCACAACACCCCCCCTCCTGCGGAGTCTCATCTAGTCAATGTTCAGACTAAAGCTCTGGAGACACACACATACACATACACATACACATGCATGCAAGCAAGCACGCACGCACCCACACACGCGCGAATGCCCACATATGCATGCGCACACGCATGCATGCACGCACGCACACGCACACGCACACGCACACACACACACACACACACACACACACACACACACACACACACACACACACACACACACACACACACACACACACACACACACACAATGTTAATATTCAGACTAAAGCTCTGGAGACGTACACAAACATAATACACATGCATGCAAGCATGCACACACACACACACACACACACACACACACACACACACACACACACACACACACACACACACACACACACACACACACACACACACACACACACACACACGCAAGTGAGTCATATTAAACACACAGGCAAAGTCATCCATGTAGACTGAAACACAAACAGTGGGAACACATAGGCCTACACGGGCACCCACAAAGACAAAATCAACCGAAGCTCTGTAGACATGCACACACACTGAGATGTATCAACATGCAGGACACACACAACAATCTCACCAGGCAAACTCATCCATACAGATACACACAAACATGGGCGCTGACAACTTTGGCTGGGCCCAGGACAAAGTCCATGAAAGGGCCCCCCAACCAACACATTCAATGTAATGAGAACCTCAAGGCGGTTGCCTAGCTACGCCCAGAAGTGCATCTTGCCACCAGGCAAGGCAGGCAGCCGCTTGGGGCCCCCAAGCCTCTAGATAGTGGATAACAGCCCACACTTTACCATAGTAGTGGCGATTTTGGTTCAAATGTTCATTCTTTTGCATTTTCGCTTGGGGCCCCACCTGACCCTAGAATCGCCTCTGGCTATGCCTCTATGCAAAAACCGCGCCTGGTTGAACTCCTGGGAATATTATGCAAGTTAGCTATGAAGCGGTTCAGCGACAGTCGCCACAGCCAATAGGAAAGTTGGAATGCTTTTTTTTATATATATATATATATTTTTTAGGGGCTTTAATGCCTTTATTTGTCAGGACAGTCAAAGATGGTGACAGGAAGCGAATGGGACAGAGAGACAGGGGAGGATCGGGAAATGACCCCGGCCGGACTCGAACCGGGGTCCCCGTGGGTGGGCATGCAAGCCCAAATGTGGGGGGTTTAGCGCGCTGCACCACAGCGCCCCCGTATTCTGCTTTTAACGGAAATACTCTAGTCGCTTCAACCGCTCGTATAGCTCTTGCTGCACAGACGCGATTCTCTGTCACCTGAATCTCGTCGCGGCCGGTGTATTTACCCGGCGGTTACACACACACACAAATACTAATAAAGCCATCCACATAGATACAAACTGATATACAGACGTAGACACACAAGCAGACCAATGGGTTATTCCAAGAACGTGGCTGTTAACCTACAGAAACTGATAAACCTGCTAGAGGTTTCATTTAATTTAGAAAATGAGACCTCAGTCCTCTTTTATTTGCAGATTTACGAGAACCTCCAAGTTCACCTAACCTGGTTTGCTCCAGAGCGACTTTCTAGGAATTGTGTGTGCATTCATCCAGTATGCAGACTCCCGTCCTCCACTTGTGCTTGTGGCCTCACGTTTTGCTGATAGAAAACAATGACGTTTCCCGCTGTCAGCCTAACCACAACTACTTTTGGGGCACTGTTTTTCATTCACCATGCCGATTGCAAATAAGAAAATTACATTAGAATTGTGTTTTTGCAAGATATTGAATTAATTTACTGTCGTCACAAGGTCACAAGTGAGCAAGGGAGGATGGGAGTCCCCATATTGGAATGCAGCCAGTGTTTCTGACCGGGGGCTGCATGGTACATGGTACCCAGTGGGCATTGGAGAGCCCTACGGAGGTGTTGAGAAGGAGAGGGCTGCGAGGGTAGACACTCCGTTGCAAATAGAGGACATTAGTCCATTTTATTTTGTAATTAAAGGGCGTGTGTGTGTGTGTGTGTGTGGGGGGGGGGTGTTGTTGGCAGGCTTATGATGAGTCCAAGGGGGCGTTGGTTGGCAGGCTTACGGTGAGGACAAGGACTGTTTGTTCAAAAAAGGGTTGAGAACCACACTGATCTACACAAACAGACACAACAAGCAACCAGACAGACACATTCCTGTCTCCAGGAGAAAAAAAACAACAATCCTATTTCAGTGTGCCCTGCCCCTCATAAGAGCAGAGGGCGACTGGGTCCATTTGAAATCTGCAGTGAATGGGGAATGGGGCCGGCTGGGGATGGGCAATATGAGGCTTGAGGGAAATAGTTTTATTCATTTAGACTGTTGACCTGCAAAATATGTTTTCCATCACTGCAAAAACACACATACACACACACACAAGCACATGCATTCACACACACTTGCCCCGCGTGTGCACACACGCACAAATGCACACACAACTCCCAATGCCATCCAAACGCCTAATGTCTTTTTTTCTTTGTGTGTGTGTGTGTGTGTGTGTGTGTGTGTGTGTGTGTGTGTGTCTGTGTGTGTGTCTGTGTGTGGTGTTTAGGCAAGGCACACACACACACACACACACACACACACACACACACACACACACACACACACACAAAACAGCAGAGGATCCGAGCGAGGCAGTGTTGTCATGTGATAGGGCTGCCTGTTTCTTCCAGTGAAATGACGCAGGCAGTTGTGACCACCCGGCCGACATTGGTGAATGGGGGCCTTTGAGAGTGTGTGTGTGTGTGTGAGCAACAAGGATGGACCTGTCAGGGCTGGACTGGGATGGAGAATCAGCCTGGGCATTTTCTTTTCTTTTTTTAATGGTTTTTTTTGGGCTGTCTGAAAGACGCAGAAGAAGGCTTAGGCCGAAACGTCTGTCTGTCTGCCATGCTAACCCAGTATTAAAACTGCAAGAAACTGATCCGGGAGTGCGGCTTTTTTTACCATACATGAACTTTGCTGTTTGCTCGCACCCAAAGACCTTGTAAGAAACTTTTCGGAGTTGAGCGCACTTTCTCTACTAAAAGTTTTGGGCTGTCTATGTCTTTATTATGATAGGACAGTAGCAGAAAGACAGGATATTATCTGGGGGAGAGAGACAGGGAGGGTTTGGCAAATGACCTCGGGCCGGAATCGAACCTGGGTGGCCGGTGTAGCAGTCAAGTGTTCAGTTCAGTTTACTTTATTAGTACCCGTAGGTGAACTGGTTATGCAGTTTGAAAGAAAGATGGGTGTCCTTACATATAGGGTACAAGGCACATGACACCAAACATGGAATCTAAGAGTACATACCGGTCCGGTATAGGCTACAGTATACACAAAAATAAATAATACAGGGAGAGTGCTGACATATAGACATAAAACATGTATACACACAAGATGCGGAGATGCAGTGGAGTGACAAATAGTGCTTCATGCAGAAAGGAACTATGGCAGAAGTGACATTACATTCCTGATTCAATTAAAGTGCAAAAGGCATATGAACAAATAGATAAAACCTGCAAGCACATTGTGCAATTGGGGGGCTAAACATGATCATCTGCCGACCCATTTATAATTTTAGCGTGTCCGATTGAGCCACGACTGGGCCAGGCTGGGCATTTTCAGCCAAGACCGGTCCGCCAGGCATTAAAGGGACACTGTGTGAGATTTTTAGCTGTTTATTTCCAGAATTCATGCTGCCCATTCACTAATGTTACCTTTTTTCATGAATACTTACCACCAGCATCAAATTCTAAGTATTCATTATGACTGGAAAATGCACTTTTCATACATGAAAAAGGGGATCTTCTCCATGGTCCGCCATTTTGAATTTCCAAAAATAGCCATTTTTAGCTGCAAAAATCACTGTACTTGGACCATACTAGAAAATATTTGTTTATTACGTTGTTAACTTTTATGTAAAGATCAAATTTGGCAATAGGCAGCCCAGCTTCAATGAGCAGCATAATTGCAGTACCTTTTTTGACCATTTCCTGCACAGTGTCCGTTTAAGAGAGATGATGAAGACTACGACAACATTTTTAGTCATCTATTACAAGCTATATTGACCTCAACAGACAGAATGAATATTTAAATCCGACTTGGAGAGGTTAGCTGTACCGGCATGAGGACTGATACCACTACATTTGTCACGTTTACATGACACATTTAATTCAGAATTAACTGACTTTAATTTTTATTTTACCTTTATTTAACCAGGGAAATGAAATCACATTGAGAATAAAATTCTCTAATTCTGGATAAATCTTAATTCCACTTTGAATACGTCATGTTAACACCTCTTAATTCGGAATTTAATGAAAGATCAAAGTAAACTAGACGGTAGGCTAGGCTACTATTTAATTCTGAATTATTAATTGGGAATTAAAAACATCATGTAAACACAAGGATTGTGGGGGGAGGACCAGACCAAAATCATCAACCGTCCACCGGGAAAATGCCCTGCATGCCTTATGGCCAATCCAGCCATGAGGCCCGTACGTACCACACAGCCGGGTAATTCCCCTGGCAGCCCCTCCCCCTCCCTCTTCCTCTCCCTCTTGCACGCACGCCATGCCAGATCAATGGGGATGATCGCCACTAAATGTGTGCATCTTTTGATGTGTGTTGTGTATGGTAGATGCTTGTGTGTGTGTGTGTGTGTGTGTGTGTGTGTGTGTGTGTGTGTGTGTGTGTGTGTGTGTGTGTGTGTGTGTGTGTGTGTGTGTGTGTGTGTAACAGAGAGAGAGAGAGAGAGAGAGAGAGAGAGAGAGAGAGAGAGAGAGAGAGAGAGAGAGAGAGAGAGAGAGAGAGAGAGAGAGAGAAAGAGAGAGAGAGTATGTTTGAACTTGTAGATATTGTCCTGAGTAGAGTAGAGTATCAGGGGGGAAATTAAGGTGTCAAGTAGCATACATACATAAATCCAGAAAACATTACACACAAGACATTACGCACATCATTACACATAGGGCCTATATTAACCATATATACCCTCTTACATACAGTCAGCCCAAGGCAACACACACACACACACACACACACACACACACACACACACACACACACACACACACTCACACGCACACACACACACACACACACACACACACACACACACACACACACACACACACACACACACACACACACACACACACACACAAAGTTAAAAAGTGTCCAAAGAAAAGTGTACCAGTGACTTTGTCACATGTCTAAGAGACTCAGGAACATGGCACACACCACCACACCAGTCACAGTGTGTATTGGGTTAAGCCACCTGCAAAGTCAGTAATAAGGTCTTCAGAGGAATGCTGAGGACGCCGGTTAACAGGAGAATGTACAGTACAGGGGCTGTATTACAATAACCTAAAGATAAGAACATTTATCTGAATGATCTGTGCTGAAAGGGGTGCAAGAAGGTCAGTTTTCCCGGGCCCAGAGAAAAAAAGGGGGGTGGGGGGGGGGATAAGGATCCCATTGCATTGTATGTATTGAGAGGGGGTTCCCTTTCAGATAGTTTTGTCCCTTTCCCGGGTCAAAGCGGTCAGCGGCCCTGCACCTAATCAGCAGCACCTTGTCGTGATCTATTAAATTAGCCTGGCTACGCTATCGGCCTGCCTGCCCTGCGCACTGCACTTCGCATGTAGCACACAGCTGACGTCATTCACTCACAAACGCTCCTTATGTACACTGATTGGTTTGGAGGATAACATACCAATGGAGGCACGGGAAACGATCAGAACAGTACAGAAAGCATCATCAACCGGTACCATCTCTGACACAGGAGGTTAATAGCACTAAAGCGAGACCCTCGGTGCCAGTGACTGTATATTAGATGAATGACGACATTGTACAATGATAATGGCTCTGCGCATACGAAATGAACTGAATTAAGGGGTTGGTAAAAGGCTTGATAGGTAAGCAGGGCCACTGACAATCTTGACAGGGCCCAGGACAAATATCATCTGAAAAGCCCCCCTCTCTCCCTGGATGCGAGACCATGTGACCTCCCATATGAATAGGCCTTTAGCGTGACCTCTGGGTTCAATGGGTTGACGATTAACAGGGAGGCAGGCAGGCAGGCAGGCGGAGAGGGAGCGAGGCAGCATTAGCGCTTGTTTTCCATGACCACGTCTTTCCACCGAGCTGTTACGTTGGGAAATGTAGGGAAATAAACCTCATTGTTGAACTGTGATGATTACCATCAGAGCAGCAGAGTAGGGAGGCACTGCCATACAGTACACCCATCCGACCGCCGCTAACAAGGTGAGACACCCCTGAATGAAAATGAAAATAGCTCTGATAAATCAATGATGAGTAGTATTGGGTAGGGGAAATGGAGGGAAATAAACGGTCGCGCTGTTCAGCACAATTTTGAGGCATGTTGCACACCCATCCACTAACAAGGTATAACTCTGAACTTCAATCTGTAGAGCAGCACTGAATGAAATATATATACTTTAAATAATTCTGTTTAAACAGTAATGTGAAAGGATAATTGCTACATTAAAACAAAACAAAAAAATCTATGTTCAAAATATTTAACTGTCATAAGTATGAAATAACGGAGGATAACAGAAAAACAGATCCACAGGCCAAGATTCCAAAGACAAGGAATGCAACAAACCAAAATGTAGCCACTTTTATTTCAACTGGCATCAACATGCACTTCATGATGGACTACCTGTGTAAAATGCATCCTCACGCACACGGCCAAGATATTCTGCTGCTGGTTTATTTATAACTTAATTTGACTAACTCTGGGGAGGCAAGAAATCATGTTCAAACACAGTAAGTTTCTCTGCCCTCTTCTGTCCTATAACCAGTTGATATACAGACACAGTGGTGCGCCGTAATCGAATTGCTCATACCAGGCAGGATATTTGCCAGGAAATTTGTACAACATAAAGCGAAAATGGCAATATAAATAACTGCATAGCAGGGCTGGACTGGCAATCTGGCATACAGGGCATTATCCCGGTGGGCAGACAGTCCTCTGGGGCCTGTGTGGTGGGGTTTTGTTGGTTTGTTTTGCGTTGTTTTTTTCTCACTTCGAGACCGATCTAGATGTGGTGGCCCATTGGTCCGTCTTTAATATACAGTAGCCAATGGGCTGAGACAAACATAATATCGTGGAAAAACAGGTGGGGCTGTGTGAAGGGCTGGGCCAGAGATTCTTTAAGTCTCTCTACTCTCTCTGGGCTGGTCTACACTGACAATGCCCGGGCTGCTTTTTGGGCCCAGGCCAGCCCTGCAGTACAGTCTAGTAAAAAGATGTATCTGCTGCTTCATCCAGCATGATTTCATTTCACAAACAGCATTTATTATGCACAATCACATTACCTAGCTAGCAGCACCACATTGATACAGAGAATGGCAATGCCCGCTGCTATCCTATCCAGCTAGCCTCTATCCAGCTTATGCCTGCCGAAAAAACAGTGCCTGTGACATAAGCAATAGTGCCTGTGATTCACCACAACAGATTTAAACCTGGTGTTGAGGTAAAAAGGGTGCCAACCAACCAAATGAAACTGACAAATTCCACACAAAAAACACACACAAAAACAGACATGGAGACGTTTGCCACAGGGGTTGAGGAAGGGAGAAGCTTTTTTTTTCCTAGTATGGCAACGCCACCGATGGCCAAATTTGGCTTAGATTGAAACACGGAAGGAAGATGTAATGGGTACTCTTGAAGCAGAAAACACACCGCCACTCGCCACTCTAAAGCACAATTTAGTATAGTTGCCCTGACCAAAACCATCCCTAAATCTAACCTGTCAGTAAAGCAAAGTTTTTGCTGCTTAACTTTGCCAAGAACAATGAAATAAGCAAAGGATTGGCAAATTTGTAGAAAAATTGTGCCAAGACCAAAACTATCCCTAAACCTCACCTGTCACAGGGTGTTGTGGAGCTGCTCTGGATGTTCGACCAATCAGAAGCCGAGTTTGACTATCTGTGGCATTACCATACTAGAAAAAATAATAATCAAGAGGAACGGTCTGATCATGACATATATCAATGAAACTGTCATAGATAAGTCATAAACATGTCCATGTCATAAGCATTTCATGACTTAAGTGACATTCGGTTATGGCAAAAAGAGGGGCGGATCTAGCCTTTTTGGGGCCTTAGGCGAAATACAAATATGGGCCCCTCAAAAGTCATCAGGCAGACATAGCATTCTGTGTTTCGGTGCTTTTTTAGTGATTTATCTCATACAGGCCTATATCTTGCATTGCTTTACATAAGGGACAAATTGAGATCAAGCCTCCTTTTTGGTGCATTTACCATGACTGGTGTGACAGTTGGGGCCCCAGATTTGGTTGGGGCTCCAGGCAATTGCCTAGATTTGCCTAATAGAAAGGCCGCCTCTGGGCAAAAACAACCTTGGGTTAGTTCTTCCACAGTGACAATCGAAGGATTCCTCGAGCTAACCTTAGCAGAGAGATAAGAATGTCCTGAAAATGTATGTACAACAGTACAACACTGTTTGTCCAGTGCTGTTTCTAAGGGGTCTTACACACTAGGGCGGTAAAGCGTCGCGGAACGGACGCGATTTTTACCGGCGTCTGTGAAAATGCATTGAAACATATCTGTCCTTACACACCAACCGGCGTTAGTCGGGCGTTAGAGGCATGGAAGAACTAACCCCCAAAGGTCTTCCCAGAACTTTTAGGTTCTTACGAAACATGTAGAGTTCTCTAAAATAACTTTTAGCCTCCCCCACAATCCAACTGGAAGCTTCCCTGAGGAACTTTTGACATGTTTATTCTGCACTGCTGCAAGAATAGCAAACGATCCTCTATCCAGCCTATGCCTGCAGCAAACACTGCTTTTGCCAGAAGCAATGCAACAAGTTAATTACCACAAGGGAATTAAACCTGGCGGCGGTGAGGCAACAGAGTGCCAACACAAAAAGAAATGGAAAAATTCCTGGAGAAAATGGCGAAATAAGACACAGATACGTTGTTGGTGCTGCCTCTGGGGGTCAAGGAAAAGAGATGGTCCAGTCATAATATGTTGCCTTCATTGTAAACATGGTAAGATTTGGTTGGACTGAATCTTTCTGTCGGATCATAGTTGTGAAGTTGCCTAAGGGACCCTAGAAGTTCTCTTTTAAATGGGCAGCGCTTGTCCTCAAGACAAACGAAAACAACAGCAACCAAAAAAAGAAAGAAAAGGGGGAAGAAAGAAAATGTGCACATAAAAAAGAAAATACACATAAATAATTCCTCCCTACTTCACATCAGATGATTATCCAGTGTGTTTTTAGTTTTTATGTTTTACTGTGTCTATATACTTATGTACTAAAGACCATGTAGATATGACATCCAGCTGTTTTGAGAGTCATATACGTGGTGAAAAAGTCTATTATCTGATCCAGCCATAGTATAAGAGTCGTTCCTGATTGAGATGTCCAAGTAGTGAGTACAGTAGTGAGGTTTTTTTTAAAAACACAATACTGCAAGAACCGAGAAGTTCTGAAAAGAACTCCATGGTGGCTTAGAGCAGTGTTTCTCAACCTTTTTTATGCGAGGCACCCTTTCAATTCAATAAAAATCTCAAGGCACCCCAAACCAACACGCCGTAACATGGCATCGCATCCGATACCAAGAAGCTTAGAAAAGTAACACATTTGGAGACGTCACACAATCTACGTTCAAAGTTGCTGCTTCATCTCAGCCAGGCTATGTGTAGGCCATACTGGGGCGACCTAAATTTACTGCATTGAGCGTAAATTGTAGATGAAAGATTCCACTGACTAAACATTCATTTAGACAAATATGTATTAGGCATATATTACATAATTTATTTATTTATTCAGGTCAATTTCACATACCGTCAGCCACGTTTCCGCGGCACCCCAGAAGGGGGGGTGCGGCACCCCAGGGTGCCACGGGTGAGTGCCTTAGCATTTGTCTACCTGGACAAAGAACCTTTGGGTTTCTGAGTTCTCTGAGGAAACTTTTAGTCCAGAGATATTTTAGGGGTTTGTGTCCACAGTGCCAAGCTGAAGCTTCTTTTCATTTTCACAGTGTACCCCAGCAGCAATACAACATTTGTGATTTTGGATTGAAACCGACGAGGCACCACAATGCCAAGCAGACATAAAAAAAACAGAAACAGAAACAGACATTTCCAAGAGAAAAATACCCTAACAGACATGGACAGGTTTCTCCTTCTGCTTCCGCCACAGGGGTCGAGTAAAAAAAAAAAAAAAAACAGACGGTCTGGTCATGACATATACCCGAGCTTAGAGAGGGAAAGAGCAAACAGTGTTGTACCGTACTTGGTACATGAATTTTCTGGAGGGCGGCTGTTCTTATCTCCCCGCTAAGGTTAGCGCGCCCTCGGTGGATTGCCGGGAGGGTTGTCTGGAGAAGTCCCGCCTTAAGGCAGAAGCAGCGGTAGCAGCGAAATGCCACAGTGCGGAACCCTGAGAGCCCCATGTAATGATGATACCAAGGATCTTCTGCTGTGGAGAACGGAAAGGGCACACACACACGCACACACACACCCGCACACACACACACACACACACACACACACACACACACACACACACACACACACACACACACACACACACACACACACACACACACACACACACACACACACTTGTACACACACTTGTACACACACACACACACACTTGTACACACACACACACACACACACACACACACACACACACACACACACACACACACACACACACACCAGTCAGCGCTCTCCTATCCCACAAGCCGGGGCCATGGGCCAAGGAAGGATGGGATATACAATATACAGAGAGAGGGAGAGAGGAGGAGTGACAGAGAAAGAGAGAGAGAAAGAGGGAGAGGTGAAGGGAAAGGAGGAAGCAACTAAGAGAGGAGGGTCAAGAAGCAGGAGTGAAAGAGAGAAAAGTAAAGAGAGAAAATACAGTGTTGGAGGAGAAACACTCAGGAGAACAGGACAAAGAGCAAGAGATGAAATGAGTTTTGTCGCAGAATTTTTTTACTGTTGCATTTTGTTATTGAAAATGACTGTTCAGACAGACGTCCTCTCCTCTATGTGTGAATTCTTGCCATTCACATATTTTGAGAACATATTTTTTAAACCTAGATTTTAAAAAATGCATATTGCAAAGCATTGCAATGCAATCAATGCCCAATACAAAAATGTCAAATTTCCAAAATATTTCAAAATGGATATATGTCACAAAGCTCTTCGAATATTGTACAGAGAGGACAGTGGGGTACAAAGGGGTCTCAAACGCTGAGAGGACCATGGAATGATGCCAAGGATCTGCTGCTGTTGCGAACGAAAAGGGCACACACACACACACACACAGACACACACACACACACACACACACACACACACACACACACACACACACACACATACAGACAGACAGACAGAGAGACATACAGACAGACAGACACACACACACACACACACACACACACACACACACACACACACACACACACACACACACACACACACACAGTGTTGCATTTTGTTGTTGAAAATCACTGTCCAGACAGACGTCCCTTCATCTGTATGTGTGAATTCTTACCATTGACATATTTTGACTGCATACTTTTTAAACCCTGGATAAAATGCATTTTGCAAAGCGTAGCAATTCAATGCTCAATACAAAAATGTCAAATTCCCAAAATATTTCAAAATGGATATAAGTCATTTTGCAACAAAGCTCTTCGAATATTGTACAGAGAGCAGAGGCGCATCTTGCCACCAGGCAAGGCAGGCAGCCGCTTGGGGCCCCCAAGCCCCTAGCTAGTGAATAACAGCCCATACTGTACTTCAGTAGTGTTGATTTTGGTTTAAATGTTCATTCTTTTGCATTTGCGCTTGGGGCCCCACCTGGACCTAGAATCGTCTCTGACAGAGAGGATGAGGGTGGTGGGGTGGCGGGGGCAAAGGGGACAGGTGGGGGTGCAGAACTTGGTCCCCATTACATTGTATGTATTTAGGGGGTGGGGGGGCACTATCAGTTGACTTTGTCCCGGGCCCAGTGGTCCTACTACCATTAGTACGGTATGTATGAAAGGCAGGCTCCATCTAGGCCTGTCACGATAATAAATTCTGCTCGACGATAAATTGGCCGAGAAATTATTGCGATAAACGATAATATTGTCTTCTCTGTCATTTTAAAAAAATATGATGAAATATGATGGTATAAAAATGTGAATACACCCTTTTTAATTTTGAAAGCGTCGCAGCAGGGGTAGATGGAGAGATAGCCAAGGTAGACAGACTGAAAATTAAAAGTACACCAACATTTAAGCATCATTGCACTGAGTGAAATGTGCCTATCGATATTCAGTCTAAGAGAGAGTGACGAGGAAAACAAAGAAGCATGCAATAACTTATTGTGGCAAAAAAGTTATCAAACTTGTAAAAACGTATTGTACGATATATTGACTTATTGAATATTGTGACAGCCCTAGCTCCATCCTTCCCAGATGGCAAAGGAGGACACAGCACAGCACTGCACTGCTCTGCTCTGCACTGCGCTGCTCAGCTCTGGTGATCCTTATCAGACAGACGGAAAAAAGAAACAGCATGTCTTGAACAATCCCCCCTCTACTCTCAACAACATCCTGAACACAGATCCTCTGCAGAGAACTGAGATCATCAGGCGATTGAGTCAAGATACTAAGAATGCCATCAACCCCTCCAAGCTCTTCTCTTCCCTTCATATTTGCAGACAAGATGACTGGAATGGAAGTTGTCTGCTAGTGGCGCCGTTTGTATGTGTGTGCAGGGCCGCTGACAGCTTTTTCTGTGCCCAGGACAAAGTCATCTGAAAAGGTCCCCTATCCATACAATGTAATGGGGACCCAATTCTGGGCCCCCTATCTCCTATCCTATCTCTGGGCCCGGGGCAGCATACCCCTTTGTCCCCCCCTGTCGGTGGGCGTCTGCGTGTGTGTGTGTGTGTGTGTGTGTGTGTGTGTGTGTGTGTGTGTGTGTGTGTGTGTGTGTGTGTGCGCGTGCGTGCGTGCGTCTCCGGCAGCTAGCCAGCCCAGCACGCCCGTAGTGATGGTCAGTGAGTGGCATGATGTCAGCCAGTGCTGATGAAAGGCTGATTTCATTTGACCTGTCCACTGCCATAACCTCTCAGACGACAACACACATGTCGGATCCCTGACGTGATGGGCCCAGGCAGCTGCCAAAACAACATGCCCCCACAGATGGAGAACACACACACACACACACACACACACACACACACACACACACACACACACACACACACACACACACACACACACACACACACACACAACAGTTGGTCATCGTCAGGCCAGTCTCAAACAGGCTAGCAAACGAAGCAATTGCCTAGGGCCCCCAGTTACTAGTTACTACTAGGGATACTAGTTGTGAACTTGTATTCAAATGATGGCAATGACAACTTTCTGAAAACCTGCAGGGGGCCCTCCCCACTAGTTTGAAGAGGGAAAAGGGGCCCCAAGTTCTCTTTGACTCGGGCCCCAAATACCTTGAAAAGGACCTGGTCATAGTCAGTCTGCTTTATTTCACATGATGGCCAAGGGGCCCCTGATTGTCCAAAAGTGGAATAAAAATGCAGAATTGTGACAGGATGCAATATTGACAAAATTCATGCCGTATTGGGTACAGTTGGTAGACATGTTATCCTTCATTCCTAGCTCATAATTATGACACTGTCTATGTAAATTTGACATGAAGTTTGCCTCCCAAGGGGAGCCCACAGCAACCTGTAGCCTAGGGGCCCCAGGCCATCTTAATTCGGCCCTGACCGTACCGTACATGCATCAATCCCCTCCAGAGAAGCCAACAGGGCGGCGGACAAGGGCTACAGGGTACAGAGAGGTGGGGAGCCCAGAATTGTCGGTTCGACTCCCGACCTACCAAGTTGGTGGGGGGAGTAATTAACCAGTGCTCTCCCCCATCCTCCTCCATGACTGAGGTACCTCCCTGAGCATGGTACCGTCCCACCGGACTGCTCCCTTGGGGCGCCATTGAGGGCTGCCCCCTTGCATGGGTGAAGCATAAATGCAATGTCGTTGTGTGCAGTGTGCAGTGCTCACTTGTGTGCTGTGGAGTGCTGTGCCACAATGACAATGGGAGTTGGAGTTTCCCAATTGGGCTTTCACACAGGGGGTGTTGTCCCCTCCTCCTTCTTCTCTTTTTCTGGCGTTTGGTTTGCATAAGATGTGCACTACTGCCATCTACAGCACTACGGGAAACTCCATTTATTCTCAACCTCCGCTCCGCTGGTCTCCTAAAAGGGCCATTCCTCTGACGCCGCATGGGTCACGGAAAAGTAAGGGCCTGATTGGTCGGTAGTTTATCCAGTGCCTCTGTTGATACTACTGTATATGCTGCCAGGGGCGCCGCAAACAATGTTGGGCCCCATGAAAGATTCAAATTTTGGGGCCCCAAAATGCCAAATTGTGTTATCAGTGTCCTTCCAGGGGCCCTGTCAGTTTTGCCGGGCCCTTAGAATCTGTATCACCTTTCCTCCCATCGCGGCACCCGTATATGCTGCACCCATGCACTTGCTTCATCAACTCCAATATACAGTATAGGCCTACATCTATGCAGTATGCTGAAGTAGAGGCAGGCGTCATGTCTACTGTATAAGATGTCTATACAAATGTACAGAAGACATAGAGGGCCATGGGTGATTTTGAGGCATCTGTGTAACAAAAGCTTCAAGTGGAACAAACTCCCAAGCTCAATGAAATTCAGCGAAGGCCTCTGTGTGTGTGTGTGTGTGTGTGTGTGTGTGTGTGTGTGTGTGTGTGTGTGTGTGTGTGTGTGTGTGTGTGTGTGTGTGTGTGTGTGTGTGCGTGTGCGTGTGTGTAAAGCCTGGAAGGGCTAATGTATTCAATATGCACTCTCTCTCTCACCCCCATTACACACACACACACACACACACACACACACACACACACACACACACACACACACACACACACACACACACACACACACACACACACACACACACACACACACACAATTCCCCCTCTCTCTGATACACACAGAGATACGGAAATCTTCACTAACTAATTCCTTCAGCTGTGCCTGGTTTCCACAATGCATACAGTACTGTACAGTGTTGCATTATACATCAGTGTCTCCCAGCCCAAGCCCCTCTGTGGCCATGCAGATGTGAAGGCTTGATGGACATGAGAGTAAACCACCAGTCTATATCATATATTTATTTATTTTATATATATGATATTTATGTATTATTTATTGTTATTATTATAATTTCTTTGACTTTCGTTGCTCTGAAATTGAAGGAGGGAGGGAGGGAGGGAAAGGGGGGGGCTTCTTGTGTTACACCATGAGGGGTTCTTTTTTGTATTATTATTATTATTATTATTATTATTATTTATTATTATTGAGCGGGCTTGCAGAGCAAGGCCAGATTCTAGTAATCTCTAAGTACAGTTTATACTTGCTTGCTTGCTTTGTTGCTTTCTTGTGGGGGGGGTAGTAAAAATAGAAAATGGATCTCCTCCTAGGCCTTTCGAGATAGAGACACCGTTCAAACACTAAAACGACCGGCTCGGCTTGGAGATCATCTGTTCTGATATAGCGTGTCCGTGTCTCTTGTCGTTTTTCCATTTTTGGCGATTTTGTGCAAATTTGGGTCCCCATAGAAAACAATGGTAGAACCTTCAGGAGACAGTGTTCCGTCACTCTACAGATCAGAGTGTAATAATAATAATAATACATTTTATTTTTGAGCGCCTTTCAAAATACCCAAGGACACTTTACAATCAAAAACAAATAGACATAACAGTAGGGAAAGTATAACAAAGCTTCAGTGAATTAACAATAGGAGAGTAATAAAAATGCAAGAATAAAATAGAAATAAAAGTAACTTACAATAAAATAAATGTTTTTTAAAATAAGAAAAAAGAAGTAGAATGCATTTGAAAATAAAATAAAAATGAGTGGGAAAAATAATATGTAAAATAAAAATAAAAAGTAGACTGATAATTAAAATAAGTGGAAGTGCCTGTCAGTGAAGTTAAAAAGCAGAAGAGAAAAGGTGTGTCTTTAGCTTAGATTTGAAAGTAGATAGTGAAGAGCATTGACGAAGTGAAAGTGGAAGAGAATTCCAAAGTTTGGGGCCAACAACACTAAATGCCCTGTCGCCCATGGTGCGCAGGTGTGTGGAGGGAACAGTAAGGAGGAGTGAGTCAGTGGATCGTAGTGTGCGGGTGGGATTGTATGGGGTGAGGAGACTTGTGATGAAGGAGGGTGCAAGGTTGTGCTGGGCCTATACGAGGAGGAGAATTTTGAAATGGATACGTGAGTGGATAGGAAGCCAGTGTAATTGATAGAGGATAGGGGTAATGTGATGCCAGGGTCTGGTGTGTGTAAGTAATCTAGCTGCTGAGTTTTGAATGTATTGTAGACGGTTTATCAATTTAGTGAGGAGACCAATGAGTAGGGCATTGCAATAATCTAATCTGGAGGTTACGAAAGAGTGAATGAGGGTCTCAGCAGAGGTAGGGGTGAGAGAGGGGCGGAGTCTGGAGATGGTTTTAAGGTGGAAAAATGCAGTTTTGGTGAGGTGTTTAATATGGGATTCAAAGGAGAGCGAAGAGTCGATGATGACGCCCAGATTTTTACTTCAGAGGAAGTGGAGGTAAAATAGTCAGGGATAGAGAACTGAGAAAGGTTTTATCTTTCTAAGTAATGATGGGGTGGCGATGATGATGGCTTCGGTTTTGCTTTGATTAAGTTTAAGAAAATTTTGGGTCATCCAATTACTAATTTCATTGAGGCAAGTTGTTAAGTTAGCAAGGGGGAGTGGATGGGAGGGTTTAGTGTGTATGTAGATTTGGGTGTCATCTGCATAACAATGGAAATGTAGGCCATGTTTTCGGAGAATGTTACCAAGGGGAAGAATATAGATGATGAAGAGTAGGGGGCCTAAAACTGAGCCTTGTGGAACACCATGTGTGAGGAGTGAATTTGGAGACCGGAAATCACCAATAGAGACAAACTGCTCTCTTCCAGTTAGATAGGACCTGAACCATGAGAGTGCAGTACCATTGATGCCCAGTAGGGTTTCCAGCCTTGTGAGAAGGACGTTGTGGCAGACTGTGTCAAAAGCAGCTGTTAAATCAAGTAGCAGGGAGGATACTGAAATGGCCTGAATCCGCAGCTAATAAAAGGTCGTTTACGACCTTGACTAGTGCAGTTTCAGTGCTATGCTTAGCCCTGAACCCAGACTGCAGTTCCTCCCATAGGCTAAATGATGTCATGTGTTCTTGAAGCTGTAAGGCCACAGTACGCTCTAGCAGCTTGGAGATGAAGGGAAGGTTTGAGATGGGACGGTAGTTTTTAAAATCATCCGCTGCAGCTCCAGCTTTTTTGAGGATAGGCGTGATGGCTGCAATCTTTAGGGGTTTGGAACTATGCCTGTCAGGAGAGAAGTGTTAATCATGTTGGTAAGGAGGGGACTGAGAACTGGTAGAGAGGCCTTGACAAGAGAGGAGGGCATAGGGTCAAGGAGACAGGTGGTAGGCCTGGCCTTCGTGGCAAGATCACAGACAGTTTCAATATTAACGGGAGAGAAGGAGGAAAATAGTTGTGGAGGTGGCTGAAGAGAAGGGCTGTCATTTAGAGTGGGGGAGGGGAGAGACTGTAAATGGTGTTAATTTTGTTATTAAAATAATTCAAGAACTCACAGCAGAGATCAGTTGAAGGGGTAAGTGGGAAGGGTTGAGATGGTTTGATAATATTGCTAATAGTGGAGAAGAGTGCTCTGGGATTGCCCTGGCCTGTACTGATAATAGAGCTGTAATACGAGGACTTGGCCTTGTTTAGGGCTTCCTTGTATGCCCTGACATGGCCCTTATAAGCAAGCGCATGACAGTAAGCCCAGTCTTTTTACTGAGACGCTCAAGCCTACGGCCAGCTGCCTTCATTTCCCTAAGCTCAGAATTAAACCAAGGAGCTGCTGAGTGAGAAAGGAGACAACACGCGTTTTCAGGGGGGCAAGTTTGTCAAGTGTAGAGGAGAGATTAGAGTTATATGATGACACAAGTTCATCAGAGCACAGGCTGGGAGGCAGCACGCACTGACAGCTGAGATTGTAAAAGCTCTGTTAACTCAGTTATGTTGATGTTTTTTAGTAATTACGGTATGTGATGGAGCGAAGGGACGGCGGTGGTGCTGAGGAACAGGGATAGCAAGATGGAAAAGAAGAACAGCTATGTGATCAGAGATTGACAGATTTTTAGGCACAATGTTATATGGTGATGTACCACTGGAGCACACAAGATCTAGTGTGTGACCTTTAGAGTGTGTAGGGAAATGTATGTGCTGGGTAAAGTCAAAGAGCAGTTTAAAACATTTAAGAATTGAATGGCAAAGTTACATTATGAGATTTAACATGAATATTGAAATCACCCAAGACCAGGATGGAGGAGTACTTGGGACATACATAAGAGAGCAGCTCAGTAAATTCACTTATAAAGACAGAGGATGCCTTGGGGGGTCTATAGACAAGTAATAAGAGTAAAGGTTGACTCCCAGTAAACTTTACAGCCAGACATTCAAAAGATGCAAATAGCTGCAGCGGCACAGACACGGGATTAAAAGCACAGCGGTGAATAACAGCCAAACCTCCCCGCGCCCTGAGAGGCGGGGCTTATCAATAAAAGAATAGCCAGGAGGTGATGCTTCATTTAAACGACATATAATCATGAGGAAGTTGCCAAGTTTCTGTTAGACACATGAAGTCCAGGTCCATATCTGCAATTGCATCATTAATAAATGGCCCTTTGTTGTTGAGGGACCGAACATTTAAAAGAGCAAAGGACGAGAGTGTGGCAGACCCAAGATTAGAAGAGGGCTCCGAAAGTTTTACAGTACATAAATTGTCCACATTAAACAGAACGAGCAAGCAACTTACGAGAGAGACTCTGTTGTTGCATTTAGTCCGATGATGTGGAATTCCAGGGTGGTGGTGGCGCATTTTCACGGTTCAGCTTCGAAAACACAACGTGAATCCGTAATTGCCAACGGATCAGAATGAAACGCTCCAGTGGACCGTGACTCGGCCGTCGGAGACGAGATAGTCACATGAGCAGACACATCTGCACCACCACCATCCAGATGGACGGGAAGAGACGGATGAATCGCTCCTCTGGACATAAGACATTGGCCAACAGCAATCGCAGACGTGACCATGGTAGGGGATACAATATGCTCGGTCGTGCCACGTATGGGCAGACCCTCAGTCTCGCCAGATCGAAGACAAGGTAAGTAGGGGCAGACACAGTCTCTGAATTTCTGCCATGATGGTCGGCAGGAGCAGTCCAGGACGAGACGAACGGATGGTCTGTGTTGGCCAGACCACTGGCAGGGGGAGAGAAGGCATCGGAGAGGTGAGACCTCTCCAAACAGACCTCAACCACTGTAGACCATGGCGCACCGGTCAGTGGATCAGGAGAGCGGATCTCATCATCCCTCCAGGAACTGGACTCACAGTTGCTTTGCGAGGCCTCCGGGCCAGCGCGCACCAACAGGGACTTCGTAGTCGGAGAGAGACAGTTGACGATTTCATGATCGGACAGTCTTTGGGACCGGCGTCTCCCGCGGTGCAGATAGCGCTTCCTCTTTACAATCCCTGCATCTCGGCAAAGTTCATGCACATTCGCACTGATGGGGACTATGAAGGATGACAGATGTTGAAGTTGGTCACTCGTATACTTCAGTCCACCCATAGATCTAAGCAAAGGCTTTCAATTTCAAGCAGAGTGACAGTGGCACGGCACAGCGCAGTGCAGCGCAGACCTCACCGAGAGCCAGGTCAACTTGCCACGATGAAATAAAACAAATAGAACAAGAGTAACGACAAATAAAACAAGGGATGAATACCCGAAATATAGACACTAACTATACACTAAATTGAGTAAATAAAAATAAAGAGCAAAATATAAAAAAGTATGAAAAACTCAAATAAAAACAAGGACACGGAGTGGCGTGCAACGCGCAGCGTCCCCGTAACCTAGCAACAACCAAGTGTAGGAGGCTTTTTCGGTCATTAAACATCAACACTTTCACCTAGAAGTTTAGTTGACGCTTTGTTAGCGAGCTCTATGAGATGACTCCAAACTGTGAAAGTATCATGTCCCAACTCCCATTACTTTTTAAATGGCAGGTGTGTAAAAACTGCTGGGCTGGCCCAATGGCTTTTCCCATTGACTCTTGAAGTGCCTTTCTAAAAAGGTCAGCACATCTTCCACAAGAGGTCCATTTGTGACTGAGCCATTTAACCTATAAACTTCATTCAAAGACTGTTAGAAAGATCACACGTATGCCTCCAATCTGTGAGCAGGACATGTGCCAATTCTTTTTAGTTTTTTAACAACAGCGATCTAAAAACTCAAAAAGGTTTTGATTCTGCCCTCTGACTTAGAGCACAATACTAATTGCCATACAGACAATCAGAACAGGTGCTGCCAATAAAAGCTTCCATCTCAACTGTCATTTTCTCTCAACATTCTATTTTTTATTAACCCATTGAGAGTAAATAGAATGGAGGCCAAATCAACGCTATTTGCCATTCTATTTACTCTCAATGTATTAACCCCATGCAACTACCATTCTAGAAGTCTATCTTTCAGCTCTTCAATGCAATTTGATATTGTCTTGCTGGAATGTTTATGACAGCCAGCTGCTTGGCTCAATGGTAAAGGTGCTGGATTACAGATATGGAGGATGTGAGTACGACCCCACTCGAACCCATGTTGATTTTTGTTAGGTTCAAACCCTTAACATTTGTAATATGAAACACCTGAAATGAATGGACACAGAGAATTGTTAATTAAGTTTCAAGCTCGCTTGGAGAGCGAGTAGGGAGAACCGTCAGCTACAATTTTCCCCAGTCGCTCTAACTGCTCTCCGCATTCCAAGCCGTTTTTATTGAAGGATTGTCCCTGATTTACATTTGGTCTCTACCCGCTACGGAGTGGGGGCAATCACCCGGATAGAGATTTGTTCATACAAACACACACACACACACACACACACACAATCACACAAACACACAAACACACAGGCCTTGGCCTGCTATGTGTAGATGTAACTTTGTTGTGTTTGGGCATTCCGTCGTTCTGGTACAGATAAAGTCTTCGCACAGTCCAGTAATCTTCCGCTTAGCCTTGAACAGCAATTCTTGAATGCGAAAAGGCACATTTGTACCAAGGCAACATGTTTGCTCTACTAAAGGATAAAATACAGTTCCAACAATTTTCAAAATTACATCATATGCAGCATTCCTTAGCCAACTTTAAATACCATGTTTGTCATTTAGTATCAATGGCAAAGATGCTGGATTACAGATATGGAGGTTGTGAGTTCGAATCCCACTCAGACCCATGTTGATTTTCAAAATTATATCATATGCAGTGTTCCTTAGCCAACTTAAAATACCATGTATGTCATTTAGTATCAATGGCAAAGGTGCTGGATTACAGATATGGAGGTTGTGAGTTCGAATCCCACTCGGACCCATGTTGATTTTCAAAATTATATCATATGCAGTGTTCCTTAGCCAACTTAAAATACCATGTGTCATTATCGCCAAAATGCGGAGCTACAACACTTTCAAGATGGCTGAATCCAAGATGGCTGAATTGTTTGGCCATAACTTCTGACTGGGTGGATGGATTTTTCCAACATTTCTTTTAGCTTTGTTTTCTCAATAGTAGTTTGTTTTTAATTTAGGGATAGAGATATCAAAAACAAAACTGCTCATCTCTGCCCCAAAAGGCAAGCCCACTTCCAGCCTTTTCTATGAGAATGCAATCTAGTTATTAGTATTATTATATTGCATTATTGCAATTTTGTTTCTCTTTTGTATACAACACTGATTTAACAATAGCTGATTGTTGATAATCAGCCTCAATCTACCTTTGATGGCAGAGAAACATTCAAAACAACCCTCATCTTGTTTTTACAATGTTGGCTGGGGGTCGCAGAGCTGTCCTTGGACGGTTGCGGAGCTGTGTTGTAAAACTGTATTCACTTTCTGAGAGGAAGATACCGCACACTCTTGTCCATCGCACTGAATTTTATTTACAGAAACAACGTTTCGGCCGTGTGGCCTTTCTCAAGTTTTTAGTAGGCCACAAGGCCACACGGCCGACACGTTTCTGTAAATAAAATTCAGCACAATGGACAAGAGTGTGCGGTATCTTCCTCTCAGAAAGTGATCTTGCACCCGCTACCTGCACCTCGAAACCTCTGGTGTGTGTTGGTTTCCTCTTCCAAATGTAAAACTGTATTCATTCATCCACTAACCGCCAGTCCCAAAATCGAGACAAGAGATGTGGTATGGAATAAATGACTGTCATGTCTATGAGAGGGTGAAACATTGTTAATACTGCTCTCCAATACCTCTAGTTATTAATAGACATTTTGTAGGATGTCAGCATGAAATGAAAATGTGTTTGTTATCAAATGCATGGTTGTATTTTTTTGTCATTGGAATAGGCCTACATGACTCAAGTACATGACCATGAACAACAATGAATTATTTGTGAGAATATCTGGCTCTACTGTGGCGCTAACGGTAGGGCACTCGTATACTACGTGGCTGACCCGGGTTCAATGCCCCCCCCCCAAAAAAAATAAAAATAAATAAAATAAAATAAAATAAAGACATGGTTAAATATCATTGCCTGGGACAACCAAAACATCCTGCAAGTGACGCTGCAGAAAATGGCATAATACAGAACAATGTATGTATGGTGGAGAAAAGCCGCACCGTCAAACCTTGTTGTGATTTATTGGGATAGCATATCAAGCAGACAGGACGATTTGGCCTAAGCCATCTTCTGTGTCTGTAATATGTTAAAATCCTGCATTATCAGCTCCTTTTAAGTATCTCCATGTATCAGTATATATATATACAGTATACATAATAAATGGACTTGGCACTCTTATTTTGTGTTGGCATTTTAATCATCCGCGACACGAGCCGTTAAAATGTCTCTCATTGTTATGGCCTCCACTGCATATGCATGCCGTTATATTTATGCCTATGGGGCCTGCCTGCTGCATTGTAATATAAATGCTTTATTGGCATCGGGGAGAAGAGGGGCGCATCGCTAAACATACAATGCAGTCATTTTTGGCCTATGAGGAGGACAGGCCTGGGCCAACGTGAAGGGTGTGGCAGATATAAAGGATACAGTCTTATGGAATTGATTTTAAAGCCTTATCGTTTGTCTTTAAATCACTAAATGGCCAAGGACCCACCTGCCTCACACACATGCTCCTACAGTAATGTCCAACCAGATTCCATATATATCTGCAGAATTACTTAAAGGTACACCGTGTAAGATTTTTAGTTGTTTATTTCCAGAAGTCATGCTACCCATTCACTAATGTTACCTTTTTCATGAATACTTACCACCACCATCAAATTCTAAGTATTCATTATGACTGGGGAAAAAAATGCACTTTTCATATGTGAAAAGGGGGATCTTCTCCATGGTCCGCCATTTTGAATTTCCAGAAATAGCCATTTTTAGCTGTAAAAATGACTGTACTTGGGCCATAATAGAAAATATTAGTTTATTATTTATTACGTAGTAAACTTTCATGAAAAGATCAAATTTGGCAATAGGCAACCCAGTTTCAATGAGCTGCATAGTTGCAGTACCTTGTTTGACCATTTCCTGCACAGTGTACCTTTTGGTTCAACCCACTGTTCAGACCAAACAAGGGCTGTCAGACTTTGGAACCTCCTTACCGTAGACATAACCCCCTTTCAAACCCAAACTTAAAACCAACATTTTTGCCAATGCCTTCCACAAATACATTCTATTACTATTATTTTATTAAATGTGTTATTACAGTTATTATTTCATGTGCACTTGCTTTTATTGTAAAGTTTTAATACCATACTTACCATGTTTTAATATTGTTTCTGTCATTTCATATATTGTCTGAATGTCATATTTACATTGTTCTATTTTCATTAGGATTTCTGAACCACATTGGGTTGCGTAAGGGTCTATATAAATAAACTTGTGAAATGGGCTTTATGAATAAACTTGGCAGTGCCCGCATTATTCTTTTTCGCATAATAATTCAAGGGTTACTTACTTCAATGTACTGTTCCTGTTACATTCAGTGAGTATACAGTTTAAAGATGCATGTACTACCACCATGTAACACTTGGTTGTTAAGTAGGATGAAATTACTTTGCAAGTACTGTACATACGTTACGTACATACAGTCCCAAGAAAAAGTTTGTACACCCTTTGAAATTTCTTACCTTTCTGTTAAAATTGGTCATAAAACATGGTCTGATCTTCCCGGAAATCACAAGAAGGAACAACCAGAGTCTGCTTTAACTAATTCAACCCCAACATTTACAAGTTTTCATATTTTCATTGGCCATAAGATGTAAACATTCACAGGACAACAAGGCATAAGTAAGTACACCCTAGCATTCAATAGGTTTTAACCCTAAGTTAGTCACAATAACCTCAACCAGATGTTTCCTGTAGTTGCAGATCAGATTAACAAAACAATCTTGATGTATCTGGTCTCCCTCTTCTTTAGAAATCTGCCTCTCGTCAGCAAGGTTTGTGGGATGTCTGGAGTGCATAGCTTTCTTGACTTCATGCCATATAATCTCAATTGTTTTTTGTCAGGGCTTTGACTGGGCTATTCCAGAATGTGTATTTCATTATTATGAAGCCATTCTAAAGTCGATTTGTTTCTAAAGTATGGGTTGTTGTCACATTTCAGGACCCATACTCTTGTGTGCTTCAACTGTTTGACAGACTATCTCACTTTTTTCTGTAAAATATCTCGATAAACTTCTGAGTTCATTGTTCCACTGATAATAGCAAACTGAAAAGGGCCTGAGGCAGCAAGGTAGCCGCATATAATGATGCTCCCGCCACCATACTCAAAGGTGGAGATGATGTTTTGGTGAAGGTGTGGTTCTCCAGTTCTCCTCCAAACATGACATTGTGTGTTCCCCTGAACAATTTAACTTTGGTTTCAACGTTGGTCTACAGAATATTTTGCAGTAATTCTATGAAGCATATAAATGCTTTTTCGCAAACCTCAAAGGTGCAGCAATATTTTTTTGGTCAGAAACCCCATTCATTTTAGATTGGCAGAATTAATCCAATTTTTAGCTATTCTTGGTTACATCTCCTCTTCTGAGTATGGTGGCGGGAGCATCATTATATGCGGCTTCCTTGCTGCCTCAGGCCCTTGACAGTTTGCTATTATCAGTGGAACAATGAACTCAAATTTATTGTGATATTTTACAGAAAAAACATGAGGAAGTCTGTCACACAGTTGAAGCACACAAGAGTATGGGTCCTGAAATGTGACAACAACCCATACTTTAGAAGCAAATCGACTTTAGAATGGCTTCATAATAATGAAATACACATTCTGACATAGCCCAGTCAAAGCCCTGACAAAAACAATTGAGATTATATGGCATGAAGTCAAGAAAGCTATGCACTCCAGACATCCCACAAACCTTGCTGACGAGAGGCAGTTCTCTAAAGAAGAGGGAGACAAGATACAAACAGATTGTTTTGTTAATCTGATCTGCAACTACAGGACAAGTCTGGTTGATGATATTGCAACTAACTGAGGGTTAAAGCCTACTTAATGCAAGGGTGTACTTACTTATGCCCTGCTCTCCTGTGAATGTTATGGCCTTATGACCAATACAAATATGATAACATGTAAATGTTTGGGTGGAATTAATTAAAGCAGACTCTGGTTGTTCCTTCTTGAGATTTCCGGGATTTTTTATGATCAATTTTGACAGAAATGTAAGAAATTTCAAAGGGTGTACAAACTTTTTCTTGGGACTGTATGTAGATGGCAGACTAAAAAAGAAACCGGAAAATGTAACCCGCAAAAACGTATAACCGGAAAAACCCTATTCATGATTTAATGTTTACTATGAATGTTTTCTGGCCCGGTCACCTGTATGCCCTTATAAGGATGACCAGATGTGTCTACTACACTACACACGTTGGTCAGATCGTGAAGGAATAGGAACACAACCTGACTTTTCACTGAGGACCAAAACAGCCAATACATTACTATGGACACACATTCTTTTTCATAGGTCAACTCTCACCAACACTCACCAACACTCAGAGTGGGCAGTGAAAGACAGAAAGCAGGAAATGTATTAATCATCATGAGCAGGGAAGCCGACAGGACAGGGGCTGGGGGAAAAGGGGTCACTTGTCCCGGGCATAGGAAGAGAGGGGGCCCAAAATTGGATCCTCATTACATTGTATGTATTGGTTTGGGGGGCCCTTTCAGATGTCTTAGTCCCAGGCCCAGCCAACGCTGTCAGCGGTCCTGATTACGAGGTGACTGACTGTGTGTATGCCTCCGGCATTAAAAACTCTTCATTGCTGTTGTCCAGGCGACAGGCAGCTCAGCTGGGGCTTTTTGAGGGGAGGCATCAGCATCGACGACATCGACATCGACATTGCCATCGCCGCAGTGGTTGCGGCCAGGGCCGGATTAAGATGAGCCGGGGGCCCCTAGGCTACAAGTTGCTGCAGGCCCCCCTGGAAGGCAAATTCCGTGACAAAATCACATGAACAGTGTCATAATTCCAAGCTATGAATTAAGGATAACATATTTGCCAACTGTGGAGAGGAGCATCAACATAGTTTAAAACTGTACTCGATACGACAGATGATTTTTTCAATATTGCATCTACTAGACTATAGTCACAATTCTGCAATTTTTGACTTTTACCCTGGCAGGTGGGGGACCCTAGGCTGCAGCTATAGGCGGTTTCATGGAACGTTTACAGTCAAAACAAAAACAAGGCATGAACATTCTATGGCCCTAACTTAATTTCCGGTACACTTCCGCAAACAATACACTGCATCGGATCAACACAGCTACACAAGCGCGGTATTTCATTTGAGAGTGGCACAGAAAATGAAAAATAAATGTTGTTTTCCATTTTTATGACAGCAATCACCCATAGGGGGGCACTACGCGTCCATTTTTGGGGTAGCCTAGATGTAAAAACTTCACGATCGTATTAATCATATTAATGTAGCCTCACATAGCCTCAATGTAAAGGAAAGCAGTGATGGCACTTTGGCAACATTGGTCGGGTGATGGTGTGCCTAAAAATACGGCAGCATAAAATTATGTAGAATTACAGTTTGTGTTTGTTGTAGGAATTAGGGACTTAGTTGGGCTTGCATCTGCCTACACGGTTACAGGTTAATTTAGTAAATGTAGTCGCAACGATTCCTTCAAGTTCTGAACAGTAGCTGTTACTACTAAACTTCTTGGGACAAGGACGACGAAATACCCAAACTGTCATCTGCTGAAGAAAAGGATAAACGGCCGGATTGTATTTATTTTGGACAATTCAGCAGACGTCCTTGATGTCGAGGTTAATAGCAATGCTAACACAGGATACGACTGACTGATTAGCACTGGCTTGGCTGCTACGTCAAAATGTGGATTATATCGACAAAATTACGAGATGTGCCGGGGTCAAGAAAAGTTTTAAGGTAAGGCAAGTTTAATACAGTAGTCAGGGACGTCTGCATGGTTGAACAGGGTTTTGTTTTTTGTTGTGCTGTGTATGCTTTGAGTCAAGTTGCTGGCTTGAACTCGGCATACAGACTGAGACTCCCAACGGAGTTCGCTCCCGGACGTGCGGTCCCCGGTGTTTCTATCACTCCCGGACTTGCGGTCCCCACCCGATTATATTTCACGTATTATCATATACTGCCACATACAAGCAATTTAGGGTTAGGTTTAGGTTTAGGGTTAGGGTTAGGGTTAGGTTTAGGGTTAGGGTTAAGGTTAGGGTTAGGTTTAGGGTTAGGGTTAAGGTTAGGGTTAGAAACAAAAAACTAACATCAACAAGATAACTGGCTCCGTAATATGGCGGTGGTACCGTTAGTCTGGCTAGTGGGAGCGAGATGAAATGGGAGTGTAATGAGATGGGAGCGTGAATCTGGGAATCCTTGAACTCACATGTTGTCATTGATTCGCTGGTTGTGACTCGTCACTCGTGTACAGGGTGTTTTTAAGCAAATATTGAATGTCCGTGACCACATGGTTACCTGATTTTAGGTAAAATAGCCTACTCTGGTATTTGGTGGAAAAGAGGTTTCGTCTGTCTGTCTGTTTATCTGTCGCTGCCACTGATACACAGGTGGTCCTTTCAGATTGAATCAAAAGGCAGCCTCACACAGGCACGAATGCACGACAGTACCTGTAACATCCTGGTTCGCGCTCGAAAGAGAAAATACTGCAAAGTATGAATGCTATCTTCAAGCGCTTACAAAGTTGGCTATTTTCACGAAAACTTACAAAATGGAAACAGTCTCGTAATGTCGCCACACCCCAAGGTTTCTAGCCTACTGTAGGCTAGGTTTGTTATGGTCTGTCCAGGAAAGTGAATACGTCCCCGTTTTAAACAAAATAGTGCACAAATTCATATTAGCCCATTGCAATAAACACATATCATAAATGGTTCACGCTCGCACGACAATGTGTCCCGTTTTTTTTTTTTTTTTAAACCACGAAATGTGGCAACCCTAGGTCTGCTTTGGTAAGATATGCATACTGGGCATCATGTAGGCCTACACATTAATTATCCGCGCCACGTTTGTCAGCGGATTGGTACCAGAAGTGAAGTTGCAACCCAGCCGCAGAACAAAAAAAATAAAAAGCATTTGTTTTCACCAATATTAAAACCGTTTGTTATCATATTGGCAGTGTCGACAGATTGCAGCCTACCAAAACATTAGTAGACCGGAAGTTTACTTCGGGCCATATCATGTCACCAAGCAACAAGCAAACGTTCCATGAAACCGTCTATATCTAGCCTGTGCATTATTCCGACCCTGGTTGCAGCAGCAACAGCAGAGGCAGAGACAGGGGAAGAGGAGGAGTGGAGTAGAGAGGGGAAGAGGAGGAGTGGAGTAGAGCTCGTTTCAAGGTTTTTGGGGCAAAGAGTGACATGGGGACCTTACCCAAACCTATGTTTTTTATTTTATTTATTTATAAACATGGTGTTGTTAGGAGGGGCAAGACACTGGCAGCCAACCACGTGAGCACGGAAGCGGTTTCCAACAATCAGAGGTTGAGTTGTGCGCCGCCAGCGTCGCACAGCCAGGGGAAAGCAAAAAATGAGAACCCATCAATTAGCATGAAAATGAAAATACGTATGTTATCAAACGCATGGTTATATTTTATATAATCGGAATGCATGACTTAAACACTAATACGACCAACAGACCTATGTCACACACAGACACCCCTAAAAGAAACCCAGTTTTTGATAGCGAAAGCCCAACTGGGAAACTCAACTATTATTTGTCATTGTGACACAGCACTCCACAGCACACAATGTTCACTGCACACCGCACACAACTTTTATGCCTCACCCGTGCAAGGGGGCAGCCCCGAATGGCGCCCCAAGGGAGCAGTGCAGTGGGACGGTACCATGCTCAGGGTACCTCAGGCATGGAGGAGGATGGGGGAGAGCATTGGTTAATTAGGAATCGAACCGGCAACCTTTGGGCTACAAGTCTGATGCCCTAACCACTTACCCATGACATTTGGGATAGCACTGTCCATGCACTTTTCAGTCAATGAAGAGGTGCTGCCACACTTGCCAAGTTATCATTGCTGTCATTTGAATATGTGTACTGTAGTACCGCGTTTCCCGTATCCCCCCTAATTCATTTTTTACCCCTCTCACTATGCATAGGTTTCTTTATTAGCCTATTACACAGACGCGTTTCGGCGTTCTGCCTTCCTCAAGTGAGCCGAACGAACGCTGAAACGTGACTGTGTAATAATAAAGAAACCTATGCATGGTGCGACCTTTTCTTATTTTTTTCTGTTTTACAATATTTTGGTCAGCACTCTTAAAAGAAGAAAAACATGTTGGGTGAAGCCTACTCCAACCTTTATGAACTTTCACCCCTCTCATTCATGCTCTGTATCTGTTCCTATATCTATATATACATATATATGTGACTGCACTTCATATAGTTGTTATTATTTCATTATTACCTTCGCCAGAAGGTTATGTTTTGCCCGCCGTGTATTTATTTGTAAATATGTCTGTTTGTTTGTTTGTTTGTACTTCGTATAACTCAGTCAGAACTGAGCCGATTTTTATGAAATTTAGTGGGATGATTGGTCATGACCCAAGGAACAATCGATTAGTTTTTGGGAGTGATTGGGTCAAAGGTCAAAGGTCAAGGTCAAAATGTTTGTTTGTACTTTGTATAACTCAGACAGAACTGAGCCGATTTTTATGAAATTTAGTGGGATGATTGGTCATGACCCAAGGAACAATCGATTAGTTTGTGGGAGTGATTGGGTCAAAGGTCAAAGGTCAAGGTCACGAAAAGGTCAAAAACGTAAATTGAGCCGATTTTTATGAAATTTACTGCGATGATTGGTCATGACCCAAGGAACAATCGATTACTTAGTGGGAGTGATTGGGTCAAAGGTCAAGGTCACGAAAAGGTCAAAAACGTAAATTGTGCCGATTTTCATGAAATTTACTGGGATGATTGGTCATGACCCAAGGAACAATCGATTACTTTTTGGGAGTGATTGGGTCAAAGCTCAAGGTCAAGGTCACGAAAAGGTCAAAAAACGTTTTTCTTTGCCAAGCACTATATGCCAGAACAACGTGTGCATGCTGAATTGAATAAGAGGTCAAGACTGGGCCAAAAATGTAATATTACGATATTCCGGTCCGATTTAAATGAAACTAACACCAAAATTTGGAGAATGTTATGCCCCACACTCTGAAGATGGCCAGAAAAAAATAAGTGGCGTAGGCGAAGGTTTGCGCTCTACCCATTTCCTCATACTAGTTTTCCCATGTAACCCCCTGAGGTGTGCTCGTGTACCCCCAGTGGTACACATACACCTGGTTGATAAACACTGGAATAGCATACTGTTCAGTCATTACCATGGAAAACCCCTTATTGCTGGGGCCCCAGTTGATTGCCTAGTTTGCTTGCCTGATTGTATCATGTCTGAGAGGAGGGGAGGCAGTGGAGGAAGAGGAGGAGGAGGGGGAGGCAGTGGGTGAGGACGAGGAGGAGGAGGAGGAGGAGGAAGAGGAGGAGAAGGCAGTGAAGGAAGAGGAGGAGGAGGAGGAGAAAGAGGAGGAGAAGGCAGTGGAGGAGAAGGCAGTGGAGGAAGAGGAGGAGGAGGAGGAGAAGGCAGTGGAGGAAGAGGAGGAGGAGGAGGAGGAGGAAGAGGAGGAGAAGGCAGTGGAGGAAGAGGAGGAGGAGGGGGGCAGTGGATGTGGAAGAGGAGGAGGAAGAGGAGTGAGCAAAACACAGTGTTTTTCAGTCCCCAGTGGTGGTACAGCCCCTCCTCAAGTTAGACAGAGTGAGAATGAGTGCCAGGAAGAAGACAGGGAGTGCGTTGCAATATGCGACCTTGTGTCCTCCACTTGTGCTTGTGGCCTCATACCAGGAAGTAATAGGTCATGATGACATCACTGACAACATCATTATATTTCAATATCTCGCAAAAGCTCAATTGTAAAGTCATTTTCTCATTTGCAAACTGGATAGTGAATGAAGAATAGTCCCCCAAAAATTGTGGTGACTGGGCTGACAGCGAGGAAACTTAAATGTTTTCTCCATGGAGGCGGGGCATCAGAAAAACGTGAGGCCACAAGCACGTGGAGGACGCAAGGTCACATATTGGAATGCACCCACAGCAAGATGTGCAGTGCTGATTCAATACTTAGAGAGTGGAACTCAAGACCCCTCTGGCCCCTACTCTACATGTGTTGAATCAACATATTGCTTAATGTACAGTGTACATAAATAAATAGACACATAAGACACATGTATGATAAATAGCAAAAATACTACAGCTGGGGCCTATACTACAATGCTGGTTCAGGAAAATGAGGACTCCAGGCTCTTCTATTAGATGATGTACCTCTTAACCTGGTTTACTCCTAAACCAGCTTTGTAGTATAGGCACCTGATTAACAATACTTTACTAAGTAGCTTGCATGTCTCAACATAACCTCACTCTTAGGCCCCTGTACGTATTCTTCCATTCAACTCCAGCTCCCCGCATTTAAAATGTACTTGTAAAGCTGGGGGGGCGGGGTGGATGGGGGGTTGTTGTCTGATGTCTGTCAAAGCCACGACAAGTGTTGTCTTCTCACTCTTCGGGCTAATCACATCGGTCACACTAGATTAGCCCTCTCTGGCTTTAAAACAATTGAGACACAGACACACACACCATTTTCCCCACATCCTCTCTCCTCGCCTCAACACAATCCCCAAAGGATCTCGTGTCAGAGCATCCAAGTACCAGCAAATAGCACGGCATGGCACAGGTGTTACTAATGACATTAACATTTACTTTTCATCACACCTGTCTGATAGGAATTTAAAAAAACCTTGTTGGATGTTAGCATTATTAACACCTGTGGTGGCTGTCTTGCATCCTCTAACCGCAGAGATACACCAGCGGCGACGCGACTCAAGCGACAGAGTGTAGCAGCAAGCGATACGAGAGACTGAGGAGACTAGAGTATGTCCGTACAGGCAGAAGGCAAAGCATTCAAGCATTCCCATTGGCTGTGGTCACTGACCTCTATACAGTCATTGGCTGTCGCGGCTTGTCGCCGAACCACGTCATAAAAAGTTGAAAAGATTTCAACTTCAAATTGTCGCGCTCGTCGCGCAAATCGCTCTAGTCTCCAGAATCGCTTTTGTCTCTCGACTCAATACAAAGTCAATTACTTCCGTCGCTCGACTCGCTCAGATCGCCGCTGGTGTATCTCTGCGGTAAGGTAATGGACAGCTGTGTGACAGCAAAGATAGATTACTGCAGAGGCCTACCGGGCCCAGGCTAAGGGGCCCAAGAGCCAAAGGGGGCCCTGACACCCAAGCCTCTACGCTACAAAAAACACTTCATTATAGGTATACTGTATATTTATGCTCTCATATTGCGTTAAAATTGCCCTTTAAACTACCATAGCCTATTTTAAAATGTTCTCAGGAGAGGAACCCCCCCAATCCCCAACAGCAAAATGAATGCTCGCTAACATCTTCGCTAAATACTCAAAATGTTTTGGAATGTTGTCATTCCATGGAGGTGGGCCTTTCTTGTTCTCTGGCCCAGGGGGCATGGAATCATAATTACGTCCCTGTGTGAAATCATACAGGGAATCATACAGGAGTGACAAAGTAATCACACCTTGATTACACGTCTATGGATATGTCTAACACCCACCAACATAATAATAAAAAATGTGCAGTTCAGACGTACGGTAATAGCCCAGTCAACGTAATACACGTTTCCTGCCAACGTAATAACTTCCCAGTTCCCACCAATGTAATAACAAAACTATGTGTATTGTTAAATGTGAGAGATAATAGACGAGAATGTCATTGGGAACAAAGCCATCCAGAAATGTCTTGGCCCCTTCAATACAAATAAAAGCTTTTTAAATCTGTCAAGCAAATTATCAAATTCATTACATTGGTGGGAAAATTGGTAACAAAATGTATGTCTCCTCAAGCTTCCCACCAATGTAATAATTTCCTGCCAACGTAATAATTATTGTTCATAAATCACAGGAATGTGAATTGGCTGGTGTAAACAAAATATGCATCCGTTGTGTTTGAAGTGTGGGCCGACTAGTTACATCCGATCATCTTCCTATTGGCATGGATGGTTGAGGTTGTGATGTTCTTTACAGGATTTATACATGTTTTTTGTTTATAAACATGGTGTTGTGAGGATGGGCAAGACACTGGCAGCCAACCACGTGAGCTAATTTTTTGTCTGGCAGCGGTTTCCAACAATCAGAGGTTGAGTTGTGCGTAGCTAGAGTCGCGCAGCCAGGGGAATTGTATTGTTTTAGATTTACTTCAAGACTACAACCATGGAAGAACTGATGGAGAAATTTGCATGGTGTTGCCTGGCTGGTAGAAGCACAGATTAGGGTTCCCACACATTTTCCATGAACAAATTCAAGCACTTTTCAAGCACCAAATTTTCAGCTTTCCAGCACCTTTAATAGGTTGCTGGAAGGGGGTGTGGGGGTCCTCCTCTAGAAAATGTTGTGTTTTTAAGAAGCAATTTCCTGCATTCTAATAAAAAATCTGAGGTAGTGAGGTGTCAGATGGGATTTGCCATTCGACACCCTAAAATTGATGTACCTGAACAATTTATTTCTATTATTTGGCTTACTGAGTTTGACTTGACACAAATTTCAAGCATTTTCAAGCACTTCACAAAAACAACCACAACTTTGAATTCACTAAATTGAAATTCAAGCATTTTCAAGGAATTCAAGCACCAGTGGGAACCCTGACAGATACTTGCCACACCTGTTACAACCAGGAAATTGCACAGGGCTTTCAAATTACAGTAAAACACCTTTGTGAATGCGGCACCACACCTCTGTAAATTCAATGATCGAAATGTGCAATGATGTACCGTTTTTGAAACCTCCTTTGATGGGGCCCCCAAAGTTTGAAAAGAGAGGGAACTGGCTCCAACTCCCTCTTTGCTCAAGGCCCCAGAATACCTTTCAAACAGCCCTGTACCTTCTCATCCCTACAGCACTGGTTTCAGCTCACTAAGGGTGCACCATAATTCATGCCTACCATTCACAAACATCACCTTTTTTCATGAATAAGTTTACCATCAAATTTTGTATACATTATGACCGGGAAAACTGCACTGTTCATACATGAAAAGGGGATCTTCTCCATGTCCGCCATTTTGAATTTCCACTTTTTAACTGCAAAACTTACTGTACTTTGGTAATATTAGTAAATATTAGTTTATTACTTTGTAAATATTCATGAAAAGACCAAATTTGGCTATAGGTAGCAGAGTTTCAATGTGCACATAGGCCACCATCCTACACAGTGCACCTTTAAAAACGGAGTCAATCCCTCTTTTCTATTGGCTGACACCAGTAAAAGCTTTGATCAGATCATAGTGTATGTTTTTTTGTCATAAATTGTTTTTATTTAATATGAAAAAAGAAGCATATTTGTAACAATATACAGTGTAACAGACCAAGTCCCACAATCAAAGTCAGATTTTGCAATTCTGCTCAATAAAAACTAGGCATCTGAAGTTGAGAATAGAACAAACAAGTAAAAAAGCAAACATATTTGATCTTTCTCGTCTTCTGCAATGATGACAACAAGAACAGATTGGGGGGAAAATAAAAGCACGAACTTTGTCCTCGTGAGAATAAGAGGAGAGTGGAAATAACGATGCCATCTCAATGCTATGACTAACAGGCAGTTGTTAGTAGACAACGGAAAGTTTTAATAATCTTTTTTGTTTCCTTCACTGAAAAACAACACCTGGAAGCAATAAGAGAGCAGCAGAGGCTGGGTATAGGACAATTAAATCAGACCTGACTAACACCTCCAAATGCTATGCCGAGTAGCTATTTGAGTTCTTTGATATGCGTTGGTGTGATGCCTGTCTTTCGACACGACGCGACAAATGTATGGTGGGAGGGAGTGAGTTGGGGATGACATTTGAGCGTCACATCGCAAAGTGACAGGCGGTCCCTAGAGAGAAAAAAAAGAGTGAGAAAGACGACAGACTGAGTCTTGCTCAAAAAGAAAAGAAATGACATGTACTCCTTTTGCAGACTGGTTTCTTCTTCTGTCTCACAAGCTATACTTTGCACGCCGCCACAGCAACAGCAACAGCAGCAGCAGAGCTTGGGAGAATCAAAATAAAAACCTGAACGCAGCGCCACAACTTTGGAAGTTTTTACAAGCTCTGCGAAACTCACCACAGCACTATGCTATGCTATATAGAAATGTCTGATTAAGAGTTTTTGTTACCGCCTGTTGCTTGGGGAGAAAAGAAAACGCCTACCATATAGGCCTAGAAAGAACTATTTCTGGTTGGAATTGGAACAGGGATATGACAAGTCTCACGAATTAGAGTGAGACTCCTCTGGTTAATGAGGTAGACTTAAGTTCAGAGGACACTTTCAAAAAAAAAAGAAAAAAAAAAGAAAAGAAAAAAACTACGGTGGGAATGTAAACCAAAACAAGCAAAAAGTGTGAGTACATGTAAGACAGAAAAAAAAGATAAAAAACATAAAACAAACTATAATTATTTGCATTCTTTGTTTTTGTTTTGCCTCGGGCAATGCTCATACCAAGCCCTAAAATGCCAAGAGACTATGATTTATTCTATTATTTCAAAATAAAATAATAATAAAGAAAACAATATAAAAGAGCCTTTGTGTATATGATAAAGCAGTCTTGGTATGGAAACATTCCGTGACACTCCAACCCACACCTTGAAGTATAAACTCAAAACCTTTTTCTGTGTGTGTGTGTGTGTGTATTATCAAAAAGTGAACACCCGCTGGTCGTGATCCACTGTCACCATGACTACCCAATCCCCTCACCTAAAATGTGCTTTGGATGAAAAAAAAAAGAAAAAGAGAAAAAAAGAACCCTCAGAGATGGGAAGCCGGTTCCTAATTACCAGTTCTCCACACCAAGAGCAGGCTGGGGAAGGCAGATATAGCTCCACAAGGCGTTCAAATCAACCCACGTCCCCACCCAGACTTATTAGGTAGGCTATGGAAACAGCATGGGGCGATGAACATGGTAGAAAAAAAAGAAAAGGGGGTCTTTGCATTTTCCAAGGGGAACGGAAGAAGAATTGCACACAAAGTGGAATGTCACCATTCTCTTTTCTTTTTATATACAATAGGATCATTTTTATGTATTTCATATGAGATCAACATACTCCTTTGTCTTGACAATAAATTGAGCATCCATTAAGAAATTCACATTACTTAAGTCCACACCCACTGTGGGTTTTGCATTTGAGTGTAAAGTTCCATCTGATGACAACTCTGTCCACAAAACAGAGTAAAATAAACAACGGTGGTTCTGGCAGTTATACATTCATGATGATGATAGCAAAAAGGTGTCACTTCAGGAATGTCAATTGCAATCTTGTCACCAAAGCATGAAAAAAACAACAAAACTACCGGTAAGAATCAGAGCAGAACCGTTGTGAAGAAGGCCATTTTTTTTTCAAAACAAGAACATGTCAGCAGCACTGCATTGGTACAGTACGGTACATGAGTACAAAGCAACAGGACAAACATAAGAGAGAGAAATAGAAAAACATAAACGGAGGGGAAATCATAGCAATAAAAACATCTTCCCTTGAGTAACAGGTCAGATAATCTTCCTCTTCTTGTGTGTCTACATATTTATTATTTAAAAAAGAAAAAGAAAAAAAGAAACGTTCCCATCACACAGTGACCTCCGAAGCTTTTTTTTTGTACGACCCTGAATGCGTTCCTGTAGCTCGGCCCAAGGGAGACCTTGTGTGTCACAGAGGCTACTGGAGGCCACGCAAAGGAAGAGCAGAGCGCGTCGGACACACACGCACACACGCACCCGCGCAGAGCGCGTCGTACACACACACACACGCACGCGCACACACACGCACGCAAGCAAGGCCAGCTCCTTCCTCCACTTCCGACCTCCGACGCAGTGCAGCAAACAAATACCGGACAACATTGCAGAGAGAGAGAGAGAGAAGAGAGAGAGAGAGAAATTCCACTTGGATCAACTCAGATGAAAAGGCAGATACAGATATATACAATCTCTTAAGAGACCCCAGGGTGCTGCTCTTCCTCCCTGTTCAAACGTGTTTTTTTTCTTCTCCTCCTCCTCCTCTCCCAAACAACATCAGGTTCACCACAGAATAATCTGACATGCACTTACATCCCAGCATCCTTTTCAGATGGAGAAAAAAAGGACTACCGCCAATATGGCAGGCTAACATCGTTGACTAAAAAGCGTAACAGACTATTTATTTTTCTATGTAGGCTAAACATCAACCTCGCCATCAAAAGACAACCATTCTCTTTCTTGTTTTTTTTTCCTTCTTCTTTTTGATATATGCATATTTCTCTCTTTAATTCTGAAGGCCAGGGGCTCGGTAGAAAATAGGCTCTCTTTCTAACCCAGCCCCCACCCCCTTCATGAAAAGTCTAACAAGTGAGACAGCTGTATGCGGAGCCTCGAATAAAGGTATCTACATATAATGACGAGGGGGTCCCATTACACTTTGTGCGGTCATGCTATTTTAATTCTGGGAGCATGCACGGAGCCTGGCTATTTTATTTTTTTTACCACAGGAAATAACCTTTATGTTGAAAAAAAAATATGAAGTACTAAACAGAAGTAGTTCTGCCCCCAAGCTAGAGCCATCCAACTGTATGTCGGAATCATTGCAATGCTCAGCCCTCGCCTGAAGAGGGCGACATGGGAACTGGATGGGGGAAAACTTAAAGGGCCCTGTCCATCAAACAAGAGAAAAAACCCTCCAGCTAAAACATTTGAGCTTCCCGCTGATATGTACCCACCTGAAGGGCCCTAGAGCGGAGCTACCAAGGTGTGATGTCACAGCCCTTTTTTTCCCCCGTCAGTACATCTTGCCTGAGCAAATATACACAGGGCCAGATTAAGGTGGCCTGGGGGCCCTGAGGCTATAGGCTTCTGTGGGCCCCCACAAAAGGCGAATTTCGTGACAAATTTACAGAGTGAACATTAAGAGCTAAGAATTAAGGATAACATGTCTACCAACTGTGTTCAACACAAAAGATGAATTCTTCAATCTTTTGCAAATTTATCACTTGTGGCCGGTAGGGGCCCTTAAGCTGCAGCCATATCTAGCCTGTGCGTTAATCCGGCCCTGCTTGTATAGGGTAGTCAGCAGTCCCGGCAGACAACAGCGTGTCAGACGGCCGCAGCGAGTTCACGGCCTAGTTCTGCCGCTTCAACGGACTCACTGAATGCCAGGAAACGGCCTCTAGTTATTTCCTGTTGACATGATTGTAAAATATCTGTAGGTACAGAAAAGACGTGTGAATTTAAAAAAAATGCCTTTCATCATGTGATCAGACTGAGATATGTTTTTCTTTCAATAGCGAACAGAGGACGTTCTCCGTGCCCCCTCTAGTGTGCGTCTGTGTCTTTGTGTCCTCCCTCCTCAAGTGTTGAAATAAAACAGTTCCAAAAAAAAAGTCCAATCTGATAAACCCGTCACAGATAAAGCTTGCTCATAATCTACATTTTAAAACGTCACTAATGCTGTTGACTGTTGCTTCCAGAGAACAGCAGTAATTAGGTCACTTGACAAAACCAGACTTTCATGTGACAGTTCGGTCACTTAAAAAAAGGGTGATTTTATGTACAGTAGAAGAGGAACTACAGCTGGGGGAAGTGACATCACCACCTTGTCACTCCTACTGCTAGGGAACGTCAAGGTGGACGAACACCCTTGGCTCAGAACAGAGGATACACACATATCCTTCGATGTGTGTGTGCTTATCGCACACACTGGCGTTTGTGTGCGGAAAGGTTAAGTATAACATGATATCACTGGCGGCTGGCAACACATTCGATGAGAACTGTTTTTTGCGGCATGGGAGGGGGTGTTAGTAGAGCAATAATCTAATAATAAACTTCTAAATAAGACTCAAAAGCAGCTTCATTTGTATTATAATAAGACGTATTTTTCTGTTAATATATCTATGATACTAAATGCCATTCTGTTGTGGTAAGCGATGAGAAAGCAAAAACAAAAAAACATCAAAAACATGTTAAGAAAAAAAAAAAAACGAAACAGAAATAGCAATTGTTAAAGAGAGAACGCTACTCCTTTGGAGATTCATCACACATCCCAAAGGGGAGAAGACCAAAAATTACAAAAATAAATTTTACAAAAATGGAAAAGAAATCAAAAAGACACAAATAATAAAAAAGATCACAGCTAACCACAGACAATTATTGACATAACATCTTGCGATTTCTTTGTCGCTCAAATCTTTGCAGTGGTAAAGTAGAATAGTGGTAGACATTGGAAACGATGTGTCTTGAAAGGGGAGATGGGGTGGGGGGGATGGACACGTGTCACCGTCAAGTAAAGGGGGCTCCTTTGCAGAGAGGTCCATGTGACGTGCGTCATAAGCGCAAAGGGCCAAGGTTCATCAGTGGAGAGGTCAAGGGACCACTGGTTCCAGTTCAAGGTGACCTCCACAAAGGAGAGAGAGAGAGAAAGGGAGAGAGCGAGAGAGAGAGAGAGAGAGAGAGAGAGAGGGAGAGGGAGAAGAGGAGAAGGAGAGCTGGATATAGATGAGTGTGAGGAGGAGGAGGGATAAGAGTGAGATTCATGGCTTCTCCCGTGACCTCTACAGACTGATAGGGGTCACTGGTTGGTTGTTCATCACACAGCTCAGTTAAGGCTGGCGGTGGCTCAGAGAAGGGGAAAATAAAATAAATGATAAAATAAAATAAAATAAAAGAGCATGAGAGAGAGACAAAAGAGAGAGAGAAGGTGAGAAAAGAAATATTGAGTAAGAGAGAACCCAGTCTTTTCCCACCTTTTCTTTAGATAGACCGCCCCACCACACACACACACACACTCAGTCCCGACCCTCTCTGAATGCACAAACCCAGATCCACTCATCTATGTCCCACACACACAGACACACACACTCAAACCCAGAGCACTCCAATTGAAGAGGGTAATTGCCCTGCGCTGTTCAGCACAAGACGGTAATGGCATTTAAGAAGTTATCATTCAAGGAGGCGAGCGAGTGGGAAGCACCGAGCGCAGCGCTGAGCACTGATCACCTCCGATATGAGAGAAATAAAAATGAACCTGTTTGCTCTGTGTGTGTGTGTGTGTGTGTGTGTGTGTGTGTGTGTGTGTGTGTGTGTGTGTGTGTGTGTGTGTGTTCTATACTGTATGCGTTAGCTCTATATGTCTGTTGCGTCGCTCTTTCCCTCCACACACGCACGCACACTAGCACGCAATATTCTGAACTCACACTCACACATACGCACACGCACACGCACACACGCCCCTCTCCTTTCCCCTCCCCAGAAATAGCCAGAAACAAAGAGAGACAGAAATGTAAAAAAAGAGTAAAACTAAAATATGACAAAAACAAAGTCAATGTGTAAATCCATGTGCGCAGTGCGCTTATAGGGAGTCCCCCCCGCTTGGACTTGGCGGGGGTGGGGGGATGGCTGCAGTTTCTTTGTCTTTAGGCCGAGATCTGGAGTCCAGGGAAGGAGGGATGGTAGGGATGTCCACAGGATGGAGGAGAGGAAGGGAAAGAGAGAGAGGGCGGTGAACAGACGGCAGGAAGTGGAGGAGAGGGAGGAAGATGAGGAGGAGGAGGAGGAGGAGGATGTGGTGGTGGTGGTGTAAACCGTGTCTACCATCAATCTCCACCACATACCCCCAGCTCCAGAAGCAGGAGGAGGAGGAAAGTGGTACAGAGCGGATGAAGAGGAAGAAGCAAAGAGTGAAAATCTCTCTCTTCCGCCTCTACTACCACCATCCACCAAGCACCCCCCACCCTCCAGGAGAAGGGAGAGGAGCAGGAGGAGGAGGAGGAGGAGGAGGAGGAGCAGGAAGGGGGTGGTGGTGTGCAGTGCATATGTAGAGGAAGAGTGATAACATCTCCTCTACCTACACCCTCCACAATACACCCCCCACCCCTCAGGTTGACGTTTCTGGTGGTGGTGGTGGTGGTGGTGTAAACCATGTCAAAAAGAAAGAGAGAAAGCATGAGAACATCTTTCTCTCCCTCTCCCAACAAACCAGTGCTCTAAATTAACACCAGCCAAATTCTCACTAGCCAAACAACACACACTTACTAATGGGGTCAAAGTGGCTAGTAAGCTAGTCTTTCCCACCAGCACAAAGTGAACTTTAACCTGCATTTGGCCGGTTGGCTAGCTGGTGTTTAATATTTAGAGCCCTACTACCAAACCTCCACAAATCACCTCCACACACATCCTCCAACAGCTCCATCTCTCCTCTCCTCCCTTCTCCTCTATTCTCTTCTTCCTTGTTCTCCTCCCCTCCACCTCTGCCAGTCTGTTGATGTCACCGCCCCCCCGCTCACCTCTCCTCCATGGCCTCATGTCACCAGTTCGCCTTCACCGCCTTGATGTCGCTCACCAGGTTCTGGGCCAGGCACATGCCGAATATCTGGAAAAGGAGATAGAAAACACACACACACACACACACACACACACACACACACACAAAGGTAAATATGCAGACACAGACAGACGGACAGACGGACAGACAGACAGACAGACAGACAGACAGACAGACAGACAGACAGACAGACAGACAGACAGACAGACAGACAGACAGACAGACAGACAGACAGACAGACAGACAGACAGACAGAGCAAGAAACCAAAGGCAGACGGCAGACGGCAGACGACACACACACGCACGCACGCACGCACACACTGCACAGAGAGGGGGGAAAAAACAAGCCGTCTGTCTGTCCGACTGTGGGCTAGGTAAGATCAAACATGCCAGAGATCAAGGCTGCTTCCTGATCGATATTCCCCGTCTGCAGCTCCGTCATCAGCTCTCCTGGCCCTTCATGCCAGCACACATCAACCTCACCATCAACAGAAAAACACGCTTTGCAATGTGTGTGTGTGTGTACTGCAGTGTGTGTGTGGGAACATGTATGTGTACTTGCAGTACACACATACTACATACAGTGTCTGCGTACAGAGTGAGTTTGTGTAGGTACTAGGTGGGTGCCTGCCTGTGACTGCATGCTTGCTTGTGTGTGACTGCGTGTAAGCGTGTGCCTGCGACTGCATGCTTACTTGTGTGTGACTGCGTGTGTGCGTGTGCCTGCGACTGCCCGTATGCTTGTGTGCATGTTTGTTTTGCGTTTGTGTGTGTGCGTAAGTAAGCCACTCTGAGTGAGTGTGTTGTACCTGTCTGCAGTGTATGTGTGTATGTGCGCATGATGAAAAAGAGTGGAGATAAGAGAGTGAGAGAGCTTCTGCAGCTCCTGGGAAATCTATGCGTCATGAGATGCGCTAGACTAGAGCAGTGTTTCCCAACCAGGGATACGTGTACCACCAGGGGTACGTGAACACAATGCAGGGGGCACATGGAAAAATATCAATAAAAACAAATGTATGGAGCAAAATCATAGAGCAGTGGTTCTCAAACTTTTTGTGTGAAGTACCACCTGAGAAAATATTGAGCTCTCCGAGTACCACCTTGACAACCAACATTAGAATATCGAAGGCCTTCGTCCAGCATGACGAAAATGTGGATTACTGTAACGCAAACATCCCTGTTGGGTTGCCTCGATTGATTTTGAAAATGCAACTGTATCGGTAGGCTACCCATCAGCGCTAGCTCAGTTTCACTTGTCATAATTTTCAGCCAACTGATTGCCAGGCGCTAGTTGATAATGCCTTCAAATAAATGCACATAAAATTATTCTTCCAAGTACCACCAGAGATGTCTCAAGTACCACCAGTAGTACACATACCACAGTTTGAGCACCACTGAGAGGAAGATATAGAGCATGAGTGAGGGGGTACTCATAGTATGACAAAAATGCTTAGGGGGTACGCGAGACGAAAAAGGTTGGGAGACACTGTGCTAGAGAGAGATGCTGAGGCCTCAGCCTTTAGTCCTGAGGGGACTGCAGAGTTCTGTTGCCACCTAGCAGGATACGTTTTTAGCAGGATATTTTGTTTCTCCTGTTTAGGCGTTAGCGCAACATATGGATAAAAATAAATACTCCATTGTATCAAATGCGTTTCACTTTCAGTCCCCTAAATAGGATATTTTTAAAAGCCTGCTTTTTTATGAAGACTAGATGCGTCGTCCGCGTTCCCGTCATGCAAGTCAAACGTCCGCGCATGGCGGCCATGTTAAAGCAGCCTTCTGGCTCAACCAGTTGCAGTGAGTTTTGGGTGTTGTGTACTCTTCAGATGGCCATAATTCCCTCAAATTTATATCGAATTTTGAAAGGGTTGTTTTTTTATTCAGTATAAAAAATTCCAAACGAACGTATATGTTGATACTGCATAGTGATGGTTATTCACAATATTATTATATTATATTACATTATATTATTATGTGCATAGGTCTAAAATCATGTATAATATAGTTCGGTAGGCTTATTCATGTAATTAAATAGATCCCATAAACAAATGCACAACGTAATCTTTTATATTTTCAGTAATATAACAAATAAACGTTCACTTGTAGTATATGCTTTGGTTTCGACAGCTCCACCTTGTGTTCAAAATGAGTCATGACGCTAAAGCCATCCAGATAGAATGAACTTGTTGCGCTGTCTCTCTTCCAGTTCGTCATCTCTGTCGTCTTTAATTTGGTGCAATGAATATATCCATGCCGTCAACGTAATGCACAGCAATGGTTAACATTTGTATTTGCTGTAGGTCTATCTAAGTGTTTGGACAATAGGCTAAGTGGGATGCATCTCTTGGGCGTTTTACCCCAGTCTACACTTAAGTTTTAAGGAGCCCTACCATTTATATACACGTGTCAATATTTCAGCGACGCAACAGTATACATTTTTAAGTATCTCGACGTTTCAATTCTTCAGTTTACTTCAGGTGTAACGGGGGTCTGTGGAGAGTTTAGGCTGCTCTAATATGGCCGACCTGTGCGGACGTGCTTGAAATACGCGATGACGTATCTAGTCTTCATATATGATGTCTGTCAATGCAAGTACTTTCTGAGCTCTGGAGAACTCGGGAACTCCACCCACTTTGTCGGGAAGCAATCAACTTTGAGCAGCTCCAACGGCCCTGGGTAGAGGCATGTTCAAGGCAGTGACGTGGTTTAAGCAGAGACGTTCTATTTGGACTAAGAAAATGCTTGGTTTAAACTGCGGCACAGGCTTTCCTGGCCTCTAGCGGTAGCAAACCAAGGGAGGCGGGTCAACCATGCCGTTTGAGAAATGTTAATTGTTATGGTATAAAGGGGGGAGCATTGTTGCATTTCATTTTTTAATACCAAGAGGGGTGTTGGCAGGCTTATATTGAGGTCAAAGTGGCGTTGGGAGGCTTATGATAAAGTCAAGAAAAGGTTGAGAAACGCTGCTATCAACCCCTGCGCTCAAGTTGCCTACGATTAGTGATGGGGGAAAAATATGCTTTTTTTTCAAAAATGAAATTAGGAAATGGTCCCATTATATTGTGGCAATACAGAGTAATTAGGATACACTAAACTGCTATCCTTAAAAGTAAACCCTTCCATGAAATAGAGAACAACGTCAATGCAATGAAATGGCCTTCGACACCTCTTAATTCCCCCCATGTTTAATTGGCAGGGTTTCACTTTGATAGAAATACACTAATCTAAATAACAATTTCTGTTGTGTTCAAGCATGTTTTTGTATTTCCCAAAGTTTTGTTTTTGTTTTTCACTCATAGATAAATTATTCAAAGGCTGCAAAAGGTTTGTTCAACTAAAATGGAGATTTATAAACAAATTCATGATAATATATATATATATACAGTGCCCTCCATAATTATTGGCACCCCTGGTTGAGATGTGTTTTTTAGCTTCCAATTATTTTATTTTTTTTCTAAATAATATGGGACCTTAATGGAAAAAAAGAGAAAAATCCAACCTTCAATACAAGTGCATTTATTCAGTGGGGAAAAAAATCCCACATAAAGAAATAATTATTTGACATCAAATAATGTGTGTCACAATTATTAGCACCCCTGGTGTTAATATTTTGTACAACCCCCTTTTGCCAACAAAACAGCACCTAATCTTCTCCTATAATGTTTCACAAGATGGGAAAAGACAGAAAGAGGGATCTTCAGCCATTCCTCTTTGCAGAATCTCTCTAAATCATCCAGAGACCTGGGTCCTCTCCTCTGTACTCTCCTCTTCAGCTCACCCCACAGGTTCTCAATGGGGTTGAGGTCAGGGGACTGAGATGGCCATGGGAGGAGCTTGATTTTGTGTCTGGTGAACCATTTCTGTGTAGATCATATGTTTAGGGTCATTGTCTTGCTGAAAGACCCAGTGACGACCCAGCTTCAGCTTTCGGGCAGAGGGCAACAGATTTAGATTTAAAATGTCCTGGTATTTCAAAGCATTCATGATGCCATGCACCCTAACAAGGTTCCCAGGGCCTTTGGAAGCGAAACAGCCCCACAGCATCACTGACCCACCCCCATACTTCACAGTGGGTATGAGGTGCTTTTCAGCATGCGCATCTTTCGATGTACGCCAGACCCACTTAGAGTGTTTGTTGCCAAAAAGCTCAATCTTGGTCTCATCTGACCAAAGCACACGGTCCCAGTTGAAGCCCCAATACCGCTTGGCGAACTCCAGACGCTTGCGTTTATGACTGTGAGTGAGGAAAGGTTGTCTCCGTGCATGCCTCCCAAACAGCTTGTTGGCGTGTATGGTTGATTTGGAGACTTTGTGACCCCAGGATGCTACCATTTGTTGTAATTCTGTAACAGTGAGCTTTGGAGATCTTTGTATTTCTCTTACCATCCTCCTCACTGTGCGTGGTGGCAAAATAAACTTGGGTCCTCGTCCAGGCTTGTTTACCACTGTTCCAGTTGTTTTGAACTTCTTAATTATTCCTCTCACAGTGGATATGGGCAGCTGCAGTTGAGTGGCAATCTTCTTGTAGCCTCTGCCTGACCTGTGAAGGTCGACGCACATCTGCCTCACTTGTATGCTGTGTTCCTTTGTCTTTCCCATGTTTAAGAGTGGATAAGAGGAATGGCCTCGGTGTCACGTCATATTTATACCCCAGGGAAACAGGAAGTGATGAATTACTAATTAAATGTTCCTACATACTCTGGTAAACTTTGTAAACTACTGTAGAAATGACAGAAATGCTTCAATTATATTTATTTCCTGGGAATTGTTAAGGGTGCCAATAATTGTGGAACAGGTGATTTAATGAAAAATAATTATTTTTTAGTCAGGGATTTTTTTATTTTCTTACAATTCATTTGAGTTGAAGGCTACATTTTCCTACAATTTTCAGTGTGACAGTATTCTTCTGCAATAAACACTGAATTTATTTTAAGGCTTTTAACACATCTCAACCAGGGGTGCCAATAATTATGGAGGGCACTGTATATATGAAGAGTTCAGATGCAAAACCCCCTAAGTGCCATTTCAGAAAATAATCTTAATTTATTTTTATTTAATACAAAGCTATAAAAATTGCATATGTTTTTATTTTATTTATGTAATATAACTATTTCTATGTATTATCAAGTACATGAATGTAAACCAAACCAACAACGGGGTTCTCTAAAAATATAGAAGTGCAGGTCTTCAGAAATGGAGTTAGGGGGTTTTGCATCTGAACTCTTCATATATATATATATATATATATATATATATATATATATATATATATATATATAAACATAGACAATGCGGCACTATTTATTTCAAGGCAATCAATCACCTGCCATTTGATTCTTGTACAAAAATTATTTCATTTCTCCCGTTTCCATCTTCGGACTAAACTAGAGCAAGCAATGACCTGCAGATGGCAGTAGTGAGTCCAGAAAAACCTCACTGCATTTGTAAACGCCCACACAACATGACACCACATAATGAGGTGCCTCCACACTACACAACATAATGAAACTATTACCACGACTAGGAGTACAGTAGGGTAGAATTAGCATTACAGTCATTTACAGTAATTAGTCTTCATTGTCTTTTAAAGAGAATTATTGCTACACACTAGGGGTGGTACGGTTCACAAAATTCACGGTTCGGTTCATATCACGGTGTCAAGGTCACGGTTTTCGGTTCTCTACGGTTCTTTTTTTTTAGTTCATGATAAATGGTGCACTGGCTAATAGAATCGGACTTATCGCTAAATATCCTACATATGGTTTGTATAGGCTTATAATGTGAAAATGGTGTGATTTTAATTGTGTCATCCTCTGATCTGGTCTTATACGCTAATGTTTTAATCAGAGAGACTGGATAAGATACTCCTAGAATCTGTTCTAGATCTGTCTAGAATATGTTTTACATATTTTTCTGGGCAGTACATGAATTGCGGTTTGCGATGGATTGCACGGTTCGGTTCGGTATGTGTGTGAATTGTACGGTTTCGGTTTTCGGTGCGGTTTGTGCCATCCCTACTACACACATTTCATTTAAACTGGAAGTGAATTGTTGTGTGGAATGATAACCCGTACAGGTATATTAAATCTCAATCTAGAGTAGGGAGAAGATAGCTCAGAAATCTGAGTGCAGATACAGGATTTATTAATCCCTAAGCAAACGAGGTGGGAGGGTTAGGTAGGAGACCCCTCCATAGAAAACAACACAGAACAAGATCGTGATCCGGGTCACCACCAAAGTTTAATCACTTGTTCCTTTAAGACGTAGAGTGTAGCGAGTGAGAGGGAGTCTGGGAGATGCCTCTACACAAAACAGTTTGACCATAGTGCGAGTGTGATAGTATGGTATTTTATTGATACCCAAAGGAAAGGGAATTAAGAGATGTAGGTGGGAGATGTGGTGAGAAGGTTGGAAATGATTCCACCGGAAACAACATGGTGATCGTAGTTCAATCGAGTGCAGCAGAGACTGAAGAGAGCTACGGTAGCGATATTGATGGCATTTATTGATCCCCAAAGGAAATGAAGGAAATTAAGAGATGCCGCTAACGAGACGAGGGGAGTAGAAGATGCATGGATAGAAAACAACATAATTGCACAATTCTGTATGAGCAGAGTGGCAATACCTGTAGCAGTGCAATGCCGACAAAGATCCCAGCCACTACGATGAGGTTGTCCTGAAGCCACTTCTCAAACTGGCCCACGCAGCCTTTGGTGTAGATGGACTTCTGCTGCTCCAGCTCCTAGCAACACAAAAGTAAACAAACACACACAAACACAAACACATGCAAGGTCAAGGTTCATTTCTTTTCTCCGCCGTTTTTTTTTTAAATTTGTCATGAATTGCCCATATGATGACTGTAAACTGTGGCCTCTGGACACAAACAGACCGCACACAAAGACCAGGAACGTTTTTTGTTTTTTAATCACTGATGAATTCCTTCGCATGCTCGTTTCACATATTATAAAGACTGTAAACTGGCCCCTGTATGTAAACACGGGGCATGCAAACAGCTGAGCAAAACTTGATTTTCTTTTTTTTGCACCGATTTGTCATTAAATCCTTCATGTGCCTATTTCACATAAAATAACTGAGCTTTGCCCTCTACTCGAACAGGTGTCAACCTGGAAAACTGGTTTTCTATAAAACACACACTAAAAAGCAATGTTTTTATTTGTTACTTTGTGGGGTCAGTGACTTCTGTGCAAATTCACTTTCAATTACTGTGCAACCTGTAGCCTCTATGCAAACACAGAGCAACTCGCAAGCCAGGGTTTCTTTGAGTTATTTTCCCTGAATTCCTTCACGGCTTATTTCACATACAATGACCACAAGCGTTGGCCCTTTACACGAACATGGGCATCTACTGAGTAAACAGACACTGCGTGCGTGCGGACACAGACCGACTGATTGTGTGTGTGTGTGTGTGTGTGTATATGTGTGTGTGCACACTAAGTGACCTCTGTGCATCCACAGTAACGACACCAAGGTCTTTCACCTGCCCGGGCCTCGTGGTGCGTAAGACGGAGAGCAAACAAACATTCCGAGTGCCCACTGCACCCCACCCCACCCCACCGCACCCTGGCTGGCCATTAGTCTTGTTGTCTGAGCCAGCACAACACAGGGCAAGGCAGGGCTGCCATGCCAAGAGATCAGGCAACAAGGCTTCTCGTCAGCAGCAGCAGCACACGCAATCAGACTCGATCAGCTCAGATCAGATCCTGCCACCAGCTTGCAGACAAGCTTTACGCCACACAACAGGCCAGGACACACGACACGCCAAACAACAAACAACATTTGAACGGTGAGTGTGTGTGTGTGTGTGTGTGAGTGTGTGAGTGAGTGAGTGAGTGAGTGAGTGCGTGAGTGAGTGAGTGAGTGAGTGAGTGAGTGAGTGAGTGAGTGAGTGAGTGAGTGAGTGAGTGAGTGAGTGAGTGAGTGAGTGAGTGAGAACAGGGATTGAAACATTGAATGACGTCACGTCTCACAATCTGTCCACACACTATTTTTTTTGTACGTCCAAAAACACACATCACCAAGGATGCCTTTTGTTTCCTTCCAACAGTGAAAGGAAGGATGCAGCACATTTATCTACGCAGGGGGATAACAGAAAAAGCTCCGCCAGCCAATGGGAAGCCAGTAGAACTCCCAAGGGCGGCCAATAAAAACAGAACAGGAAGTGGCAACTGCGAGGTGCAGGACCTCAGCTGCTTCCCTGCCTTCTTCCTGCTGTCTGGTCCTTCCTGCCCCGTCCGCATCTCAGAGAGAGAGAGAGAGAGAGAGAGAGAGAGAGAGAGAGAGAGAGGGGGTTGGGGCAGGAGGAAGTGAGATGGAGAGAAGCTTTGCAGTCTTGTAATGTTGAGAGAGAGAGAGACTGAGAGAGAGAGAGGGAGAGAGATAGAGAGAGAGAGGGAGAGAGAGACGGAGAAGGAGAGAGACGGAGAGAGATGGAGAGAGAGAAAGAGATGGAGAGAGAAAGAGATGGAGAGAGAGAGACGGAGATGGAGAGAGATACAGAGATGGAGAGAGATACAGAGATGGAGAGAGATACAGAGATGGAGAGAGACAGAAAGACAGAGAAAGACAGAAAAAGAGAGAGAAAGAGATAGCATGCGAGACAGAGAGCAAGAGAGCAAGAGAGCAAGAGAGCGAGCGAGCGAGAGATCAGCCTAAAGGAAAGAGATACCAGGAGAGTGTCATTCCTGTCTGTGTCTCCTACTAACAAGCCACACTCCAGGTCTCTGGCGCTCTCCAACTTGCCATCTGTCCGTACCGGCCGCCGCCTTGTAAGTCTAAATGATTGTGTGTTTCGTAACGGAACACGGAGCGAAATAGAGCCAGTTCACGATTCACGGTCGGCACAACTTTGTAATCCTCCCTCTCCACACTGTGCTCCACACTGTACTTGGGTACAACTATCACTTTAAATGCCTTAGTATTTGATTGAGATTTTGAAGAGAAAATATTTGCTCATGTTCTGTCTAATCCATGAAATGGATTT
>NC_085879.1:24776777-24779277 GCF_034702125.1 Engraulis encrasicolus
TGATTAGCGAAGCTGATACTGTGCCATTTTGGTTTGGCCATGGGCCATTCCCCTGGGGTACGCCATTACGGTTGTTTGTTTTTCATAACAGCAGGAGTTCAATTGTGGCATTTCTCACTTCTCTCTCTCTTCAGTCATTTTCCCAGTCAGCACTGTCTCCATTGGCCTCCTGCATCATGGGGGCTTTCCCCTCAACCTGTCGCCACACAAAGGGCGCTCTAGTGCCGGGGACACATAGACACGAATTTGGCAAAGCAGAGCAAAGTTTGCCATTCATTCCTATGAGGAAAGCAAAGTGGGCGACACCAAGGACACATACTCAGGGAAGTTTAATATTATGTAAATGAAGAGTAAATTTAGCCTGTGGCGGCCAATCATATCAACAACACAAACGTATTAATGAATTTGATTCGCCGATACGGCCTACTAATGGTTACTGACGGTGAATTTTGATTGTCTTCGCTTTGCTCATTTCGCCTCCATGTGTTGCTTGTAAGCACCGCACCAACAAATGAAGGCATTGCAGGCAGCCACTTATTTAGTAGCCACAAAAGGGGTTCCACGCGCTTCTGTTTTTTCATGTGGTGCATCAACGGGAGGGAGACAGGTAATCTTGAACGAAGAGAAGACACCGGAACAGCACAGATGGGAAGCTTTTCTTTTTGATTCAAGTGCACAACATGTTAGGGACTAATGTTTCGATGGAAAGCCATCTTCATCAGAGTCCATCCAGTTTAGTCCGGGTTCCAGGTTAGACCCTAACATGTTGCGCACTAGTATTAAAAAGAAAAGCATCCCATCTTTGCTGCTCCGGTGTCTTCTTTTCATTCAGGCCGATTTAGTAGCTTTGGCTAATAGAACCTGAAGCCTCACTAGCCATTCTGGCGGGTTCGTTGCGGCTCTGAATGAGGAAGCGCAGTATATTGTAGTTGTAGTTTTTTGACTGTCTTTGTTATACAAACGCAATACAGGGTGATGCTGCGAGCCTACAATACCCTACAATACAGCACCCGTGTAAACATCTCAACATTTTAGAGCACGAGTGTTAACGTTCCCGAATGATAGGCTGCATTGAAGAAAAGTAGTAGATAATTGCGGATAAAATGAAGCGAAGTTTTCTGCAACAAAAGTGTCAAATTGAGATTCTCTTCGCCTTGCTCATTTCGCCTGCATGTGTCCAAGACGTAAGCACTGCATAAACAAATGAAGGCATTGCAGGCGGCCACTTAGGACTTGTTTCCACTCTACTCAGCCGTGGTACCGTTTGTGGTGAGGGTGGTAGTGGGCAGTGTAGTCAGTGGGATATCTGCCTACCACAGCGCCTGAGAAAATAGATTTTTTTTATTTTTAAAAAGGAGACACAAACTTACCAACTGAAGCCGCACGTCGTAGCCACACTGCGTATTGAGCACATCCTCCTGAGAAAGAAAGAAAGAAAGAAAGAAAGAAAGAAAGAAAGAAAGAAAGAAAGAAAGAAAGAAAGAAAGAAAGAAAGAAAGAAAGAAAGAAAGAAAGAAAGAAAGAAAGAAAGAAAGAAAGAAAGAAAGAAAGAAAGAAAGAAAGAAAGAAAGAAAGCTAAGCAAGTTAAGTAAGTAAATAAACAAGTAAATAAATAAATAAAGAATCCCCCATTAATTCCAACACGGCCCCAGAGATATCTGTGCAAGGCACACATGCACAAAACCAACATCCCCTCCCTATAAGCACATCACTTCCTCCCCTGCTGTTCCCCACTAATGCTGCCTGGCTGCCATTAAACTCACACAGATTTGTTTTTGCATAAGCATTAAAGAAACGCCTTAACTCAATGGTTCCCAAACTTTTTTTCCTACATGAACCCCCTTTTGGATCATATTTTGAACACTATTTTGCTAATAGAGAGCAGAGAGAGGGTCTGAGGCACTCAGAAAAATAAAGGACTTTTAACCTTATATTACTTTGATGCGGGACATCAAGCCGATGCGTTTCTTATTAGCCCTGAAGAAGGTCGCACGCGACTGAAACGCATCGGCTTGTTGTCCCACATAGAAAAATAAAGGACTTTTAACCGTACTTCGGGGTGCCTCGGACCCTCTCTCTGCTCTCTACATGTAGTCCTGGACACTGATGAGCACCTTACGTTTTTAAAGCCTACCCACAGACGCAACTCTACCTCTCTCACTCACTCTATTTTTGATAATATTTTGAGTCATTGTCGAGTCGATCAGCTGTACTAAGCTTATACTCTAATGACTGAATTGAATTTACTTATACTCTTTTTTTGCTGCATTTGTAAAGTAGACAGACACAATGAGCAGATAGCCCTTGCCCATATCGCCTTCCTCATCCATATGCTAACCATTTGACCTGGCCAACCCCATCTGTTGTTGGTCGTGTGTGTGTGTGTGTGATGGGATGGCATTTGCAGATAGGGGCCTTATCTACTGTGTACTCACACACGCCTGGAGGAAGTCTCCTGTTTCCTGGGCTGTGCACACACGTTGGGGTGTGTGTGTGTGTG
>NC_085879.1:24784277-24789277 GCF_034702125.1 Engraulis encrasicolus
CGGTAGCGGAGGTGGGGGAGGAAGTGGTGGTTGATGGTGGTGGTGGTGGTGGTGGTGGTGGTGGGGTTGCTCTGCTTGGGATGGGGGTAGTGGTGGTGGTGGTAGTTGTGGGGGGGGTTGGTTGCTCTGCTTGGGATGGTGGGGTTGGTCGTTTTGCTGTTTGTTAGTTCTTCCTCTTTTGTTTAGAGGCAGACATTTTCCCCAGCAGCACCACACCTTAAACTTTTTTGTTCTTTTTTTTCTCCCCGGGAGAACTTTCATCTTCCGGCTGCTTATTCTCTCGAGGCGTGCACGTATTATTAACTGAAAAACATCCCTATCTTATCATGGGGGAGAGAGAGAGAGAGAGAGAGAGAGAGAGAGAGAGAGAGAGAGAGAGAGAGAGAGAGAGAGAGAGAGAGAGAGAAAGCGAGAGAGAAAGCGAGAGAGAGAGAGCGAGAGAGAGCCTTTGAAGAGGGCTGGGTCGAATTCTACATAATTAACTCTAATGCTGAGTGGGGAGTGTGTGGTAATACAGTACACAGCACGCCAGACACCTATACAGCCATGAAAACTGGAGAGAGTAGCTGGAGGTGGTGTGTTTTTTTTAATACATGACTCATTATGCTGACTGGTGTACGCCTAAAAGATCGTTTAGGCTTACAAAAATAGTGCAGCCACGGCGGAAAAAAAAAATGGAATCCAACAAACACACACGCACTCAGTCTCTCTCTCGCTCGCAAACACATGCAAGTACGTACGCACTCACTCACTCTCTCGCAAACATATGCACGTACGCACGTACAGACACGCACACGCACACACACACAGACACACAGACACACACACACACACAGACACACACAGACACACACACACACACTCCAGAACAAATGAAGCATCCCTCTGTTGACAGGCTGTCTTGCTGCATTTTAAAAATCAATCTGCAGAGGCCTCAGTTATGGGCGCTAATTTGAACAGCGTCCTGCGATGGGGGTTACAAAGTGGCTCCTGCAGAGCACGACAGGGGGGACAGAGAGAGAGAGAGAGAGAGAGAGAGAGAGAGAGAGAGAGAGAGAGAGAGAGAGAGGAGGGGAGAGAGAGCAAGAGAAACAGCAAGAGAGAGAGAGAGAGAAAAAGATTGAGAGAGAGAGACAAAGGGGGGAGAGAGAGAGAGAGAGAGAGAGAGAGAGAGAGAGAGAGAGAGAGAGAGAGAGAGAGAGAGAGAGAGAGAGAGAGAGAGAGAGAGAGAGAGAGCAAGAGAAACAGCGAGAGCGAGAGAGACAGCAGAAAAAAGAGAGAGAGAGAGAGAGAGAGAGAGAGAGAGAGAGAGAGAGAGAGAGAGAGAGAGACAGAGACAGAGAGACAGACAGACAGACAGAGCTATGCATGTGTAGTTTCAGCTGTTTGGTGCCATCATTACTCCTCAAGCCCAACATTTTAGCTGAGGGGGGAAATTACGGAAGATTCATGACTTTTTTTTTGTTCCCTCACCCAGCCGGCTGAAGTGCTCAGTCTGAAACACATGGGGGGGTGGGTGAAGACAACAGAGGAGAGGAGAGTGGGGGATAAGACCGAGAAGAAAAGGAAAGGAGGAGTAGAGTGAAAGAAAACAGCAAGACGTTCCACTCAAGTGAAGAGATACGAGGGGAGAGTGGGGAAGGAACAAGGGGAGAAAGGAAAGAAAGAGTAAAAGAAAGACAGACGGCAAGATGGCGTATACACACTCAAAGATAGATAGATTACGTGAAAGACGGAGAGATGAAGAAGAACTTTCATTGCTTTAGTGGCGACTTTAAAAGCGCCTGCAAATTGCAAATAGCACTTTGCTCCTAGGCCGGGCGTCTAGACAATGGGATGTGTGTGTGTGTGTGTGTGTGTGTGTGTGTGTGTGTGTGTGTGTGTGTGTGTGTGTGTGTGTGTGTGTGTGTGTGTGTGTGTGTGTGTGTGTGTGTGTGTGTGTGTGTGTGTGTGTGTGTGTGTGTTGCTGAGAGGGTCCAGAGCTATTAAACGAAGAAGATGGAGGTTATATCTCCCCTCAGTGCGGCTCTCTGGGATCAGACGAGGTGAGGGCACCGCCAAAACATGGTGGCCAGGCCACTCCATCGTAATCGCAATCTGCCCGCGGCTAGTGGAAGATGTCTGCCACCTCACCCGACCTCACCTCACTCCACCCCACTGCTGAAGCCTGCTGTCGGCCTGAGCAAACAAGCTGCCATCTGTAGCAGATCTCAAACTACCCCCACACACTCTGGAGGCCGAAATGGAGACTGTCGTGGTGTCTTGTGGCAGATTTGTTTTCTTTTCTGGGTCTCTTTCTCTCTCTCTGTCATTCTTTCTCTGTCTCACCCTCTGCCCTCGTCTCTCTCTCTCCCCTCTTGTGTCTCTCTCTCCCCTCTTGTGTCTCTCTCTCCCCTCTTGTGTCTCTCTCTCCCCTCTTGTGTCTCTCTCTCCACAGACAAGATGATTGGCCGTCTGAAGGCTCCATTCCAGCCAGGTGACAGTTTCTGCCAATCAGAGCCCCGAGTCAGCAGGCTCAGCTTCCTTCTCTTCACCTGTGATGGGAGTTGGCTGGAGAGCACCCCCAAATGCCCCCGCCAGTCACTAGTAGTCACTAGCAGTCAGTGCAGTGGGCAAAAACAAAAGTTTCTCTTCAGACAAAATGATGTGAAATAAGGAGCAAAGCTGTTTGCCATGGTGTAAAAGTTGTGATTCTCAAACTTTGTGTATCTCAATCTTTAAACATTTTGTGAAAATTTTAAGTGGGGCCCGAGTTGGAATAGGCTGGGAACCCCTGGAGTAAAGGCCTGTTCACATCTACAACGGAAACTATAGAGATAACTGAAATTATCATCGTAAAAATTGTTACAATTCTGGTGAATGGTGCCGTTCACATAATCAACTACGATGACGACAACATACTGAGTGAACGATATTGTAGGGATCCATTTCAGAGTGATTGTTCTGAACTATAAAATAATATAAGCCAATCAGAGTTCTTTAGAATGTATAGACGCCGTGTCTTCTGCTTGTGGGTATACATGAGAAAGGTGTGAGCAGAAGTGTTGCGGAAAAAAGGGGAAAGTTGTTGCTGCGGTGTAAGGTTGAAACGCTGAATTAGCATCATCTCTCCTTAGCCAGAGGAACTTAAATTCTTCACCTATTAATAAAAATAAACCAGAGAGTTGCATGTGTTCAAGACGTTAAGATATAACAAGCTTGCTGTCTGCATCTGCCAACCTCTGACCAACAAAATGCAGTAAGACCAAGCGATAATGCACTTAACTTTATGGCCCTCAATTATAAGCTCGACTGCCCTTGTCCAAGTGTCACCCAGTTTAATCCAATTAAAGCAACACTAAGTATATTATTTCAACCTTAAAATAACGTTTCCGAGATTGGTTAATTAAGTGGATCATCCATAGGGTAAGAGGTGCCTTCTGCATTTACTTTACAATAGGGCTGCACAATATCAGAAAAAAATCGATACTCATAACAGCATGCAATACCTTGCTTACGACATTTAAACGATAATTAGAAACATAGTTTTTCTTGTCACTAATTTCTCGGTCTCGGTGGCTTTGGTCATGGCGGGCTTCTTGCGCATTTGTTGACATTCAGCAAGTGATTGGACTGCACAGAAATGTTTTACATGTTCGCGATAATTACGTCATTTTCACGATACACATATCGCCACTTTTGATATCTCGATTTCAATACATTTTCGATATATTGTGCAGCCCTACTTTACAACTAACTATGGGTGATGCAGGCACCAAGTAAAAGTGGCGGGGAACCCCGTCCTTCCAAGTAGGACTAATAACTGCATCAGAATGACAGATATGCTTACAAGGGAAACCTTTTGGTTTTGCATTCAGGGAGAAATAGACATAAAAAAGAGGGACAGAAAGACACACAGTCTGCTTTTTCACCTGTAGGGCTGAAGGACGAAAACAAACAAACAAAAAAAGCCTAGCATTGCTTCAGGGGGAGAAATGGAGAAGAAGAAAGAAGGGGAGAGACACTGAAAAAGAATTAGGGGGTGAAAAAGAACATTAGGACAGAAACAAACAAATAAAGTTTTTAAAGAAAGAAGCGAAAGAGGCGGAAAGAGGAATCGAAAGAAACAAATAAGAATCCAACACAGATGGATAGGCAGGCAAGACCAGTGAGGACTGTTTAGGTCAGTGGTCGGCAAATAGGGGCCCGCGGGCCAATTTTGGGCCGCCATCTATTCTGCCTGGCCCGCGAGATGACATTAATTTGATGCATTGAAGTTAAAAAATTATATATATAAAAAAAGTTTTACTTTTTTTTTTTTTTTTAAGGGAATACATACAGCAATTCCATACATTCATACATTTCGAAACATTTATTGAGGTATAGGCGATAGTCCTAAAGTGACAAAATGACAAAATGGTGGAACATCTCTGCACTTATCCATGACCCACAGGTTGGAACGGTATTGGCACGCCAGTGCGCGTAATCTTGTGCAAAAAAAAAGTGTCCTGTCTCCCTCCTCCAGTGGACAAGGTAAAAAATAGTCTAGGTTTCTTTAAATTAACAACATAACAATGTCTGCTCAAATGTGAAATGGCCCAATTCAAATAAATCATAAAGAAAGAAGTGAAAGCGCAAATAGGCTAACCAACACCGCGGCGAGACACTTTCCATTCTGTTAATTCCACGAAGCGTCAGAAAGTGAAAAGGCCATTCGTTGCACTGTCCTCTCTGACAGCTCAAATTTTGCGTGGCAGCTCTTGACTTGCGCTTTTGTAATGAATCTGCTGTTTGTAAATTCAAGAAACTTTTCTATACATGTGGAAACACAGCACGGGAACAACAGAAATTCCAGAGCCGGACAGAACTTTCCAGTATCACGCAAATTTTGTGAAAGGACTGTCATGTTGGGGACACTTGGACAAGAACAAGGTATAGAGATTCAGTAACCAGAACTATTTTGAGTAGCTCAACCGCTGAACACCTATTTCTAACTACTAAAACGTGAGGATATTAGGACA
>NC_085879.1:24791777-24806777 GCF_034702125.1 Engraulis encrasicolus
CCCGGGCCCAGAATCGGGTGATTGTTATATACTGTATGTATTGGTTAGTGGCCCTTTAAGATTACTTTATTCCAGGCCGGCCAAAGCCGTGTGTGTGTGTGTGTGTGTGTGTGTGTGTGTGTGTGTGTGTGTGTGTGTGCGTGAGACACAGTAACAGTCAACCAGGCGTGACAATGGGTGTGAATTAGTATACATTTCATCTTTTTGTATGAGTGCTTGTGTGTGTGTGTGTGTGTGTGTGTGTGTGTGTGTGTGTGTGTGTGTGTGTGTGTGTGTGTGTGTGTGTGTGTGTGTGTGTGTGTGTGTGTGTGTGTGTGTGTGTGTGTGTGTGTGTGTGTGTTATTCGTCTGAAGGCCCAGTAGGCTCTGCGAGGCTTCCGGTGAGAAAGGCGGGACTGCAGCAACACTCTTTGTTCCTGTTAAATGGCGTAATGAACGTCTTGTGGTTTCCAATTTACGCACGCATATGGGTTTTAACGGGGAACTATAAACAGATACAGACACAGACACAGACACAGACACAGACACACACACGCACACGCACACACGCCTCTGGGAAGACATGCGAGATATGCTTTCTCACTTCAGGCCTGCACTCATACCGTAAGCGTCTGCTCATGAAAGAGATCAAAGCTTCTTGTTTTCTTTCCCAGTATTTCTAAATTGAATCCTACTGAGGCTTTGGTCACAAACAGTGCGAGTAATTTAAAAACAAAAAAGGGTCCATATGACAAAAGAAGCAACCAAAATCTGATCTAATTAGGTTTAGCAGAATTCTGCTTGCAATACCATACAGCGATGCAATAGGACTTTGTCAGTTTTCACTGAAATTAATTTTGTATCCCTGAGCAAGACTCCTTTAAGACAGGACATACACATAACATTTGCACATGTACCGCCATTCATATGGAGCATAAAGCACAAACAGACAAATACAGAACCCGGGGTCTGGGACTAGTTAGCCTGATTATCATCAACGTTCAAATCTCTTCGGGACTTGGTCTAACCAAGAGCATAGCAGGTAACATTTCCCAAATGGCTTGGTTGACCTGCCTCCCTTGGTTTGCTTATGGTTGTTTGCTTCCCGACAAAGTGAAAGGAGTTCCCGTATTTTTGGGAACTCAGAATGTACTTGCATTGCTCTTGACGCCGAAGGTGTTGCGTCACTAGGAGGGCACGGCCTGGCTAGGGACTAGTAGCCCACAGTCACAGATAAAAGGTAGGCAGAGGACACCGGCCTATGTACAGACATAGCGACATACATGCATATCTACATACATATGTGACATTGCATTACCTTCGTGGAGTGATGGCACTATACATACAGTCTTAAAGTCTTATTTTGTCGCTAAGCTAGAGAAAGTCAATGGATCACTGTAGCATGTAGCATGCTACACGGATGCATTGACTTTCACTAGCTTAGCGACATGCTCCCTCTTTTAACTTGTCCTAATGCAAGACAACAGCTTACATGAAAAATAAGACACTTTACCACCTTCATAAACCCTGGCCAACGATTTTAACTGTATTAAGCCCCAAAATAGTGGCATACCCCTTTAAGGCTGATTCAACAGAAGAGTTGATTGATGTGTGAAGGAATGTTGAAGGTGTATGATTGAAGGATAGTCACAGACATGCACAAGCATTTGCTGATTTCCCATTTTAAATTCAAGTGGGTGTGAAGCCTGGTCCAGTAAACATGCCAGTAAGAGATTATATTTCTTTCCTGTAACACGTTCTATATGTTGGCATAATGTTGTTGTACATAATGTTTTGGCACACAACCAGTACTTGTCTGAGCCACACTAATAAATAAATAATTTTAAAAAATGTTGAGAGAGAGAGAGAGAGAGAGAGAGAGAGAGAGAGAGAGAGAGAGAGAGAGAGAGAGAGAGAGAGAGAGAGAGAGAGAGAGAGAGAGAGAGAGAGAGAGAGAGAGAGAGAGATAGATTGAGAGAAGAGGAAGGAGTGAAAGACACAGGCCTTGACTGATGCATTTGACTGTAGTTGCTTAGGAAACCTCATAAGTACAGCGACGGGGGGAATCTGAGGTATGTGGGAGGTGGTGACACTGTGGCGCACAGCACAGCACAGCACAGCACAGCACAGCACAGCACAGCACAGCACAGCACAGCACAGCCTCACTCACCTTCTCAGCCCATGCCCAAAGTCCAATGCCCAGGAATGCAGCACCAAGTAACTGGAAAACAAAACAAAACAGAGAAAGAGGAGAGAGAGAGAGAGAGAGAGAGAGAGAGAGAGAGAGAGAGAGAGAGAGAGAGAGAGAGAGAGGGGAAAAAAAAGAGATGAACATGGCATTAGTATGCAGAAGAGCGTGAGTGACATAACAGACAAATTAAATTCCATTTCTACCTGCGTCAGTCGACCTGTTATTTTGGAATGTCATTTCCTGGGGAGATGGAAGGAAAAACAAACACACACACACAACAGACGCAGCACCAGTATCTCTGACTGCTACAGTGTATAGTATACTCATCACGGCACAGATGTATGAACATGGTGACGATCTAAATTCACACTTTTTTTGTTTTTTTTTAAAATGACAATTACATGATTCAAGATGTTGCAGAGAGGGTAAGACGGCATCCTGTTCTTCAGTTGTAGCAAACGTGTGACACCATGTGAAGTGCGTACGGTTACATAACGTTTGTCGCACACTCAGAACTTGATGCGATATTTGATTCAACACCAAGGTTGAACAGACAACATACTGAAGGAGGGAGTGTCAGTGTGAAAGTTAAGCTTAGGTGTGGGAGTCTTTTGGCACAGACGAATGTTTTCTTTTTTTGGGGGTGACACAGGAAACACGTCTACTCCCTTCATTCCTTCCTTCCTTCCTTCCTTCCTCCACTGCTTTCATCTCTCCATCACACAAAAAACACTGCCATAAAACACTCGCACATACACACAATAAATCACATACAAACAAATGCATGCGCACACGCGCACGCACACACAATCCCAGCAACCATTTCATACAACTGCCATCAGCATGGAAAGAACCACACCAAGACAATAGACAAAAGCACCACTCCCGACCAACCGCTTTCCATTATTTCATTTGCTCATCCCATTCTTCTCCTGTGCTTCACCACTCTGCTGCTCGGTCGTATGATGACCATTGTATTATTGGAAACGAGCTGATCTGGGCTGTGTTTCTCAAAAGCGTCACTGCTAACCACAATAGCAACTTAGTTGGTTGTAAAGCCATTTTTCCCATTGACAGCAGCCCAGGCCCAAGGCAAGCAAAGGGTGTGGAACAGGGAAACATGAGGAGGACATCCCAAGCCATGTTCCTAGTCCTAAGACTGGATGCATTGGTGTACACAGAAATTTTGGGGGGAAGGTTGGGGGCCATATGGAACTTCACCTTATACTACTTGACTATAGAAGCTATACGTATACTATATCGAGGCATTATTGTCACATGCATTTGATCGTGAAACATTGGTACATTATCTTCAACATGGACCACACTATGTTACGACAAAAAAACATTAAAATAGAACTCTCAAAAAGGGGTTTTTTTGAAGGGCAGAAGGGCAAATAGGCAGGTGCTTTAGCAACACCTCATCCCTATCTGTGCACACCTATGACTGGATGGTCCAATGGCAGCCATTATGTGATAAGAGAAGAGCTGGGGTGGTGGCTAGCTAGCAAGATGATGGCTATTTTCATATTGGGAGGATCTAGGGGTGCATTCCAATATGCAAACTCCCTCCTCGGTCTGTGCTTGTGGCCTCGCATTTCGGTGACGCCCCGCCTCCGTGGAGGAAACAATTAAGTTTCCCCACTGTCAGCCTAGCAACAACAATTTTTGGGGGACTATTCTTCATTCACCATCCCGTTTGCAAATGTCATCACGAGGACACGAGGAGGCAAGTGAGCAAGGGAGGACGGGAGTCTGATTATTGGAATCCACCCTAGGTGTGTGTGTGTGTGTGTGTGTGTGTGTGTGTGTGTGTGTGTGTGTGTGTGTGTGTGTGTGTGTGTGTGTGTGTGTGTGTGTGTGTGTGTGTGTGTGTGTGTGTGTGTGTGTGTAAGCAAGAGAGGGCAACAGGCCAGGGGAAAGCCAAAAGGTGCGGAGGAGGGGGAAACGTGAGGACAGCCCAGGCACGGGCGCGGATTCGGGCCCTGGCCCTGAGCGGAGAGGTCAGGTATCAGGGGCTGGGTAGAGCCCCGTAATCCCATTACGCCCTGGCTCAGCCTAATCCCCAGGGATTAAGAGTGACACGCCGCGGGGAGCCGCATTCATTCCTCTACAGCCATCACTCTCTCTTTCTCGCTCGCTCGCTCACACACTCAGTCAGTCAATCGCTCTCTTTCTCTTATTTCTTCACCCTCCTTCTCTCTCACTCTCCTCCTGTCTCTCTCTGTGTCATTATTATTCCTCTTTCTCCCTCCCTCGTTGCTTCACTCTATCTCTCCTTCTCTCTCTCTCCCTCTCCTTCTCTCTCGCTCATTCCATCACTCTCCCTTTCTCTCCCTCACTGTGTCCTTTCCATTGCGTTCCCATACTCATTCACAATAATCTGTCTGTACTCCTACTCCCTTTTACTGTCCAAACGACTTAAGAGTCATTCATTCACCTTGAAAACGTTAACTACACCTGGCTGCACAATGCCGTAGGTCTATTTTTATAAAACGGTCTCTCTGCATCTCAATTAACTTAGCTACTCACTCCCACAAAGTTGAAATGTCTTATTTTCCAGTGTGGGCACTCAAACTCATCATGAACATCTTTTGTTAAAAAAACATGTTTTGGGTTCTCTAGAAAATGATAATTGAGATAGACTTTGTTTAATTTACATCGTGTCACTAGACTCTCTGCATCAGAGTCAAGCAGCTGTCAACACTTTGATTTCAATTTTCTTTCCGCTTTGCTCTTGCCTTGAGCTGGTATTTGAGAGGCATTTGTCTAATTCCAAATGCACCAATCAGATCTTAAACAAAACAAAGAGAAATTGTCATTTAATACCTACTCTAATCGTATTACACCGGCAAAACCATTGCAGCACGAGCTGATTTTTTAAATCTTTTTTTAACCTACAAAGTCCGAAATGGCCTTGTGCTTTTGTTCAAGAATTGACTAACTTCAAGCTAGATTTTTTTTCTTCCCACACTTAACTCCACCGCATTACTTCTGCAACTTAAACAATCAGAGAAAACCCATATACTGTACTTCAGTGTGGTAATGGGACTAAATGTTGCTCCACTAGCCTGGTGACCAACATCCAAACTACGGTCCAAAGTGGTGGGGTGTTCAACTCAATACATCGTATAGTTTTAGCAATACCCAGCCTGGTTACTAGAAAGAAATCGTTGCACTAGGAAACCAGAACACCCTCGCATAGGGCTGTCACAATATTCAATAAGTCAATATATCGTACAATAAGCTTTTACAAGCATGATAACTTTTTTGGCACAATAAGTTATTGCATGCTTCTTTGTTTTCCTCATCACTCTTTCTTAGACTGAATATCGATAGGCACATTTCACTCAGCGCAATGATGCTTAAACGTAGTTGTACTTTTAAACGCTTTCAAAATTAGAAAGGGTGTATTTGCATTTTTATCCCATTTTCATCATATTTTTTGAAAATGACCGAGAAGACAATATTATCGTTTATCGCAATAATTTCTTGGCCAATTTATCGTCCAGCAAAATTTGTTATTGTGACAGGCAAACCCTTGCATGAAGTTTGGCGAAACAATCAGATGGCGTAAGTCAGGTTAACCCTTTATAGGGCACACAAATTTCAGTTCCCGAGTGAAAATAACAGTTTTACAGGCTCCAGGCCACTGCTGATTGGTCAAATATCAAGATGTCACTATCTGTCTGAAAGCCTGATTTCTCCTGATTAATTTGATATAACCCACTTGGGTGTACACCCTTGTAGAGAGGCATGGCAGGGCCATTTGTGATAGATGTGCAAGTAATCAGAAGTGATCAAATACAGTCACTTTCCCTATAAAGCCCCCATACTCAATTAGCGGCCCGGCCTTTTTTTTTTTTTTTTTGGTCCGATCACGTTGTCGGCTCTTATTTTGAAATCGCGCCACAGACGCTATGAAGAAGCGTGCCGTGCCCTGCCCCCTCAGGCTGTTTCTCCTTGTTTGTCAGTCACTGCAGGCTCCGGACAGAAGCACCTAGAGTGGCCCGGCCCGGCCCTTTATTGGGAGGAATTTTGAAAAACTGGCCCTCTGGGATTTTTTATTGAGTACCCCTGCTATAAAGGGTCAAAAGTTTGCAGGGAGTCAGTGAGAAGATAACGACTGGTGACTATATGAAGAAACAGACCTGTGAAACAACTTCTTGTCTTAATAACTTGGCTCCTTTGGGTTTCATTTTTGTGGTGCTTCTAAAAAAACTGTTGGGAAACAAGACTCTCAGCTTGTGCAACTGTGTGAGCACTTAGAAATATGAAAGGTCATGACGGAAGAAAGGGGAAGAGTGCAAACTTAACAGTGACTTGAGCTACGGTAAGCCATGGATGGGGAAACTGGAGGCCCGGGGGTCAAATGTGGCCCGCCTCCTGACCCATTGTGACCCGTAGATAAAACATACATAGAAATAATAATAATGATAATGACAATCAGATTTTTTTAAAAGACTAAGTTACCTAATCAGTTCATTGTAATTGCATATTGTTGGTTGATAGAGAATGCTCCTACTCCTTCCAAATAATGTCGGCAGTGAGTGAGCAACCAACTACATCTCAAACTCTGCGAGTTGCAGTCAAATCCCTGGTCATTTGGCCCTCAGACAATGGTGATGGAAAAAATGTGGCTATCCCTCTCATCAAAGTTGCCCATGCCTGTTGTTGGCGTAGATCAGTGGTTCTCAATCTTTTTAGAACAAATGCCCCCTTGACCTCATCATAAGCCTCCTAAAGCCCCCTTGACCTCATCATAAGCCTGCCAATGCCCCCCTTAGTATTAAAAAATTAAAAAGACTAATGCCCCCAATGGTAACTAAGCCCCGCCCCCACTCAGTAGTATCCCCCCATCCCCACCCCCTGGGAAGCTGTAGTGCCCCCGTTGAGAAACACTTGCATAGATTAAGGATGCCGTAAACTATGCATCTTCCATCATGGTGACTGTGTCTGCAAAATATCCTGCCTGTTTCACTACCGAGAGTAGAACCCATTATCTGCCGACCTGTACAAACAGCAAACAGTGCTCCAATCATGACGCATTACCTTGCTTCGATATACTACTGTACTTCACGTGCTGTTGTGTAGTGAAATAATTGGCGTGCACAGTGTCAACATACCTCCCATGAGGAGAGGGGCCTTTCTAAAGCTTCATTGTAATACAAAGCAGTCAACATTTCCTGCCATAACAATACTGTGCTTGTTGTGACTTCAAACACGTGTTTAATGTTCCGACTACAAGTCATCAGTGAGTGCAGTGCACTCGCCATTCAATTAGATGTAGGGGCTGGCCTTATGAACCGGGGATTGAGGCCCAACGGTACTGCTAAACATGTCTGTTCCCGAGTGAGGAGGCTTGGCTAGAATTACTTGAATGTCTCATCCTAGTAGTGGACTTTCGGCACAACAGTTAGATCTAAGCCAGACGCCTAAGGGCGAATGTCTGTACACATTTAAAAGTACCTTTGTTGACAACGCGTACCAAATGCTTGGCCAATTACCACAAATTTTCCACTTACAGGTGTTTTCACAGTGTTTCCCATACATTGAGGAAACTATGGCGGCCCGCCATAGTTTAAATTTGGCCGCCATAGTTTACGAAAATGTTAAAAAAAAAAAAAAAAAAAAATTTACTCTTTTTTATTTTTTAAACGATTTCCGTTTTTGTTAAAACGAATTACGATTTCCTTCGCATTTTCCTCCTGGAGTAAATACATCCTATAGAGAAAACCACAAAGTGCTTGAAAGACAGGGGATCAAAAGCCTAGTCAAGCTGTTATAGTTAACTTGGGTTTGGGCAGGGACACAGGAAGTGGGGTGCACGGGGTCGCTGGACAACAGACGCAGCTGCATCATAGCCTTTCTACCTACAGGCCGCCTACCCTAAATTCAGACATAGTTTTTTTTTCCCTCATTATTATTCTAAAATAGAAACACAAAATATGAATATTTTCTACTTTTTTAATACTTATAAGTAGTTTGAAATGTGAATGCAATTTTGGTTTGAAATGAGTGATTTTTAGACCCCAACCAGACCGGAACAGTGGTGTAGAACGGTGCAGCCAGTGACGCGGGAGCGATGTTTGTTTTGTTTAGCTTGTGGTGTCAAGGTAGTAATAAATGTGGTATTAACAGCGATATGTTGGCTTGGGCATGCATCAACATACACCCATTGGAGGAGCTAACTTGTTGTGAAGAGAAGTCTCATCACTGTGGTGATCAAACACGGACCAAGCAAGGAATTAGGTGAATTTAAAGTGCGACGGGAGAAGGGAATGTCACCAAAATTGTGCATCGTGTCAGGTAAGAAGTGGCTTTTATTCCTTGCCGTGGAGATTGGATTCGTAGTAGCACATTGGTAGGCTAGGTCTTGCCTATTGCTGGTGAAGTCTAGGCTATCTTAGCCTCGGAGTTTGCTATGGGGTGAATCTGTAGCACAGCCGATGTTGTGAGCGTGGCTTGTCTATCAACTGTTGCCCAACGTTGAATTGCCGCGGTGTGAAATGGCTGTTCTATTGTTAGATGTTTTGAACTTTTGTAGTGGGTGGCGATTTGTTCCTTTTGCCTCTTGCTGCTGATTTGACCACCGTTTAACCTATGGCCTACGTCAAATGCAAACTAAAGGTGGCTTTTACACTCTCCCTGTATCAATAGCCAGCAATGGCACGAGCTGCTTTGGCGCTTAGCCTACTTCTCTCGCCGATCACAGCACAAACTCTTTGGCCGTCAGAGTGTAATCACATACGGGAAGCAGTATGCCTGTCTGTGTGTCGTGCGCACAGACCTACAGGTCTGTGGTCGTGCGTGTTTTGTGCGCGGGCGGGGAGACAGGGCAGTTGTCCTGATGCATCTTGAGATACACAGTCGCAATTGCAAGACAATCTAAATTGTTTGAAAGCCCGGTCACCTCTCACAAGTGCATCGCATAGCCTAGTCATTTAGTTCTACTAATTTCACACATTGTAGACTGCCCATGGAGAAGAGAGAAACTGTCACGGTAGCGCGATTTGCTCTTGAACACGCCCTCACCTCCACATTAGGTGCGCGTTTCCCTTCCGCAAGAAGAACTTAATAATTTTGAAGTGAAATGTTAAACAAAAAAAAGGTAAAATCTAGTAATCCTTGGTTAGGCTACATAAAACATGAAGAAGTTAGTCAGATGGGATTCGCCATTCTTCATCCTAAAATTGATTAGAATGCAGGAAATTGCATCTAAAAAACACGTTTTTTTTCTGGGAGAGGACTCCAGAACCTCCGCCGACCACAGGCCCCCCTGGTCAAAATGAGTTCCTGCGTTCCTGGGTTTGGGAGCAATATAAAAAAAAACTTCAGAGGAGGGACAGTTGGGATGAGTTTACTAACACTCCCCAGGCTTTGTTTTACAGTTGTAATGTGACAGGCCTTCATTGACGCAGCAGAGGAGACATCGGGCTGCATATACAATGTAGAAATGAATGTGTAATGAATGTGAATATAGACATACATGTGTAATATGTTGTTCAGCCCTTTTAATGGAAGGAATTTTGAACTGGCCCTGTGACCAGCACCCCTCATGTAGAATGTGTACGCCTATGTGTGTGGGGGAAAAGGCATAGCCTACCCTCTTAGACCGAACCCTTTTTGTCTATGCGTTACACACAGTGATCTTAAATTCTTATCTCTGCTCCTATTTTGTTTTATTATTGTTTTCATTATATAGACCCCTGTATGAGGGACAAATGAAACTGTGTTGTAAACAGAAATGATTCACTGTACTGCATTTTTTGACAATGACAATGTACTACTATTATACATGTAATGGGTAAAATGGGTAGCCTTATTTCTCAAAATATAAATGGCTGAAATGTTGGCCCAGGCCTATAGTTGCTCCATGCGCCAATTTCACACTGTACTCATTGTTTTGCCGTTTTGCATTCACGCTGTGTGAATACACCCCCCCCCAAAGGCCTGCGTGAGAAGACCCCCCCAAAAAAAAAATCCCTGCTGCCCCCATAGTTTCCAAAATTTCTGTGGGAAACACTGTTTCAGGAAGGCCTACTTGCATTGTGCCTTCCCAGAAGTAGAGTAGGTTCTTCATTTGGTTCTCCAACATTTAATATGTTCCCCATTTCAGTAAATAAATAAACGCAGGGTAGGGGCCGGACCCTGTGATGGAAAAACAAACGTCCGTCTGTCCGTCTGTCTGTCTGTCTGTCTGTCTGTCTGTCTGTCTGTCTGTCTGTCTGTCTGTCTGTCTGTCTGTCTGTCTGTCTGTCTGTCTGTCTGTCTGTCTGATCCTTGTAGTAGGCCATGGGTACAAACACTTGCGGTAAGACGGTCCTAATGCCAGTATAAAGGACAACTTTGTTGACACTGTACCATCTCCAATTACCATGGAGTTTCCATTTCCAGGTGTTGTCAAGGTCGCCCACTTACTAGCGAGTGGCACTTTCCCAGAAGTAGGTTCTTCCTTTGGTAGTACTCAAGCATTTAAACATTTCCCCATTTCAGTAAATAAACAAACCCAGGCACAGGGACCAGCCCCTGAGATGGAAAATCTAAGACTAGGAAGGCAGTTCCCCAAACATGGCCTTGCTGTTGTGAGCTCTTGCGGTTAGCAGATCACTGGGCCATGTGCCACCCTCTATTTGCATACTCTCTGCCTTATTAGAAAACCAAATTGCCTAAATGGGTCGGAAACTTTCCTATACGCAAGAGCAAACCCAAAACCAACATTTTTTTCTGAGAAACAAAGCATAAGCAAGCAGCATACAATGCGTAACCTAATCTTCAACTGCTGGGTTGGCCGCTCAGCTTAGCTTGGCCTAGTCCCCCTCAGTCTCCGTTATAAAAACAACAATAACAGCAGTGTAAATGGTTTGTTGACTTCTCTGGGGAGAGAAAAGCCAGAATTCACAGAGGAAAGCATCCAGCATGAAAGCATTTATTGGTTTGTTTATTTGCTTGCTGCCTGGTTTCGCACTGAAGTTTCGGAGCAAAAAAAAGCAGCAACAACAATAGCATCATCAATGGTTTTCTGCCTTCTCTGTATGCAAAAGTCATTGCGTCTTTCATGAAACCAAAACAATACCAAGAGTAACTTAGGCATAATAATATTCACTCTCTCTACCATCTCTCTATACACCTGTTTCTCACTTGTGCTGTCTATGACTTGCGCTGTCTATGACTTGCTCTGTCTATGACTTGCTCTGTCTAAGACTTGCTCTGTCTATGACTTGCTCTGTCTATGACTTGCTCTGTCTAAGACTTGCTCTGTGTCTGTCACTTGCCTCTGCGTCTGTCACTCACCTCTGTGTCTCTGTGTCTTTCTATCAATCACTCTCTCTCCCACACACAGTGCGTGTTCCAACAAAGCTGCTGCTGAAGGGACATTTGTGCTGGCCTGGCCATGCCCATTCCGCCTGGAGGAGGGTTTGGGATTATCGAGGCAGGTGGGACACTCAGGAGAGGCCATCGGACGGCTACTCAACACCTGATTAGAAATGTTGCATAGTGAATCATGGAGCATAACTTTTCCTGTTTTTTCTTCCTGTCTTTCTTTTGCTTGTTGCCTAATCTCCTCTTGGAACCAATAAGTGAATCGTGGCCAGCAGACAGTAGAACATCGACAGGAGGAGATGGAACACTGTATGTAACCAAGTAACCGTAATCAAATCTTGATGGCAAACAGCAAATACTAGCAACATATCTTGCGTTTTGGAGGAGAAAAAAAACCTGTAGTCTGAAAGGGCTCCAATAAGCCTATAAGACATTATTCTCCGTCTATATCCATCTCTCCACGTCTGTGTCTCTTTCAAATCAACCCCCCAGAATTAAAATTGCGAATTCAGAATTGTTAAGTGTTTACATTTGACATTTTCAAAGCGGAATTAAGCTTTATTCAGAATTAAAGTGAGTTAATTCTGAATTAAATGTCTCATGTAAACGTAGTCAGTCTGTTCCTGCAAAGCTACTGAAGGGACGTCACATTAGTGCTGGCCATGCCATGTTCACGTGGAGGAGGGGCAGGGATTAGAGCCAGCCAGGCAGGTGGGATACTCAGGAGAGGCCAGCAGTCGGCCTGACTCATCGATCAGATCTGAACACCTGATCATTTCTGACAGCGGAGCATTCAGCATGCAACCGTTCCTTCGCAATCAGCATGGAACTATTCCTTTGTTTTTGTGTGTGTGTTGTTGTTTTTCAAAAGATGAAGCAGCAATTAATCAGTGGAGGAAATGATGAAAAAAAACATTACGTTTCTAGTCATAAAAACAAAAACAAAAAATGATGAATACGATATGCCAATTCTCTCTATCCATCCCTGCGTGTCTCTTCCACAGTGTGTGCTGTGCTTCTGCAGGTCAGGATACTCCCGGGCCGGGCGGGCGGCCATGCCTGGTCCACGTGGAGTGGAGGATTAGGGAGGACACAGGTGGGCCACTCAGGCCGGCTCAGCAACGCCTGATCCCATTATCATGATAGGGGGGTGGGAACCAGGAAGAGGTAGCAGGCGGGTCATGCAGGGTCAATGACAGGACAGTTGTGGTAGGCAGGCAGCCGTGGCCTAATGGTTAGGGAGGTGTCAGGTCTTAAAGAGCAGAGGGTTGCTGGTTTGAATCCCACTCTACCTCTCCCTACACTTTAACCCATTTTGCCCTGGAGACATATATGCTGCATTTAAGTTCTTGAGATTTGAGCTGTTTTATTAAAATGTGGGGATTTCAGAGCTGAATGAACACATTCTAATGCAAAATGAGGGTCCTAGCTTTTAAATGCAACTTATGTCATGTTTTTATGTGTTTCGGAGGCTGAGATATTTAGGTTTTGTTTAGGCACCTTTTCCCAAAAAGGGCTTAGGCTAAAATGGGTTAACCAATGAGTGAAGTGCCCTTGAGCAAGGCAACTATCCCGGTATTGCTCCAGGGACTGTAACAAATACTCTGCAAATAATAACAATAAGTCGCCTAGGATAAAAGCATCGGCTAAGTTTAATGTAATGTAATGTTGTGAGAGGCAGACAGATAGGCCAGTGAACAGCTCAAGAACCGTCTGACTGGACCGACCGAAAAGTCCTTTCATATCACACTATGGTGACTGTGTGTTATCCGGATGAACCTGCTGACGTCCACATTGTCGTCCCAGTTCGCAAGTATTTTTCGGAACGCCAAGATCTGCGGCGTGAACACGGCAGCTGGTTCGCGATTAGGAAAAGGGAAAGAGTATCGACACGGACATCTCAATCAGCCTGAACGCGGCAAATGACAGATCCTCTGCATCACTCAAAAACGTCCAGACGGGATAGGGGCCAGCGAACTAAGCGGCTGGACAGTCCAAAAAGTCACAGCAGATACATCACACAACAGACAGGTGGGTCCGGTCCGCAAACTGAGAAGCGCCTGGACAACCCCTGGACCAGTCCTTTAGGTCACACCACAAAAGCCACACAGGACACAACAAACTGAGAGGAAGCCAAGTAGACTGAAAGCCCTTTACATCAAACTGTGAGATACACAATGACTCGAGCTCATAAGTTCTTTGTTTTGATTTCTGCGTACTATGCATGGGTTTTTTTTGTTTATAAACATGGTGTTGTGAGGAGGGGCAAGATACTGGCAGCCAACCATGTGAGCTAATTTTTTTGACCGACAGCGGTTTCCAACAATCAGAGGTCGAGTTGTGCGTAGCCAGGGGAAAACAAAAAATGAAAATCCATGTATGGCAGGGCAGGCTGCCCGAAAGTCTGTTTACATCACACCGTAGGAAATGAGGTGATTCTGGGTGACGAGAACTTGTCACACTTGAGTTTTTCTTTTACTTCAGACTCAAGCGTGATTTAAACAGTTAGACAGAGTGAACGTTATACAGACGATAACTTAACTTATGTTTTGATTTCTGCCTACAAAATGGCAGGACAACATAGCTTGCCCTCTTGTTACTGAGTAACACAGTCTTTCGATTACACCATATGCACTGTACTGGTAGCTAAGCTGAGCTTGGCTGGGTTCCGCCAGTCTTTAGGAAGCAGCAACACTGTTGTAAAGAATGTGTCTCACTCAAAGACCCACCTCAATTAATTTTTAACCAAATGACCATTTGAATGGGGAAGATTTTCATTTCAAATTTGAATGCTGGCTGGCACTGGATGATGGTCTTCTATCCGGTCAAATATCTCCACCCCCTTCTGCAGAGGGGAGATTTGAGTCAAACCCAACCAAACCATCTCCCAATATTGGAGGCGACCCAACTGTTAAGTGTGTCTATCATGTTACCTTGCTCTATTGCGGTACTTTAACCCCCCCTCTTCCTCTGTGTTTACCATTCATTTAAAATAATAATTACAAAAAAACAAACATTTCATTCCAAAAAAAAGGACAGTGGCAAATGGGCAATAGGTGGAGGAGAGAACGAATAAAGAGAGAGAAAGAATAAAGAGAGAGAAGAATAAAGAATTTAAAAAAGGAAGAAAGGAGAAGATGAAACTATAGCAGCTGCCATTGAACAGCTGCCCGAGGCTCAATATCAGCATGTTTGGCCTCATCAATAATTTATGGAACCTGCGAAAGTGACTCAGTGTTCTGTCTCATTTGTTTTTTTTTCCACTCCCCTTCCTACATCAGAGTGGATGAGAGTGTGTGTGTGTGTGTGTGTGTGTGTGTGTGTGTGTGTGTGTGTGTGTGTGTGTGTGTGTGTGTGTGTGTGTGTGTGTGTGTGTGTGTCCATGTGTGTGTGTGTGTTGATGTACATGAGTGTGTGTGTGTGTGTGTGTGCGAGAGAGGGAGACTATGACGGTGTGTTTGCTCTTTCGAGTGAGTCAAACGGAAGGGTGAGGGGCTTGCTGGGAAA
>NC_085879.1:24809277-24829277 GCF_034702125.1 Engraulis encrasicolus
CAGGAGGGGCGGATCTCCAACCATCCATCCCGGCAGCAACGGGGGCTCTGTAATTACGGGTGGTTATTTTTTCCCCGCGCTGTGCCAGCCTGAATATTTTCGGACATGTTGAGGGCAAAAAGGCAAATCGAGGAGAACAGGTAGGAGGGGTGGTCAGACGGGGGGTGGGGGGGTCAAGCTACACAACCGGGCAGCCTGAAATATAGTACTAACAGTTAAAGCCAGCACAACCCAGCCCAGCCCAGCCCAGCCTGGGTAATGAGGAAGACAGAGACAGGACCGCTGCAGCCACAGAGACACCTGTCAGACAAAAGGATGCCAAAAATAATACATTGCCCGCAGGGCAAAGCCAGAGGAAGAGAGGTACTTACAGCCCTATGTCAAGTTAGGGGAAATGACAAATGAACCCGGTGTGAGACCCACCAAGTGCAGAAACACACAAACGCACGCACACACGCGCGCGCACACACACATGCACACACACACACAAACATATGCGCATGTACGTGCGTGCACACACGCACAGGACACGCGCATTAACACACACAGATAGACAAACGAAGCCATAATGGTGGTCTCCTGGTCCGTGCAGGTGCCCAGGTGACAGGTTATTTGCGGAGCTAAGGACGTGCTCCCCTCAGGTTTGTAGAGGCCAGACGCCAAGCACCTATATCACCTATATGGGGCTAACTGCCCAGGGAAGGAGTAGGCTACAGTTGTGGGTGGAAGGGGGGGGAGATAGAGAGGGATGAAGACAAGGGGGGAGAGGAAGAGAGGTAGAGAGAGAGAGAGAGAGAGAGAGAGAGAGAGAGAGAGAGAGAGAGAGAGAGAGAGAGAGAGAGAGAGAGAGAGGTGGAGGGAAAGTGAGAGAGGGCTGAAGGGAGGGAGACAGGGAGAGAGAGATAGAAAAAGGGAGATGGAGAAGGATGGAGAGTGCTTGGCCTGGGAGTGGGAGAGAAGGAGAGATGGTTCGGAGGAGTAGGGATGAGGGTGAGAGAGAGAGAGAGAGAGAGAGAGAGAGAGAGAGAGAGAGAGAGAGAGAGAGCAAGAGAGAGAGAGCGAGAGAGAGAGAGAGAGAGAGAGAGAGAGAGAGAGAGAGAGAGAGAGAGGTGTGGAGAGGTTCTCTTTTTGGTCTGGGAGGGCACTGGCGGTCCCATTGACTTGGCGGCTCATTATGCAGGACAAGACGGGGGGTAAAAATTGTGAGGGGGGGGGGTCAATTTATACAACATTAAGGAAAGGGTGGGGGCAATGGCAACAACCACATCTTTTCTAGAATGATGGCGGTTGTGTGTGTGTGTGTGTGTGTGTGTGTGTGTGTGTGTGTGTGTGTGTGTGTGTGTGTGTGTGTGTGTGTGTGTGTGTGTGTAGGGCTGTTTCAGGGGGAAGCCCCCCCACACACACACCCTCAACGCACACATGGACGGACACACACCCACACACACACAGACCTTGTCTATCTCCCGCCAACACCCTTTACAACAACAGACAAGGCATTCAGAGCTCATCGCTAGAGAAACAAAACCATAGTTGGAGTGGAATTTATGACACCAAGCAAGCCACCTCATTATCAAATGGAGAGACTCCCAGACACACACACACACACACACACACACACACACACACACACACACACACACACACACACACACACACACACACATATTATTATGATTATTTTCTGCTGGGAAGTGATCTCCTCAGTGAAAGATTGTTGTTGTGTGTCTGTGTGTCTGTGTGTGTCTCACTCACACACACACTATGTTGGCTTTGACTCATCCAGGCCACAAGACAGCACAAGTGTGATCACTGATTACAACATATCAACTCTCCCTCCCATCCCATGCCGATACATGGAAACGCTACATAATATGAGCTCAGATTGTTACACAGTAGAAAAGAAGGCCATCATCACTAAGCAACCGCCCGTGGGCGAGAGAGAAACTGGCAGTAGCAGAAGTGAGTTGATTCACCAGTTCAGCAGCACACACCGTGTTATTACGAAAAACCACAGCGTAACATAGAACTACACCCATAACATATATAATCCGAGCAATCATGAGTTGTCACTTGCTAAGAGACTCTCTAGTAAATAAGAAATACAGTATAGAACAACTTTGACCAGTGTCTCTGCACACATTGAAACTAATCACACAACATAAATAAAATATGTTATTCAATCCAAAATAAAAGCAGCCAAGATGTGTGTAGTAAATGTTGTGCTCCAGGAGACAGCTTACACACTATTGCACACAGTCTCTGGTGTTGCCAGTTCTTGGTAAATGAACCTGTGATAGAGTAATGTTGTAGCCATGGTAGTTCAGAAGCTGGAAGTCTATGCAAATTATGATCATTTGGCATCTTACTACTCTCACGGTTAAGGGAAAAATACAACCTACACTCAACAACCACGTAGATAATGTGGTAGCTGCTAAACAAACGCCACACAACATTCCTTCAAAACATTTAATAGCTAGACCAGTCTAAAATGACATTTAGGTTACGGGCACTTAATTGACTGATGACAAACAAATCACATTCGCACACAGTCGTGAAAGCTGCAACGCTAGTAACAATTTGGCTTACTAGTTCATCAGCTAGCGATAAGTAGCTTAACTTCGACTCCCAATTTGAGCAGTAGTCACAAGCAGTGTGGCATTTCTAATTTTGTCAAGTCATAAAATGCTTATGCAGCATTATAATACAGTTAAGATGCATTAGTATGATATCACTGTGGACAAAAATACCTCCAGTAGAAAGTACTAGCTAGCTTGCCAGCTACTGTTGTTTTCCCTCAACGTTACTGACAAAAATACAAACGGTCATTTAAACGTATTGCAGGACCGAGTGACAAACGACTACTTACCCAAAATATAATGTTGAATCCGAATAAAAAATATTTCACACAGCAGCTTACTTCGGCTCCTTTGAAATGGTGGTGTTTTCTGCTCATTCTTCTGTGTATCGAGGCTAGCTGGCTAGCTAGCTAGTAAGTTACAAATGTTTGTTTTGTTACGGACTTGCGAAATATTAGTCCGCAGTTAAACGCAGCAAGGCAGGTGCGTTAATTCTGATTAGTTAGCCGGTTAGGGTAAGAGGCATTTACATGAAAAACGTGAAATAAACAGCTAGCTAGCTAGCCAGCCAGCTAGTAGCTAGCTGTATCAAAAATACATACCCAGCCACAGAGTTAGCTAACGTTAGCTAGCTAAATAGCCAGCTAACAACAACCAACCCTGAGATTTTAGGCATAGAAAAGATTCATCATCTAGCTATCGTTTGAAGACTTTTCAAAAATCCGAAGTGCTAGCGCAGTAACCTGCTAACTAGCAAGTTAACCAATTTGCAAAAGAAAGGCGTATTTTCATGGATGTTCCGACAGAGGCATTGCCTTGTTTGATATTTCAACCTTGTTGTGAATGTTCTGTGACTGAAAAAAACAATCTCTCTACTGCTCTACCAACAGCACTGTCGTAGAGGAAAAGCCACCTACTCATCACCTTCATTTTATTGGAGGGACCTCTAGTGGCACCCAACGTCGTTACTTCAGAATGACTTTGGAAAGTTGGGCCTACTTCACATGACATGGAAACAGTAGGCCTGTAGTTTTTTGTTTGTTTGTTTTTTTTGTTTATTTGTTTGTTTATTGTACAACTTTTTGCGAAAATGTAGACCTACGTATGCAATCACAATCACATACACTGTAAGACATGGAGTGTTATTTCAACACGTGTAGAGTGTAGTCCCAGAATAGGCCTACTCTCAAAGCGTTAGGCCTTATTTAACACTACAGTTTTTACTGTGGGGTGACCTACTGCTCAGTTGAGATGGTTCATCCAAAAGGCAATGGTTTCGAGAAAGGGGACATTGCTTGTGCACCTTCACAAAGTCATCTTGGGACCTATTGATTGAGTGGTTAAACTAATTGTCAAAGCAATTTTTTTAATGAAATAGGCCAGTGCAAATGATAGGACTCTCCTTTTAATAGAAGAACTATGAGATTATCCAAATATTGAGTAGGTGGCTGAGCCTCTTAGAATCATATTTCACAGAATGCTGCCCAAATCGCTACGGGGTTGGAAAGCCTCTGCGCCCACAACTGCATACCTATGGCTGCCCTATGTGTTATGGTGCCTCGACTGTAACAAAGCCCCTCTCAGACTGTAAACACGTTGGTAGATTTAGGATTAGATGAGGAACCTGACATGTTGCCAGAGGCAAAGACTCAAGCTTCAGTAAAATAAAACCTGTCTGACATTTAATTTCTCAGCATACTTGTCAGTAATTATCTGGGTTACCTATTAGTTCTGAAAAGAAGGAAGGTCCGCACACTGTTGCTGCTCCAGGTTTATTAACACAACGTTTCGACCATGCAGTCTGGTCTTCGTCAGGTGTACCTATTAGTTCTACCTCCACAGAGGCCGACAGGGGTGGGGGCAAAGGGGTCAATTGTCCCAGGCCCAGGGAGAGAGGGGGCCCAGATTTGGGTCACTAATGAGTGTTTGTTGGCTGTTGTTGTGACCAGTGACTTTGTAAAGCAGCAATCTCCTAATTCTAGCCTTGGAATTCCCGTGCTTGTGGCTTGTGCACTCTATCCAATCTGAAGGACAGCATGGAAGTTCACACTGAGATCTTTGCTGGAATTTGGAATTCCTTTTTCTTTTTTGTGGCTTTTATGCCCTTTTATTTGAGAGGACAGTCAAGAGACAGACCGGAAATGAGTGAGGGGATAGAGAGACAGGGAAGGGTCGGCAAAGGACCCAGGCCGGAATCGTACCTGGGTCGCTGGCATAGCTGCCCAGTGCACTACCGTTAGAGCCAGGGTAGGGCCTGAATTTGGGATTCCAACCACATAACAGAACGGGAGAGACGATATGTTATCAGACAAATGGGACCTTGACGTTCGTTTGTAGATCCATCATGTCGACACCAGATACCAAACCACCTGTCCACAAGCATTATATTGTATTTTAAATCGTTTAGATCAAGCTCCCCTCAAAATGAATAGGCCTACTTGGTTCCCAGGCTATATAACTCACTAGTCTGGTGATGTCCCCCTCTACAATATCCCGGCTACTGTACACAGCAGACTTTTTATTTGTTTTGAGTTTTCCTTATTGTCGTTTCACAAAAACACATTGTTCAATTTCAACAAATGTGGTAAAGCCATTTTATTTTATTTATGTAATTTCTGAGTTGATTGGGCCCTTGTAAGATTTAACAGCAAACCATAAAGCACTGTCTAGAAACAAACTAACAAAAACAGCAATCTCTGCAACGACAACAACAAAAAAGAAAAAAGAAATGTACTGTATGGCAAATTGGTTTCCATATCAGAGGAGAAAAATCTGTATTCAAGAAACATTGCTGGAGTGCTTTGTATTATTGTAGTTACATAATAGATTTCTTCATGATTATGAGTAATTGCAGGGCAACTCAACTAAAAGACCCAGACTGTGATGCAAAAAAAATACAATGGAGGACCTTGTACAAGTGCCAATGCTTTTATTTTTGTGTGTTTATTTATATAACATCATCCAGAGGACATGGTATAGAATGAGAATGGCTGATTACTCATCTGTGGCAAGCTGTATTTAGACAGTTTAAAAATAAAAGTAATTCCCCATTGATGATAATGCTGATCCATCTAAAGAGCTGTAGGCCTAAGCAAAGGTGAAGGAAAGGTCGAGAGAAGGGATACATTTGGGTAAATTGGGCCACTTTTTCACATGAAGTGCACAATTTACCTGAATCAACCCCTATATACGCATGAACGGCCGTCCGGGTACTTTGCTTTACTTTTGGGGAAAACCAAAACGAATGTCTCATTAACTTGCATGCTAGGCTAGCCTAAATGAACACAGTCCATGCTTCAGCCACGGCTGTTTGGCTATATTATTTGAACAGCCGGCAACACAACACATTTTTAGCATGTTGACCGTGAACACTAGTCCACAGGCCCTTGTCTTTCATTTATTCTTTCCCAACACCCAATTGACTTGCATTGTCTTTCCCCCCAATGTTTTCACCCAAAAAAGGGCTTAACGCACATGGCACACGTCACGCCGTTCATGCGTATGTAAGGCCTAGCATTGCTTTACATCAACTGGTGATGCTCCTTGGAATGAATGGTGAAACATCTTCCAACTCAAAGAAAAGGGCCAGTTTTTACAGCTTAACTCTTTGGACAACATGACTGAGAAATACATGAGAATCTTCACAGACCAGGCCTTGACTGGTAATCTGGCATAAAGAGCATCTCCTGGTTGGTCGTTTGTCTTCAGGGGCCGATGCTGTTGCATTTTTGTTTTGTTTTTTTGAAGGGCGACCTAACAAAATGCCCAGGACTTAATTTGCTCCAGTCCAGCCCACTCACAAGACACAATGTTGGTCCAAGTTTTCATGGTCATTTGAAGGATTGCATAGTGTCAGAGGAGTAGATCGAGGCTTCATCAGCACAGGCACTTAAGAAAGGTTGCAGTTCATGTCTTGTCAAAGGTGACAAGTCTCTGCGCAGCTGGTGTCTCTGTCAATCAGACACACTGTGCACTTGTATGAATATACTCCCTTGTCGCTCTGGAAAATCCCCCTCATGCGCCTCGGCTCGCTCTGAAGTGTGAATGGTCAACTCTGGCAAACAACTCTCTCCCAACAACAACAACAACAACAACAAAAGAAATCTGCAAAGGTCACAGGATTTGAGTTGAAATTGCCCCCCGTTATAAGCAGAGGTGTTTCTAGGGTCACCTGGGGCCCCAAGCAAAAATCCAAAGAAACAAACATTTGAACCAAAATCACTACTATTTAGTTTATAGTGTGAGTTGTTGTTCACCATAGTGGCTTGGGGGCCCCCAGCGGCTGCCTGCCTAGCTTGGTGACAAGATGCACCTCTGGTTATAAGTTTGTTGTTACCAGAATGGCAACGGCCAAGTTGTCATGTATTGATAATGACACACCCCTGTGTAAAGTCGTAGTAGTGTGGTAGTAAAAGGGTTTTCAACAAATAGAAAAGTGTAGTGTGAAATGGTGCACTACACTACAAGGCTACAGTAGCCAGGGCTGGACTAGGGGAGAAATAGGGACTGGGCACTTTTGGCTTAAAGGGGCCCCTCATAATTAGTGGCGTAGAACTCACTCACCAGTGGGCCCTGCACCCTTGTGGGCTCCTATTTTAAGAAATGTAAAAATACATATATATATTTTTTTAACATTTCTGAAAATAGGGGCCCACAAGGGTGCTGGACCCACCGGGAAATGCCCCCTATGCAAGAAGGCCAGTCCAGCTCTGACAGTAGCTTTGAGCGGCCCAGGAGTTGTGAATCAAAGCTGTCTGGTCATGCATTCGCAGCCAGCGCCAGATACACCAGACAATGAGAGCGAATAGGGCTACGTACGTACACAACATGGAAATACAATGTGTGCAGAGATTGTGATGTATTAGTAAAAACTCTAACAGTAAAAATCGTAGTAGTGTGGTAGTAAAGGATTTCAACAAATAGAAAAGGGTTCACTGGCTTTGCGATGCCAGCCAGTCGTGGATCAGACTTGTCTTTCTCAAGTTATTCAGTTGCAGCCAGAGCGACCAGACAGCAAGACCAAATACACACACACACACACACACACACACACACACACACACACACACACACACACACACACACACACACACACACACACACACACACACACACACACACACACACACACACACACACACACACACACACACACACACACACACACACACACACACAATAAGACACCAGTGGTGGTAATACAATCTGTGCAGAGCGTACAAATGCAAGGCAAGAGATTATTATGTGGTGCAAATTGGCTTTGAAAATAATCAATCGGCAAGTGAGTCTTATAAGCAGAGCCAAAAGCGATCAGATATCACATACTGTAGAAGGCAAAACAATTCTGCAGGATCTGCTTATGCACTACAGCTGATCTGGCGTTATGTGTACTGTTCTGGGGATGCATTAGCTACTTTGTTGTTTGCAATGCAGTTTCCCACTGACAACTACCGAAGTTGCTAACTGGCTAACAACTACGCTTTCCAGAAATGCACCCTTGTTCTGTTCTGTGTCATACAATGGAGTAATGAAGTGCAAAAGTGAATCTTTGAAAGAAAAAAAAAGACGAAAAAATAATGCTATCATGTGCACCTGTGTGGATTATTATACCCAGTATAAACTATAAAAACCTACCATGACCTCGCAACTAGTACCATTTCACAACATTTTTAAAACAAACAAACTAAAAAACCCAAACAAACAAACAAACAAACACCATCTGTCGCTGTCAAAATTGCAATACTGTTACAACAAGCACTCTTTGGTCACCATTTATATCAAACACCCTGGCAACAGTGTAACTGTGAAATTAAGTACAGTGTAAAATATGGGCGGCAGCTGCAAACCAATCATTTGCACTTACATAATGCATTGGCGGTGGTGGGGGGTGCTGAAGTCACGCAAGAGCACAAAAATCAATGAGCTGTTACGGAGTAATGGTCACTAATTACACTGTATTTAACAGTACGGTTACAAGGCATCAGGTATAAGCCATACAAAAAGTCATAGCAAAAATCTCTAAGGGAATCACCGGCGTGTGTGTAGAAAAGCGATTCTGATTTGTGTGTGTTGGATAAGTATGTTAAATTACATGGCATGTCTCAGTGAAACATGGTCATTACAATCATGTACTGTACATCTGGTGATCAGTCAGTCAACCCACTACCACACCTGCTTATTATCAATCTTTTACACACTTCTGTCTTTTCCCAACGCAGGCCATTACCTCCATTTTTTCCTCTATAAACAATAGCCTGAACATTCAGTAAAAGCAACCTCTATTTCATTTACATCTCACTGGTGTTACTGTATATTGCACTGGTCAGTTGAATGAATACCAGCAGGACTCTACATTTTCTTTATTCATCACCAGCCTGGCTAGAAGATTTTAAACGTACTAGTCAAATACACACTCACTAAAGGGTCATAGTGGCTAGTAAGTTGGTCTTTTCTACCAGCCAAACTCAAATTTCACCAGCATTTGACCAGTTGGCTGGTGTTAATTCAGAGCCCATTTGAGTGCAATGGTGTTACTGTACATTGCACTGGTCAGTTGAATGATTACCAGCGCATGCCGTATGCAAGTCTCGTCTATCTATTCAAACTGGTAACAACTTTACACTAGCACTGTAAACACTGTAGACTAGCACTGTCATTAATGCAAACTGATATTAGTATTCCCTGCAGCAAGCACATACCGCCCGCCAGCCCGCCCGCCCACACTACTCCCTTCCTTCCCTCCACATTCTCTCTGGTCTGCACGGGAGGGAGGGAGGGATGGAAATGTTGTTTGCAGAGGGAAATTGATTACCTCAAGGCTTTTATTTATGATCAATTACAGTATGTCCCCCTTCATGATCATCAATCTGCTTTGCTGCTCTGAGACCAGAGCCGTAACTTACATATTTGCACTCTCGCCCCCTGCCTGACTGACTAACTCCCTCTCTCTCCCTCTCCCTCGCTCTCTCCAGCTCTCATGCATTTCTGACCACTACGTCATGCCAAACCATTTTGACTGCGTGTGTGAGTAGATGTCGATACATTGCACATGTACATTATTTCCAAATGTTTAAACATATTGAAGAAGGCAAACCGAGAGAGAAAAAAAGAAACGTGTGGACTGGAGGAGGCATTTGAACATTTACAAATGCGGGTGAGCAAAAATAAAAATGAAAATGTAGGGAACAAACAAATAAAACAACAATGCAAATGTCTGTGTAACACTGTTTTAGGAGATACTGCATATAGGAATAACAAGTCAGTTCTTTGGTCCCGGGAGACGAAATAAGAGTCTTTGGTATAATTTGGTCTGTCCATTTTCTGTCTCTCTCTCTCGCAAGCTCTTTTAAAAGCTATTTCAGAACTGATGAAAATTGCAGCCAGGTGCAAGGTAATTAAGCGATCCCCATCGGGCTTATCCGTATTAACATTGTATAATCAATGCTTACATAACCGCACACAGTCGCCAGTAATGTGCCAAAGCCCACTCTCTCATTTCATCTGCTATTTCCAACGCCAAATTAGTCAGCCGTACGTACTACATTCAATGTTGTGGGGGTCAAAATAAAGCCTTTCATTTGGATAAAAAAAAATAGAAATAGAAACAGAGGATAGAGGCAGGTTCTTTTTTCTTTTTTTGCGTTTGAAATATATAATAATAACAACAATAATATTAATACCAATAATAAAAAAACAAGGCTACTCTTGGTGACGTTTTTGTCGTGCGTGCCAGCCCCTCCCTCATCTCTACAGGTCTGCACTGGGGAGGCTGCCCCTCTTGATCCGCAGGCTGCCCCCCGACCAGCCGCGCGGGCAGGTGTTGTAGCTGCGCGGCGAGCGCATTCCGGAATCCTCCGACTCCACGGAGGCGTCCGAGTCGGTGAGCGAGCGCGTGTTGTAGAGGCGCACGGGCGAGCGGATCATGCGCGTGGGGGTGGGCGGCGGACTGGTGAAGGAGGTGGGCGACTGGCTGCCCAGCGAGCCGCGCGGCTGGAAGGGGCTCAGGGGCTTGTGCTGTTCGTAGGACAGGATGCAGCCTCCACCACCACCACCACTAACGCCACCAGGGGGCGATATGGGGAGGCCGTGGCCGCTCAGTGCGCCAGGGGAAGGGCTGCCCTTGCGCTTGGCCGCGTTGATGATGTTCTTGGCCAGCAGACGGTGGTTGGCTTTGGTGTCCTGGTGGCCGGTGCTGACGGTGATGGGGGATAGGCACCTCAGCTCCCCCAGGGGGGACACTGGGGAGGTGGTCATGGCACGGTGGAGGAGGCGCGGGGAGGGGGAGTGGGTGGGGGTGGGGGTGGGGGTGGAAGGGTTGGGGTTGGGGTTGGGGCTGGGGGACCAAACCAGGTTGGTGGGGCCCTCGGGACTGCTGAACCTCCTGGTTAAAGTCGGGGTTCTGGATGATGTGGGCGTGGATAGTCCCGACGCCGGAGCCTCTTTCTTAGTCTGCAGATGTGAAAAAACAAAAAACAAAAACACAGAAGGAGAAAAAAATGAGTGGAAATAGACATTCAGACTGAGTTGTGCAGAGAAAAACATTTGGGGAAATGGAGCCTTTTTCTCTCTCTCGCTCTCTCTGTAGGCAAGTCCTGGAATGCACATCACACACACACACAAAGTAACTCTACCCGCCCAGATTTATTTTCGTATGCAACGACGGCACAGTTTATTATAGCATACGTCTCTTTCATACAGCTAATGATTTGAGCACATGCCGAGCCGCCTGCCATGCCTCACTCCCAGAAACCCAATGAAACCAACCAACAGGCTGTTAGTACTACGACCAACCAAGCAAGGGAGCAAGCGAGCAAGCTTCAAAATAAGAGGCTATTTTTATTGCGTGTGGCAAATCATTCAAACAAAAAGAAAAAAAGAAAGAAACTCGACTCGACGAGGCTAACGACTAAGGACGTCCAGCCAATATTTTTTCTCAAAGGTCACGTTGACATCAAGCACACTCCCCTAGTCCTCTCTCTATGCGTGCTTAGCGAGACAGTGAGCCCCCGTATACCATATACCATAGGGCCTATACATTACAACCTCTTTATCAGATACAGGTTGCAAACACACACTAGGGGGGCTTCATACTGCTCAGGTTCGGGTTGCTCAGGTTCAGGTTACCAAGGCAGGCATGCTGCACACCACACAACACCACAGCACAGCACACTGCACCACTCAGCACTGCAGAACAGCTCTGCACAGCCACAGCCACAGCCAAGGTGACTAACCTTTTGCAGCAGAGACATGACTTTACCCTACTGAGGTTGCCGGGTAGGTTTTCGCCCCTGAGGCAACAGAGAGCTGTCACTGGGCGAGAGGGGAGGGAGAGTGGGGTTGGGACCGCTGGTGGTGGTGGTGGTGGTGGGGTGTGTGTGTGTGTGTGTGATTGGATCAGGTGAAGCGAGATGGGGGTCTGGGAGTGAGTGGGGATGGGAGTGGGAGTGGGGTTGGGGATGTGATGGGGTCAATGGTGGGGGGGGGGGGGCAGGAGGAGCGAGAAGGGAGATGGGGGGTGTGGGTGTGGGTGGGTATGGGGGTGGGAGTGTGTGGGGATGGGGGGTGGTAGTGTGACAGGGGATGGGATTGGTTGGGAAAGGGTCTGTGTGTGGTGGTGGTGGTGATGGGGCGGTGAGGTGAGGCAGGTGGGAATGGGGGATGGGATGGGATGGGTTGGGAAAGGGTCGGTGTGGTGGTGGTGGTGGTGGGGCGGTGAGGTGATTCAGGTGGCTATGTGGCACTGGCTCTTGGGTCATAACATTCATGTAAAGGTTCGAGCCCAGAGGGCCGGTAACAACTCCCTGACTGTTTACAAGGGCAAAGGGAGGGGGAATGCAGTGCAGAGATATAGAGCATTCATATTCAGACCATGTCTGTATCCACACACACACACACACACACACACACACACACACACACACACACACACACACACACACACACACACACAATGGATTTTAAAACATGGTCCAGGTCATATGGCGGCACCCATTTTCGTAGTGTGTTTTTTGCCTCCCCCTTGCCAAACACGATGGGGCTACCACGCTAAATGGCTCAATTTGCGTGTCTGAGATACTTATAAAGCATTACAGATAAAATGATGGTCGAGGAAGCATAAAATTGCTAAATGGTTCATTGGTGGAGCATGCAGGGCCACTGACAGATTTTGCCGGGCCCGGGACAAAGTCATTTGAAAGGGCCCCTTATCCATACAATGTAATGAGGACCCAATTTTGGGCCCCTTTTCTACCTGGGCCCAGGACAACTGACCCCTCTGTCCCGCCCCCCTGCCAGCTTCCCTGGGAGCATGTGTACTATAAAATCAATGGCAGAAAGTACCAAGAAAGGTAGGCTAAGTGCTTTTGCAGGAAAAAGGAGTGATGAAAAGAACACAAGAGGGGGAAAAAGGGAAAAAGGACAAACCATGAAAGGGTTCAGAGAGAAGGTTTTAATGGGTAGGAAAGACAGAGTATAGTGATTTTAACAGCAAAAAGGAAGGAAGGAAGGTGGGGGGAAAACAGAGAGAAAACTGTGAAAAGATAAACAAGGAAAAAGACATTTCAGTAGACGTCGCCCTCTTGCGCTTTCCTGACAATGGATAAGGCGTCGTAGTCCCGCGTTTCTTCACGTAATGATATTCATGGAAATTCTCATCACCTGGAACTACAGCTTTGCCAAGTCAAGGGATTTTCATAATTAGCTGCTAGAATTAGCATGCACTGTTGACTACCAATATAAATCAAACAAAGGCACACGGCATATAATCTCGCCCAAAGCATGGGTACGGTGTACTCTCGACAACACACTCTCTTTCTCTAACAGAGAGGAGGAAAAACAGAGAGACGTAAAGGGAGTTCCCTCTCTCCTACTTTTAAAGTCCATCTTCCCATATTAAATTGCAAATCATAGACCTCAAACCCAAGACGCCATCTGCTGAAGTGCTCTGTAAGCCGGTACCATCCTGGACATTTAAAACCTGGAGGCGAGCGTTGGAAAATAGGACGCCGCTTCCCCATTAATGTTATTTGTAACTGACATAATACAAGCCACACGTTTTTTTTGCTGGACAGTAAAAAGGCACTTCTTTGGCGTCATTTGCACATCTGTAATATGTTAAACAAATGTTGCAATATTTGTCTGTGAAGCTCTGTGGCTTGGAGCTAGAGGAGCTAACTACTGCCCTCTGGTGTCAAGACTCAGAACTGTTTTGTTGGAGTATCTGTCTGCATGTTTGGGATTTTGCCTCCGTCAACACAGGGGAGACAAAACCCAGGCCATGTTTCTTTTATCAAGAAATCTGAAAAATAAATGAATAACTAAACCTGATATGAATGCTGTGTGTTTTTGTTCTTAAAAGGAATATAAAAAATAATCCCTGGCTTACTGACTGGGAAAACAAATATTAGACACACAATGATGAACTCTCATTGCACAATCATAACAATTAGCATGCAGTCTAGCAGGCTGGGCTCTGATTTCTCTTTCTAAAGGGCGCTTGCTTTGGTCTGTCTGTATTACTGTGTGTGTGTGTGTGTGTGTGTGTGTGTGTGTGTGTGTGTGTGTGTGTGTGTGTGTGTGTGTATCTGTGTGTGTGTGTGTGTGTGTGTGTGCGCGCGCGCGCGCGCGCGCGCGTGTGTGTGTGTGTGTGTGTGTGTGTGTGTTGTCTGTGTTTCTGTATGTGTGTGTGTGCTGTTCTTCATTGGTGCGGGTAATAGCCAAAGTGGTAAGATGGTTTCCACACCTGTGCCTCAATCCCTGCCTTCCTGGCCGAGAAGGTTGGTCTGGGCGCCTGTGCCTGGCCTCCGGCTCCTGCTCCCGCCCGTGGTGACATCACCCTCTCAGGTGTGTACGGCGCCACAGGCGACGTCACCTCCGCCCTGGGGCTCAGAGGCAGCGTAGGGGAGAAGCACGACGGTCTGTACCCGCCCGGAGTGCCCGGAGCGGGGGCGCTGCTGAACAGGGTCGGGGACGGGGCGTGGGTGGGCAGCGAGGACTGCCTGCTTAGGTAGTTGGGCTGCCCGGCAGCGCCTCTCAACACCGTCTTGGGCGGAGGAGCGCCTCGGGGCAGCGTGCTCAGGGGATCTTTCGTGGGGCTGAAGATGAAGAGCGAGGAGTTGAGCTGGTAGGGCTGGTGCTTGGCCAGCTCCATCTCCATGCGGGTGCAGCCGTTCTCCAGGACGGGGCTCTGCGGGGCGGGCTGGGGCACGGGCCTCGCCGCCGCCGTCCCCTGACCCGACGCCGACGACGCCGGCCTGGCCTGATGCTGATGCTGATGCTGCTGCTGCTGCGCCTTGAGAGTCTTTGTGATCTGCTCGCTGATGTTGGAGGCGTCGTTGGCCATGGCCTTGACGCGTCCCGGCATGTTGGACGGGTATATCCAGGAGGGGGGCAGCGACATGGTGGGGGAGGGCGATCTGATCTGGCCGTCTCGTCTCCTCGCCGCCGACCCGCCAACCCCCCCAGCACTAGCCCCCGCCACCGCCGGCGGGTTATCCACGACATACTTCTCCATCCGAGCCTGCCTGCGTGAGAACAGCTCGGCGCCTTTCCCTGACACGTTACTGCTCAGGTTCTGCTCGGGCTTGCGCTCTTGCACCTGTCTACCAGGAGGGGGAGCCCTGGAGCTCTTCAGGCACGACGTCCAGGCCGGGGCCATCTCCTCCACCACCGCTGCCGCCGCCGCGGACGCCTCCTCCGCCTCCTTGGAGGCCATGAAGTTGGACGCCTCGGCCCCCAGCGCCAGCAGCTCCTCCTCGGGCACGCTGTCCGCCTGCGACCCCCCTGCTGACCCCCCACCACCAGGCGGCAGCCCAGGCCTTTGCTTCTTCCTCTCGTCCACGCCTTGCACCAGCGACAGGAGCTCGGGGTTGGGCGCCACTTTCGGCTTCTCCTGGAAGGTGAACATGGACTTGCGGGGGCCGCGCCGCACCACCCCTTCGTCCAGGATGCCCGTGCGGACCGGGGTCGTGGGCCTCATCTGGGGCACGTACGCCTGGGGGGGCTTGGGGGAGGAGGAGGAGGAGGGGGTGGGGTTGGGGGGTATGTACTGTGGCACAACGGGGGACATGGTGGGTGGAGGAAGGCTGCTGTATGATGGCAGAGGGAGAGGTGGGGTCGGGTATGATGGGGCTGGGGGTGTCGGGGAGAAGGCTTGTCGTGGAGGACCTGCGGCGGGGGCTGCGGCTCGAGGGGGCTCTGTGTAAGCGTGCATGGGTGGCTCCACGGCGTATGTGAGTGTGGGGGGCTCGGGGAAGGCCGGCAGTGGAGGGGTGGCGTAAGACGGGGCAGGCGGGATGCCCGTCTGCGGGGGGCTGGGCCCTGGAGAGCTCCGCTGCACGGTGCTGGGAGAGAAGAAGGGGCGAGCCGTCCTGTTCACGATGGTGGCGGGCGACGCCGACTGTTTGGGCACCGAGGTGACGGGCTTGCTCGGGGCACTGTCGTGACAACCGTTTGGAACATCGTCAAGCGTCCCCACAGTGTTCCCGGGATGCGTCCCATTAACTTTCACTTCCTCCCGGCCAGTTTCAGGTCGGGCTGCGCCGCGACTATCATCCGTGACCACCGTTCCATCCCTCACACACTCCGCTGGGAGGTGTTCTTCCTCTTCCTCCTCCTCCTCTTCTGCTTTCTCCTGCACAGGCTGGAAGTGCCTTTCCTTCAAATCCGCCACCTCCACCTCCACCTCCTCCTCTTCCTCCTGCACCTCCTCCTCACGGATGGCTTCCCCCTGATCCTCCATGATGCTGCTACTCCCCCTGGTACTCTGGAGAGACGGGACCGGGAGAGGAGGCAGTGCGCCCGCCGGCGGCGACCAAAGCGTTTTGGTCTGGCTGTTTTTGCGGTTCAGCTCCCTGTCCTTGCTCTCCTCTGCAGCAGAAGAGGCACGCTTGTTATTCTCCCATACCAGCTGCTGCGCCGCAGGGCTCAGTGAAGAAGAAGGAGAAGACGAGGAAGAAAGAGGTGTGCCACAGCTTTCACTTTTGGCCTCCTCGCTGGCTAATCTTTCGCCTCCTTGTCGTTCTCCTTCAACCTCTACACCTCCTCCTCCACCTCCACCTCCACCTCCTCCTCCTTCACCGAAGCTGACCAGGGTAAAAGCGTTGACTCTCTGCCGGCGCCGGTTGAAGAGCTGGACGCCTCGCGAGTTGGACGGCACAGAGAGCTGGGCGGCGATGAGCTGGCTCCTCGTGCGGGCCTCTTTCAGCTCCTTCTCCGAGAGGCTCGCGCTTCTGCTGAGGTCTGCAAAGCACAGAAAAAAAGCAGGGTACAGGGAGGAGAGAAAAAATATACACTGTGAAACGCTTTCAAGCTGTAAACTCTGAAAAGCATGTACATTTTCTGCCTGGCTGTGCCTTACACGACACAGCCACACACAGCCACAGCAAATATGTCAGAAACCAAAGAAAAAAAACGCTTGTCTAACAAGCTCATAAATATGCATGTCTTTGTGCGAGCCGACCAAACAAAAACGATTTTTTTCACAGGTCGAAGGAGTTGTACAGAGAGCTATTTTAAAACCACATAATTGTTTCTTAAGCATATGGTTTTGATTGCTACATAATCCTAGCAGAGCAGCCCAGAGACGTAATACAGTCAGGAGTTATTTGGAGAGACCATCTTGAAGCGTTTCGAGAAACTCTAGCAGTGTGTAAAATTACGTCAATTAACCTCATGAGAATCGTTGGTCTGGACCATTAACAACGTGGTACCAGAAGTACCTGGAACGGCCAATAGCAATACCTTCTGTGTGAAAATAAAATAACATTATGTGCATGACTTTCTCTCTTTTATTCTGAATCTCTGCTCTCTTTCACTCTCACCTCTCTCTCTCTCTGACTTTCTCTCTCTCTCTCTCTCTCTCTCTCTGACTTTCTCTCTCTCTCACCTCTCTCTCTCTGACTTTCTCTCTCTCTCTCTCTCTCTCTCTCTGACTTTCTCTCTCTCTCTGAGAATCTGTTTGTCTTGCAATATAAATTCCACCGTCAGCAGTTAACACCAGATCCATAGACAACGTTCCAAAGAGGCAAATAAGAGTGAAAAGGCTACACTACGCTTCAGCAATATTCAAGCTCATTCCCTAAATAAACAGCCCTTTCTTTGTGCAAAGCATATCAACTCAGCTCAGAGACACAGTAAAAAAATGCAATGTTGTTACTTCAACACTTTGAGAGTCGATTGGACACCTTCTAGAGTGTATTTGGTCCCAGAGTACTCTCTTAGTGTTGAATTACTATAAGACTGCATGTTTTTTTCCGGTGGACTGACACAGAACTGCAGTTCCTCCATAACCACCGAGATTTATAGTGGCAAAACAGATTCAAACAACTGTTGCGTCCAGCCAGCCCAGCCGGTGAGCCGTAGTCAATGTGCGGAATGGTATACATGTCAAATAAACCAAAACAGATGGCTTGATGTTGACATGGCTGTTTGCCATGAATGAATCATTTGCCAGTTTTATGACAAATTGATATCTTCTTCTTCTTCTTCTTCTTCTTCTTCTTCTACAACTTCCACTTTTTCCTTTTTCACATATTTGGCCTCATTAAGGTGCCGATGAGAACGGACACAGGGGCCCTTTTTGTTGAAGAAAAGGCAAAAGGTTTATTGTCTGGGCTTAAGACCTTCATTCCTGGCTGCACAAGTATTTCCTTTACCATCAGGCAGCAGTCTCCTCCCAAAGCATTCCTCAACTGCCGAGAAAATTCCCTGCACTGAAAACGGCTGCCTGCCTGCCTGCCTGCCTGCCGCACTGTGTCTGAAATATGTCTTGAAGGCACCACACACACACGCACACACACACACACACACACACACACACACACACACACGCACACACACACACACACACGCACACACACACACACACACACACACACACACACACACACAGACACACAGACACACAGACACACAGAGATAGACAGACAGACAGACAGACAGACAGACACACACACACACACACACACAGACAGACAGACACACAGACACACACACACACACACACACACACACACGCACACACAGCCACACACAGGCTAAAACACACACAGGCTCACACACAGGCTCAAACACACACAGACCTAAACACACACAGATTCAAACACACACACACACACACACACACACACACACACACACACACACACACACACACACACACACACACACACACACACACACACACACACACAGACAGATAGACAGACAGACAGACACACATACACACAAGATCAAAACATGCAGGGAAAAGTTCTTGACATATTGACACATTTACATTTAAACATCCGTGGTGCAAAGCAAACTACACATTTAAGCACTTGAACTCTGACCTGAAGTGTTTAGTGTCTCACAGACGTTGTAAACAAATTACCAGGGGCCTATCTGCACCAGGGGGTAAAAATAAGTCAACTAAATCCACCTCTGCCTTTTTTTACTGGTCTTCTGTTGATGTGTAAGCTACATACGCGGCGGCGGCTCTCAAAATATTACTGCTTTCTCCTCACGCCACGTTTAACAGTGTTATCACAAAATGCAAATTAGTTTGAGATAATGTGTTCATTGCCTTGATTAACTTGTGTCCACAGAGAATAGATGCCTTGTTCTGAACTGAGCTGATGTCTGCATCTACACTACTCTCGTGGTGATGCTGCTTACAAGCCAGGCGCGAGCAATCAGCCTCTCTACCTGATAAAGCCATAATTACATACTCGTTGAAAAGCCTCCTGTGAGATTTGGCTTTCAACCCTGAGCAGGTTTTTTGTTGTAGTTGTTGTTAAGGCACCGCCATGGGACTCATTCAGCAACATCTTGGGGAACAAAAACAAGGATGGTTCAAACAGGTGCTTTCTTTTATCTCGGCCAAATTTGGTTTGGTCATACATATTATAAATCTTTTTTTTTTTTTGGTACAGTGAAAGTGAGTGGGATGTGTGGTGGGTATAACTAAGCCATGGAGACTTTACAAAAGGAACACTGTGGTGAAATGGCATGAGAAACTCGTCTACTTCAGAGAGGACACAATTATGTACATCTGCCTCTAATTGGGAACTCATAAATCCACTCCTCACTGCCTTCAGCCACGAAAACAACAGCACATGAAAAAGTAACCTCAAAGACACCCCCTTGTCCAACAACTTCCATAGCCCACAGCAGCAGCTTTTACCCGTTTTATCTTCAAATAAACTTTCATCTAACTGGCTTCTCGTGAAGCTTTTTTTCCTCCCCGAAGCAAGTAAGGAATGTTATCATCAGTGATACTGCAGGGCAACATTCATAGGCTACGTAGCCCAGGTGGGTAACTGTTATCCTGCTGCATGGCTGGCTAGCTGGTGTGGATTACTCCCGCATACCTTGGACTTGACTGACAGACGCAGAGGTGCTTATGCACACAATAATAAAGTCTGCTTACCGCGTCTCCCTATCCTG
>NC_085879.1:24831777-24839277 GCF_034702125.1 Engraulis encrasicolus
CATTGTGAAAAGCTGTAAGGGTCTCTCTGTCCTATCTGGACATGGATATGGTGAATTTAAGTTTTTAGTAAAAAGAGGAATAAGCAAGAAAGTGTGGCCTTTTCACCTCAATCTGTTCATGCTATGACCTGCTGTTCCTCGACATGGACAGTCAAACAGGCAGACAGACAGACAGAGAGTCAGACAGGTACACAGACAGCCAGGAAGATAGACAAGCAGTCACACAGACAGACAGGCAGTCAGAAAAGCAGGCACACAGACAGGTAGGCAAACTTACAGTCAGACAGACAAATAAGCAGGCACATACACACACAGAGACAGGCACACAAACAGTCAGGCAGACAATCAAGCAGGCGACAGACAGACAGACAGACAGACAGACAGACAGACAGACAGACAGACAGACAGACAAGCAGGCAGACAGGCAGACAGGCAGGCAAACCATCAGGCACACAAACAGTCAGGCAGACAATCAAGCAGGCACAGACAGACAGACAGACAGACAGACAAACAGTCAGGCAGACAATCAAGCAGGCACAGACAGACAGACAGACAGACAGACAGACAGACAGACAGACAGACAGACAAGCAGGCACACACACAGGCAAACAAACAAGCAGGCACTCAGACAGACAGACAGGCACTCAGACAGACAGACAGACAGACGGACAGTAGGGAAACTCCCCAAAGCAATGGGCAGTGGTCTTGGACCAGATCCGATTACCCTGTCGGATGTTATCATTCATCAGAGGGACGGACAGGACAGGATGGCCATGTTGTCCCAGAGAGAGGGAGAGAGAGAGAGAGAGAGAGAGAGAGAGAGAGAGAGAGAGAGAGAGAGAGAGAGAGAGAGAGAGAGAGAGAGAGAGAGAGTGCTTGTATGCTTGTGCGTGCATTCATTTGTGTGTGTGCATATGTGCCTGCGTGCCTGCATGTGTGTGTGCATGTGTACTGTGTCTGTGTGTGAGCGTTTATGAGTCTGTATGTGTGGGTGTGTTTGGTAGGGAGTCTCCAAGATCATTGAGGTCAAAATTCTGAAAAAACCTGATGGCTGTACTGTTTGACCCATCTGTTAAACACCCCTGGGAGAAATCTGCATAGGCAGAACAATGAAAAGGCTGTTCTGAATTAAAAATATATGCAGCCTCAGAGAGCTTAACTTATACTGTTGCCCTAGACTCTGTTTGTAAATACAGATGTGTTCAATGCGCTTTAAACTGAGACTCAATTCAATCCTTTTTAAGTCATTAACATAAGGGGGAAAAATATCTCCTGCACAGCTTTCGGTCTTGCTGCCAAGTACAAGTCAGTCCTGCGGAGAGCACACATCAATCACAGCTTTTGGAAAACTGGGCAAAATATGTGTTCCTACCCCAAAAAATGTCTTTAGTTTGTTAACTGCATTGCGTGCCTCAGATGGGTGATTTTTAGATTATAGTGGCAGGCCTGCTGAGAGATTTTTTTAAAATCCAGGCCCAGGGGAAAGCAATTTGAAAGGGCCCCCCATTCAATACAACACAATGTAATGAGGATCCAATTCTGGGCCCCCTTTTTCTACCTGGGCCTGGGACAGCTGACCCGTTTGTCCCCCCCACCCCCACTCCACGGATGGCTTCACTGATCTGGTGGCCACAGAAAAAAGGCTGTGAGGACTAAATTAAAGCATGTGTAATTTGGTTTTCCATTTAGAATTGATGGAGAGGGGAACAAAATGGAAAAGAAAGTAGTGTGTCATGACTCGTGGGAAAGTAGGAACAAGGACAGCAGCAGTGGTTTTGGAATAATCATATTCCATATACATCACACCAGCTCCTTTCACGAGTTTCAGATGCAACAAAGATGGCACGACTTCACAAACATTTCAGCACGTAAATTGCCCACTTCTGTGGGTCGTTCTTTCTTTCTTTCTCTCTGTCTTGTGTTTGTCCAGTTTAACAAGCTGACTGTTGTATCGTCGTAAAAAAGAGGAAACTGTGGACAAACACCCACGGCATTATGACTGCATGCTTTCTGTCTGAGTGTGTACTGTAGGCTATGTGAATGTATGTGTGTGTGCGTAAGTGTGTGGTGGTAGATGACAATCTGGAGAAATTATCATGGATCTTTTTTTTCCTTCATCGTCTTCCACCTAATTTTTTCCCACAAGTCCACCAGGGTACGCCCGCCACTGACAATGTAATATATTAAATCAACCCCCGGACCTCTGATTGCATTTCCATTGGCCCATCGAGTTATTCTGTTTAAACTACATGCAGGGAAACAGATGTTTCATACAGCACAGGCTTGAGCTGTTGACTGTTTGTGCAAGGAGTGGGCGTGCCGTGGTGGTAGTGCGTGGTGGTGGTGGCGGGGCTGCTGACAGCTTTGGCTGGGCCCAGGACAAAGTCATCTGATAGGGCCTCTACTCCATACATAGGCTGCAATGTAATGACGACCCAATTCTGGGACCCCTCATTGACCGGGCCCGGGACAACTGACCCTTTTATCCCTCCCCGTCGGCTTCCCTGTTGGTGGTGAAAGTCCTATTCCCATATAGGGTGTGTTGTTCACACAAGTGTTTCACCCACTAAAACAACCTGCAATCTTTTCCCTTACGTTAAGCCCAGCGCTAAATGAGTGATTCCCAATCAGGGGTACGTGTGTACCACCAGGCCAGGAGTACATGAACACACAGCAAGGGGTACGTGAAAAACTGTGGCAATAACACATGCGGAGCATATTGTCACACTGGGATAAAGGAAGAGATCCTCAGCAGAGCAGAAGTGAGGGGGAATTGATGGTATGATAAAAAAAAGGTTTAAGGCAGGGGTGGGGAACCGTTTTCATTCGAGGGGCCACTTCAAATTCCTCCAAGGGCTGTACATGTCCTCCAAGGGTCGTACTATGAACACAAACCAGGATTTCCCGCAGCACTTTAGGCCTATATTGAAGGTAGACAACTTAATAACAGACCCCATCTTAGGTCCCCTGAAATACGACTTATTTGTATTGCAAATGTATTCTCTAAGATTCCTTTAAAAACAATTATATCATATTTGACGTGAAGCTGCATAACATTAATGCAGCTGGATAAGACGGCCTCAAGGGCCAGAAACACAAGTTTCCCACCCATGGTCTAAGACAGTGATTCTCAAAGTGTGGTCCGGGGACCACTAGTGGTCCGCGACACAGCTCAGGTGGTCCGCGAGGGGATTTCTAATTTTTCCAAGACAAGCTAGCAGTAGGCTATATTTGTAACATTATTACAAAGATAAGCATAGCTGAAGTCTTATTTTCATCAAAATAACCACATAATACATGTGAGTAAAAAATAAATGATCTGCATTGAAATTAGCAGTGTCAAATTAGCACCCGTCAACTGTCAATTCGGTTGACAGGTGGTCCCTAAACATTTTTGGGTGGACAAAGTGGTCCTAGGTCTGAAAAAGTTTGAGAATCACTGGTATAAGGGGTACTCAAGACCGAGAAGGAGGGGAAAGACCCCACAAAGTCACACTCCCAAGTTCTAACCCCCATGCAAAACTGCGGAGGGAGCTGTGAGCCATGTTCGAAGATCACCGGGAGGCTGTGAACTCATTCCAGCACTCTCCTATACTGTATTAACACCTAAGGCACAGCACAGACACATCGGTCCTGGATATCTGTCCACCAAAGATCAGAGGGCATGAAAACCACTGGATATAGAAGAATTCCGCAGGCAAACGCACGTAAAACTCATTCAGTAGATATTGATTCCTTCAAACATTTCATGATCTGTTTATTAATACACGCTAATAATGTGTTTATAAATCTTTTTAGGGGTAGTTATTATTCTTAAGTGTTACGTTTTATACTGTTTTCTCCAAGGAGGCGGGGTGAATCAATCAAGCAACAGTAGACTACGGGTGGTACTTGTTTGAGATGGAGCCACTAAGTCACTCTCCCAAGTTCTAGCACCCATGCGGAACTGCAGAGGGAGTTGTTTTACCAAAGAGCTGTCCTGGAAGACTACAGGGAGACTATCTTTACAGTAGACTACTTCCCCTCTCCGCCCCCACGGCCAGCGCCGCTGACAGCTTGTGCTGGGCCCAAGACAAAGTCATCTGAAAGGGCCCCCTACCCAATGTAATGGGGACCCAATTCTGGGGCCCCCCTCTTCCTGGGCCCGGGACAACATACTCATTTGTCCTCCTCTGTCGGTGGGCCTACCCATGTCCAACAGGTGGGGTAAGACAAACAGCACGCCGTCTACTACATGCAGAGGCACCATCGTCTTCCTAACTTAATGACACTTCGGTGGATAGTTTTTCACGAGAGCCACACTTAATAAAATAGCATGAGACACTTAAGGCTACAGCTAAATGACCAGACTTTAAAAAGCTCTGGCAGAGACCTTCAACGCCTCGCCGAAAACCCTTGCTGAAATATATCTTCATTAAATCATTTCCTCGCTATGAATCAAAAACAGCTGTTGATGCTTAGCTGCTCAACATAAACAGGAAAATACAAAGAAAGACATGCACATATGCAATATTTACTCGTTTTTCGGCCAAGTTGACTGTCAGCAGAGGTAACGGCTGACTTCCCTTTGCTCCAGCTGTGCTCATCCCTCTCCCAGCTGTTGTTGCTGCTGCTGCTGGTGGTGGTGGTGGTGATGGGACTCGTCCCGGTGTCCTGCCCACCACCCAGGCCCATCTCCGGCCGAGCTCCCCTGCTGCCGAAGCCGCTCCCTGGGCCTGGGCCGGTACTGGAGCTGCTATATCCCTGGCCCGGTCCGGTGCTGATGCCAGATCCTGACCTAGTTCCAGGTCCAGATCCTGTTCCACCCCAGCTGACCCCTCTTCTGACGGGCTCGTGACCCCTGCTCTCCATCTTCTGTGGTGTGGTGTGGTGTGGTGTGGTGTGGTGTGGTGTGGTGTGGTGTGGTGTGGTGTGGTGTGGTGTGGTGTGGTGTGGTGTGGTGTGGTGTGGTGTGGTGTGGTGTGGTCTGGTGTGATGTGATGTGATGTGATGTGATGTGATGTGATGTGATGTGATGTGATGTGATGTGATGTGATGTGATGTGATGTGATGTGATGTGATGTGATGTGATGTGATGTGATGTGATGTGATGTGATGTGATGTGATGTGATGTGATGTCCTTGTTCCCGTGTTCCAGGAGCTGGAGGTTGGATGAGTCAGAGGGAGTAATGGCAGTTAATCGCAGGTTTGGGTATTCGTTCCAAAAATGAAATTACAGAGAGACGTTCCACTGGTCAGTGCTTTGAAGTATATATCCGAAGGCTGTCCGTATCCGCTTGGAGCCCCAGCCTCAGTTCCCCCTGCTCTCTCCCTCTCTCTATCCTCTCTCCCTCCCTCAGATGGGTGGTCAGATTGGCCTCAGAAGTAGGAGGGAGTGTTCCGTTGGCCTTGCTCCTTGCCAAGACGGAGAAGCAAATGTTTAAGTAAAAAACAGGACTCAGCAAGGCAAAGCAAAAGCAAAGCAAACGGCAAGATCAGACAGCCAGTCGAGGTTGTCCCTGGACCCCAAACATGCTCCGTCACGACCGCCGCCTCCTCCTCCTCCTCCTGCTGCCCTTCTGTCCTGTCCTGTCCAGTGGATGAGGAAGGGGGAGAGTAAAAGAAAAGAAAAGAAAAGAAAAGAAAAGGCACCACTGACGCAGTCCACTCCGCGAGGCCACGAGGCTGCACTCTTACTTTTCTAGCGCACAATGCTGTCTAAAAAGCTAATAGGACCTCCCATGGGACGCGCTCTCTCCTCAGAGCTCTGGAAGAGTTCCCATGGAGCCGTGCCAAGAAAGTTTCACAACTGATGCGCGCCGCTGCAAATCCAGTAAAGGCTGAAACATCATCCAATTTTTTTGTTTTGTTTTGGGGATTTTTTTGTGTGTATGTGTGTGTGTGTTTGTGTGTCTTGTGTGTGTCTCTCTCTTTCTTTTTTTTCTTTTGTTCTTTTTTACTGTTTTTGTCTGTGCTCAAACTGTGCTCCAGACATTCTTCCTCGTTCTCCTTCTCGTCTCGTGTACTGACTGCCTGACTGCCCTGCCACCCCCTCACACCTAAACACAAAGTCTTTTGCCCCTGACACAGTATCCCTAATCTTGGCCGTGCAGATTATTTTTCTTTCGGGACACGAGGCCGGGCCAAGCCAAGGGTTTGGCTTTTTCAGAATGCCACCATGGCCCGAGCACACAATGCCTCCGAGAGGAATGTTGTGACTTCAGTCATCCCCTTTTTGCTTCATTAGAGCACTGGACACACACACACACACACACACACAAAGAAAAGAGGGCCAAGCTGCTTTTCTGGTGTGCACAATGTCAGAGTTGCCTACCGCTGGACTGGAGCGCCTCAATGTTATTCTTGAGCTCGTTTCTGAAGGCCCTGTGTTTATTTGTTCTGCATATGGCCTTTGTTATAATCCCCTTTGTGTCTATGCATTAACTGAAATGAAACCGAGGGAGGGGGGGGGATTTGACAGCGCCCCGGGCCTTCTATGTACTCTTTGGAGTCAGGCCACAAAAAAAGTTTGACAGTTGGTTTATTTGGACGCTTCAGCAGCCGAGGTCCAGTCAAAGCTCGTTTACTCGCTCGTTTGCTTGTTCGCTCTCCAAAAGTCGTGTCGGACTCGCCTGGGTCTGCTGCATGGAGTTGGTCCCGTTTTTGAATGTGCTCACTGTGTAAGATGGCAGAAGTGTTGCAGTAGTAGAAGTAGTAGGCTGGTTTCGCCTGTGGCAACAGAGAGGATTATGGGTAGGCAGGTTGTGTCTGGGTACGCTTTGGCATGGCCTCCTCCAACTCCTCCTTCTTCTCTCTCTCTCGCTCTCCTCCAACTTGTCTTCCCTCAGGGCCGCAATTACCTACAAAAACAAACAGGGTGATGATTGAGTTCGTGAGAAATCTCCCGTCATGCATAAAGATTTAAAGAGGAGGTTGGTTAGTTCACACACACACAGCAGCAGCTCTGAATTGAATTGTTTACATTTGTAGCACGCGGCCATATTTGGCAGCTAGAATATAGTAGCAGTAGTAAAATGGTTGTGTGTGTGTGTGTGTGTGTGTGTGTGTGTGTGTGTGTGTGTGTGTGTGTGTGTGTGCATTAGCGTAATTACTGCAAAATATTTTCACGTCCCACCAATTTTATTCGCACTCACGAAAGTCAAAAATCGCTCTCCTCTGTACACTTCAAATGTGCGAGGGCCATTCAGCATATGCTAAAGAAGTACATTCCCAGCTACTAACGCAGAAGTTAATGCACCAGAAAATGTTCGGCGAAGATTACAAAGATGATTACTACAGTATATGGAGGCAATATCATCTCCGCGCCCGCTATCTCCCTTAAGAAATAAAAAAGGATAAATGAGCGGCACTCCTTCGAGTGCTCAATTTTCCTTTTAAAGACAGCGAGGCATGCAGCGGCGCTGTGCCTTTATCATAAAGGAAAACGAGAGGTTGCAAAAAGGGTAAGGGGTGGGGGGTGGCGTCATGGGGAGTGCTTGAATTATGTGTGTGTGTGTGTGT
>NC_085879.1:24854277-24859277 GCF_034702125.1 Engraulis encrasicolus
ATTCAAAGCCTTGGTATTTAGGTTGGATACTGTAGTAAGTATAACTGCAAATTCCGCACAGCAATGCCTCTAAAAATGGGACACATTTGGACACTACAATTGAGAAAAATGCATTCAAAGCCTTGGTATGACTGAAGGATGACTGAATCCAAACCACTCTCCTTGGTGTTTAGGTTGGATATTGTAGTAAAACTGCAAATTCCCCACAGCAATGCCTCTAAAATGGGACACATTTGGACCATAAGGCTTTCTCACTCAATAAAGGAGGTGTCATTGTAAGACCATTTTCAGTAAAAAAAAAAACTGTGACCAGTAAAAATGTTGTCCAAATACGTAGTTACTGCACTTTGCCTTTGTATAGGGCAGAGTGAGTCTGTCAATTATGCATAAGAAATGACTTTCTCTCTACGGCAACAGCTCATTAGATACACCTACTCCAGTTTCACACACTCACTCACTCACTGTCCTCAAGGCTCACTCTTTGGGAGTGAGTCTCACTCATTTGGTCTCAGTCTCACTCTCTCACACCACACATACAGTAACATTGCATTCCTCACTCTAAAAAAAAAATCGTCAGCATCTGCATGAACTGCCCTGCATTGAGCACAGACCTATAATAGCCTAGTTGATTGTGTTGGGCAGGGATATTTATCTGCGTTTAAGATCACACATCTGCTTTTATGTTATGATACACCGTACTTTAGAGCAAAAGCATAGTCCCTTAAAACCCTTAAAACCAAAATCTCACTCCCAACGTGGACCATTAAACTTGAGAGACCTGGTTTCACGACAGGAGCCATTCTTCTCCAAGTACATGTACACCATTGCACCAACATCGTGACTAACACCCCCCCACACACACACACACACACACACAAACCCCATCTGTTCCATACAAAACTACACATGCATGCTGTAATGCGCACATGCTTGCAAGTTAAAATGGTTTTTAAGCACATCCAGACCCGTTTGTGCATTTGTGCATTTCAAGAAACATTATCTAGCTGTCAGATCCAGATCCAGAGAGAGATCCGAGGCTCTTTCATTGTCCGCCAAAAGTGTGTTGTGCATGGGGTACGGCGAATGCCAAGGCGGAGGAGTTTCCTTTTCAGATGTGTGTCAGTGTGTGTTGTCTGATCAGACAACAGGTGATCGTTTACAGCACTTAGGCTAGTGTTGAACAGTTCAAGACTGTGACCCCCCCCCCCCTCACACTACACATTAGACACACACACACACACACACACACACACACACACACACACACACACACACACACACACACACACACACACACACACACACACACACACACACACACACACACACACACACACACACACACACACCACACACACACACACCACACACACACACACACACACACACACACACACACACACACACACACACACACACACACACACACAGACACACACACACACGCACACACACACACACAAACACACACACACGCACACACACACACACACACACACACGCTGACCCCATCAACACCTTGTACCATAAAAGGCCTCTGGCTGCTTGGCCATAAAGCCGACCAGCAGGCAGGCAAACAGACAGAACATCAGACAGCTACACTACTACACCCTCCAAGCACTCACCTGGACTCCTGTATGGTGTGTGTGTGTGTGTGTGTGTGTGTGTGTGTGTGTGTGTGTGTGTGTGTGTGTGTGTGTGTGTGTGTGTGTGTGTGTGTGTGTGTGTGTGTGTGTGTGTGTGTGTGTGTGTGTGTGTGTGTGTGTGTGTGTGTGTGTGTGTGTCTAATGTGTAGTGTGAGTGCTTCCATCACTATTTGGATTTGTAATGCTGCCTTCTTGGTGAGATCCAAATAAAAGTTCTAAACTGTGTGTGTGTGTGTGTGTGTGTGTGTGCGTGCGTGCGTGCGTGCGTGCGTGCGTGCGTGCGTACGTGCGTGCGTGTGTGTGTGTGTGTGTGTGTGTGTGTGTGTGTGTGTGTGTGTGTGCATGTGTGTGTTCACTCACCTGCTCTCCGATGTGGTGTGTGTGGTGTATGGAGGCACAGTTTGGGTTACGACGGAGCAGCGGCCAGCAGTATCCACAGCATTCTCCTCTCTGCTCTGCTCTGCTCACGTCCTCAAGTTGTGTGTGTGTGAAAATACAAGCTCACTCTCACACACACACACACACATACACACACACCCACAATGCCTTTCTCTAGTTCTCTCTCTCTCTCTCTCTCTCCTACACTCAATGCCACAGCCACAGCTAACAGCCACAGCACGGTACGGCAACAGCACAGCAGCACAGCAGCACAATACTACACCGCCCCCTGTTCTACTCTATCCCGTGCCGGAGAAAAGTCTGTTAACTTCCCCTCCCTCTCTGTCCGTCTCTCCCTCTCTCTCTCTCTCTCTCTCTCTCTCTCTCTCTCTCTCTCTCTCTCTCTCTCTCTCTCTCTCTCTCTCTCTGACTTGGACGCTCCCTCTTTCCCTCCCTCTGACTTACTCACTCTCTCGCTCTCTCTCTCTCTTTCTTTCTGTTTCTCTTGCTCCAAGATAGACAGAGAGAGAGAGAGAGAGAGAGAGAGAGAGAGCGAGAGAGAGAGAGAGAGAGGGGAAAGGGGGTGTGGACCGCCAGTACTTGGAACACAGAGGGTTCTTTGTCTTCCTCCTTTCATATGGTTTCCTTCAAGCATGCATACTGAACACATTATGCCATTATATATTTTCATATTCAACACCGGGCTCGGGTCGAGAAACCTGCATATGTGCAGACCAGCCACCCCCCCTAAAACACCCCCCCCACACACACACACCAACCTCCATTCTCCTCCATCAACCTACCCCCCCCGATCCGAGAAACCTGCATGTGTGCTTACCACCCTCCACCCACACACACACACCTACCTCCATCACCCCCCCCACACACACACACACACACACACTCCGACAAACCTGCATATGTGCAGACCACCCCCCCTCCAAACACACAGACACACAGACACACACACACCACCCCCACCTTGACCCTCCCTCCCCATCAACCAAACACCTCTCACCCCCCACCTCCTATTCTCCTCCATCACCCCTCACCCCCCCCCCCCCCCCCACTACAAGAAACCTGCATATGTGTGGACCCCCCCCCCCCCTTTCTCCACCTTCACCACCGTCCCCATTCCCTCCTGTCCACCTTTGCCCTCATCCCGACTACTCTATTTCCCCCCGCCCCTTTCCTCCCCACCAGTGGTGGACAAAGTAAAAGTACAAGTACTTTTGTGGTGTAATTACAACAGTAGCACATGATATTACGTAGTTGTCACACCGTTTACTCCATTGTAGACTTTGTTATTACTGAAAAACAACTAAACAAAAAACTAACAAAGACCCACCACAAACTCAACCCAACCTGTCCAGAATCAGCTTATCGTAAAACAAATATATTGGTTTACCCTTTAAACAGATAAGTTACCTGTGTTGGACAGAAACTGTTTCCTTTTTTTAACTTTTACTTTTACTTTTACTTTTACTTTGTCCACCACTGGTCCCCACATACCGCTACTCCAGACTTCCACTTCTGAACCCAAACCTACCTCCGCATTTTTTCCCTCCTCATCCTCACCCTAATTCCACTACACTACACACTACACTACACATACTGCACTCAAGGGTAAGTACTGTAGGCCTACAGTAAGTAATGAGAACAAGAAGGCAAAAAAAACAAAGGGATGAAATGTTATGTGGAGGAGGAGGAAGAGGAGTGGAGAGGGGGGAAAACAAAGGGATGAGATGGAAGAGGAGTGGAGAGGGGGGAAAACAAAGGGATGAGATGTTATGTGGACGAGGAGGAAGAGGAAGAGGAAGAGTAGTGGTGAGGGGGGAAAACTTGAGGTATGACTGTGTTCTGGGGATTTTCNGGGGGTGGGGGGGTGGGGTTGAGGTAGTGGGGTGTGGGGGGGGCGTTGAGGGGTTGAGGTAGTGGGGTGTGGGGGGGCGTTGAGGTGTTAGGATTTTCTGGGGGTGGGCTAGGGGGGGATTTTAGGTAGTGGAGTGAGCGAGGGGGTGGGGGGGGTGGGGGGGTGAGGTAGGAGAAAGATCTAGGAGTGAGAGAGAGTGTGTGTGTGTGGGGGGGGGTTGAGGTAGGAGCCTGGGGGGGTGAGGTAGGAGGCTGGGGTGGTTGAGGTAGGAGGCTGGGGGCTGCAGAGTGGGGGGTTAGTAGCACAAAGGGCCATGCAGATGGCTTCTGCAGACCTGTGAGTGCCGCACTGCAGAGCCCGTTTGGTGGATAACTCACGACCACTAATACACGTTTTCGTAAAAAAAAGCGAGGCCCCAGGGCCCTGTGGTGGAGTCCAAGTGAGTCACAGAAGGGGAAAGAGAAAGAGAGAGAGAGAGAGAGAGAGAGAGAGAGAGAGAGAGAGAGAGAGAGATAGAGAGAGAGTCAGAGAAAGGGAGAGAGAGAAGAAAGGGAGAGAGAGCGGGAGAGAGGGAGGGAAAGAGAAAAGAGAGCGCACCATGACCCCATGGTGGGGTCCGTAAGAGAGAGAGAGAGAGAGAGAGAGAGGGAGAGAGAGAGAAAGGGAGGGAGGGAAAGAGAGAGCTCCTGTGATCTCCGTGTCTGTGTCATTGTCTAGGGGGCTTCAGTTCCATATGATCTCTGACATCCAAAACCTGCCGTAGACTAAACGTGGAGCTTACAAGAACTCACTCACTCACTCGCTCACTCGCTCACTGAAAGGCATAACACTGTTTTGTTTTGTCTTTTTTCCACCTCCTTCTCCTTCTTCTTTTTCTTTTCCTTTCGTTCATAAATATGGTGGAGTGAATGATGACTGCAATAAGGGTGACTGTGGAAAAGGAGGGAGAAAAAAAAACATATAGAGTTGTATAACTGGACCCTTCCTTGCTCAGCTGTTGCAACAAAGAATTTCCTTCAGTGTGTTCGTCTGTCTTAACGAAATAATTGGGCGAATATGCTTCCATGGTTCATGTGAGGTTCACACGGACGAAGGGGGAAAAA
>NC_085879.1:24869277-24904277 GCF_034702125.1 Engraulis encrasicolus
TTGAGGATTATCTTTAAATATTTAGTGAGATCCTGCCATTTTTTAAAGCCTATCCTTGTTTTAGCAGGACCATATTTTACATTTCCCACAGCCTGGTTGGGTAATTTTTTAAAATCTATGTAAAAACATAGCTGATCGAATGCTCAACAACCTATTTATGAGTGTAATATAGATCATTATTCATTTTTGATGTGTAATTTGAATATATGGGTCCATTACTACAATTGGACCATTTCTCCATTCACTTCAATGCATTTTTACGAGATCATAATTTCAACATTTTGCATTACATTTTCAAAATTGCAAGTAAAACCTGTTTCTTAAGGCAATATCTTTGTCTTGAAGTAAAACAACTTGTGTGTTTTGTTAAACGATCGCCGTGGTATGCTTTGTAAGTTTCCCTATGGAGCAAATGCATTGATGGCTGACTTCCTGCCACCGCCGGATGGTGCTTATATGTCTCATCAGTTTTAGCACGATCTCTCTGCAACACGGTGTAAAAATATAAACTCTTCCTTGCTTAATTGCACAAAGCAAGTGTTCAAATTAAAGGATGTAGAGTTATATTTCGGAAATTTGTACACAAACCTTATGCAATTTGACGAAATCTCAGCGTCGGTCAGGGAAACCGCTTCTACCCCATTTTCCTGTTTTTCGCCGAGCTGTGGTCAACTTGTTGTCGACCGCTGCTCTCTTGTTGCGGTTTCCGTGTACTGCAGGACGTTTGGAAATGACACGCAGGATGTTTTTCAGATCGATTTTTTTGTGTGTCAGCGTGGAGAGGGCTTTGAATTTGATGAGACATATATGATGCATCCGGCGCGATAGGGTTAATGGGTCTGCAAATGTGTATTGTAGTGACTGTCTGTGTGTTTCATTTGACGACAAAATGAGGTTTTTAGAAGAAAGTACATTGTTTTGAGACAAGACGTGCATTTTTCAGAGGTAGTGAAGAGTTTGGCCCGTTGTGTGTGAGGTTTGGAGATTTGTGTGTAGAGTTTTGAGAATTCGAAGACCGATTCCGAAAATTGTGTGTAGGCAATCGAGAAAAACTGTATTAGGTGGGGGGCCCTTTCAGAAGACTTTGTCCAGGGCCCTGGAAACCCTGTCAGCGGCTCTGCCCCCTCTTTCTGTCAGCTTCCATATATATTTACACATTTGTTAGAAATATATAAATATATCCCAGAGCCTCCTTGGATCAATAAGTCACATTCCTGGGGTTCTGGGCCTGGTCTGTGGCCACTCTCTTTCATATCTGCATGGTCGGACTCGGTCGGAACGGAACCGCTACCCACAGAGAAATTCTTCAGTCATGAGGTGCACACGTTTTTTGGGCCTCCTTTGACTAGCAAGAAACTAAAGCGGCAGCTGCATGATGTGAAATGCATGAGGAGAGCCCTTGTCTGTCTTGTCCTGAAATACTCCCACACACACTACAAACACACACACGCACTCACGTGAGGGCGCGCACACACACACACACTAGAGATGATAAAAAACCCGGAGGATCCGGTTGGAGAGCCGGGTAAAGACCTCATCCGAACAGACCGGATGGCTGTCGTGCATTGATCCGCCAAAGGCGGGTCAGACGGCATTTCATTAATATGTCAACAAAATGACAGTTACAGCGCGAGAAATTGTGAAACCGGAATATATCCTCTTTAGTTGACTACAACAGCCATTCTCTAATCTCCCTAGTATGCTGTTCAGTCACGAACACTCACTGAGTAAAACTGAACCAACTCCCGCCTCGTCATTCATCGAGCCTGTTTGATCCGTCCAGCCTATGTTGTGGCCAATTGAGTGTTTGAGTCGCGGATCCCCGCTCCCTATGCGTGTGCTTCTGACTCTGTTGAGGTCTACATTTTAATGTTAATAGTGCTCTGCCAACGCTTTAACATCTCAGTCTGTAGGCTACTCTTAGGGAAATTATAGTCTACACAGACGTGACTCTATCACTCACTGCGTTACAGCGTAGGCTACAGTCTTTAAAGCCACTGCTGCCGTCACTCCCCTCGTCCGAGTCACTCAGCAGCGGCGCCCTAGGCGAGACGAATCCTGACTGAGTTGTTGGTAGCAGCGAATCCCCTACGGATCGGATCAATCGCTTAAGTTTCGTTTTTGCCACGAGTGTGTGAGTCGCAAGGCAACTCGGCAGCGGAAGCGAGTGGTCATCTGCTGCTCGCCTCCTGACTGTCCCTGATCAACTAGACTTCTGCTCCCAAAGGTTTGACTTTTAGTCTTAAATACAAACACACACATTATTTATTGCAAAATCAGGAACATGCCGTTTCACTGCTGCCAAAGGCTGTTCGAGTTGTGGTTGCATGTTTAGTGAGGAGACCCAGGTGGGTCGGATCGCAGCATGAGTTTAGGAACTGTTACATTCATAAAGTGAGTTTTGTTGATCAAACTGTCTTACTCTTTGATTTATCAACGTGAATTGATAAATGGAACAACAAAGGCGAGGCGCATAGCTACTTAACGGCAGAAACGTTTTAAAAAATACATTATTTTTATTTATTTTAAATAAGTGATCCGTGTGATCCGATTGATCCGTCTAATCCGGATACCCTCCTTGGAATGATCCAATCAATCCGGACGCCTCAAAGATTCGAGTTAAGCACCTCTAACACACACACACACGTACACACATACACACACGTACACAAAAGGGACCACTGCCGGTGGAGGAACAGCAGAGAAGAGAAGAGAAGAGAAGAGAAGAGAAGAGAAGAGAAGAGAAGAGAAGAGAAGAGAAGAGAAGAGAAGAGAGCATGAGTATTGCTGTCTTCTCTGTGTAGCATGTAGGAGCGGGAGCAGGATAGTTGTTTTTCGTTATTTTTTTTTTTAGTCCCTATCCCCCTCCTCTTGGGTATGTGCTATCATAAACGCTGACGTGATTGGTCTGCAATTAGGCGCTGGCATCTTCGAGGCACCTGTGGGGTCCTGAGCAGGTAGCTTGTTCTGTGGCTAGCTCACAAGCTGTGTGGCTGGCGGCGTGTTTGGTGGCATTTTCCGTGGCAAGGTATGCTTGAAGCCCCTTCTGCTTTTTATCTGTCTTTATTCATCTCATGTATATTACTTGGGGTTAATATTACGTTGTTTGGTCAGCCTAGGGAGGGGTATCCAGGAGGGCCTTCCCCAAAACGCCGTAGCATCCGCTGTATTACGGGCTTTTGCATGATCAAGGTATGTCAACATTGTGTGATGTAGTTTAGATTTACCTTGCTTGAGTGTCTGATTAGTAATGCCCAGTATCTTTCTATGTAGCCTACATTTGCCCGAGTAGTCCGACGTTTACTTGAGTGGTGCAGCTGGTGACCGGGGCCCAGTTACTCGTGTGTACTCAAGTGTGTACAAGAAGGTATGCTACCGTTTGGTTGCCTCTTACGTATTTTGTATGTGTGTCTATTCAGTGGTGTAATGTCCTGTCCTTTCTCTCTGCTTAGCCAGTGGTGGTCGGGATAGCAGAGTTGGCTACGGAGCCATTCACCTGTAGGCCTATGTGTGTGGCGTGATAGTCACAGGTATGTTAAATAACGCCAGCAACTGTGTTGCATTTTAAACTGTTTATCTTAGTCACTATGTTTTACTACCTCTGGGGGTATTGGTAATTATCTTTATGGGGCACTATCTAACTTTAAAGTAAAGTTGTACTGATACTTGAAATTAACTGGTGCTTTTGAAATATGGTTAAACTGCCTGTGTACTATTCTTAATGTACGGTTGTGTGTGTGTTTTGTTGTTTTCTGTTTAGAACGCTGTGCTGCGCGGCTCAGCTGCTGTTCTCTCTAAACATAAAACCGTATGAGTGTTGTGTGAGTGTGAAGTGTGAACTGCTGCTGCTACGTTGTAATTTTGAGGTTTGTTTTGTGTTATTTTCTCCCCCCTCTGTCCTAGTGGCCAGAGGTTGTAGCTGACTGCTCTAAGGGGTAGACCACAGGCTGAGGGGGGCCATTCTTTTTTTTTGTTTAGTTTGTTTCCTCTTCCCTTTGTTAGTCTGTCCCTCCCAAATTCACACTGGATCCGATCCCCTTTAGCTCCCGGTACTAGTCCAGCCCTACTGGCCCCTTATGATCGAGCTTCCAGGGTACGCAGCCTCCTTGTTGAAACAGTCACTTGAGAGTGTAGTGAAAGTGTGTGAGATCTATCTGAGTCAGTGTTTGGGACTCTTGACTGTGTGCCACCTTACGGGTTTATTTGCCCCATTCGTGTGTAACAGGGGTTGCTAAATACTTTGGACTATTTGTGTTCTGCCTTAGGGGTCATTTCCCTTCACGTGTGTATTACGAGGATGGCCCTGACTGTTCCCTCTGTTCGGCCCAGTAGGCTAGCGCCGACCCGGGCATTGTAGGAGCCAGTGTGTCTTTGTCCAAACTTTCCCCCCAATGTATTTGTTTATTTATGTTTAACCTGTTGCAACACTTCATATAAATTTTAATGTGTATTTAATAAAATCTGTATTTTTATACTTTTCTTAATTACCGTTGTTGTGTGGATTTTTGGGACAGAGTTCCCCTTGCTCTGAAAGTGTGAATTCAAGGGGTGGCGTAGTCTTTACTGCAGGGGGCGCTACATCTACAAAGTCTACTGTAGGGGGCGCTACAACTGCATGATGTCTGCATATGATGTGCTGCTGTTGCAAAATGAGTCCAATGTCATGAATTGTTATTTTAAAAGGCTCATTTTTTCTATTGCTGACTAAAGAATGATTTCAAAAGTCTTTTAAAAACATATATTCCGCCATTGGAACTGATCAACTGGTGAAAAACATGTTTCTGTGCCAGATCTGGAAATATGGCTGTATGAGAACAGCTCAGAAGAGCTGGGCCTCAGCAGATACTGTGTTAGCCTGGTCCTGACCATCCCATAATACTACCATTTCATTTTGTATTTATGTTCTGGAAGTTGTGTGATCTGACGCGATTGCAGGAAGCGGGAAGTGTGCACTCAGTTATGGTTTGAAATGATTGGGACAGCTCTCACCCAATCGCCGACAGTTACTCAAAAACAACATAGCGCAGACCAGAGCCATTGACGCAGACGTTTTCGTCATCGTCAGGAGCGTCCTCCACCTTTCTCCCCCACGTGGGGCACTTATTCACTTATTGGCTGTTTTCTGATTAGATTAGATGGGGGGCGTTGCGATCAAAATCCCACCGATCTGGCACTCCACAGAAGAGCAAGGCCAGACTACCGTAGTGGAGCCAATCCTTTGGCAGAAGTACGTAGGATGGCTCGCGAGGCTAATGCCGTGTCCAGACCAAGAGCGAACTACGCTGCATGGTAGCGTGAGTAGCAGAAGAAGTTTCGCCTTGAATTCGCTGTATTCGCTCCAAACGGAGCATTGACATGTTTGATTCAGCTAATCACGTAACGGCTCTGGCTTGACAGCCTGGGACATTCAGAGATATGAACGTGGCGATTGGTTTTCGCCGAACAGCGTCACAGCGAATTCGCCTGCGATTAGATTTAGTTTAATCGTCAAAATTCGCTCTGGTCGTGCAAGAAGCTTCGCTCCTGGCGAATTCGCTTTGGTAGCGCAGGTCGCGTGCCCTCCATAGAGAAATAATGACTTCCGTCGCTTTGTTCGCTCCTGGTCTGTACACGGCATAATACTGTGTAGCCTATGTCGCAGCATTTGAGTGCATTGGCCAGAAGCAAAATTTCAAAGGAGAAAACGTTAGAAAGAAAAGTGCCACCACTGTAGCAAAGTGTAAGCTGTTATTTTACCATCCAGGGGCTTGGGGGCCCCAAGCGCCGGCATGCCTAGCCTGGTAACAAGATGCTAGCCAGCAGGGCTGTAATCAGATATTTTCAAATACAGAGGTCAAATACTGGGTGCTGTACTGCATACTGTACATTTAGAATGCTTCAAACACTTCAGGCTAACTCTGCCTTGAGAATAAATGGGGGTGGCGTACACTATATATAGACTGAATTTATCATTGTTGGACATGACCTCTGTGTCCTCAATGGTAGTTACGGCCATGCTAGCCAGTATGTGCCTTAGTGACACATCACCTTCAGCGTTGCTTCTAGTCCTGCCGAGAGCAATGCAAATATAGTTTCTGAGCTCCCGAAAAATTGGGAACTCCTCCCACTTTGTCGGGAAGCAAACAACCATTACCAAACCAAAGGAGGCGGGTCAGTGTGAACTGTTAATCGTTATGCTCTTGGTCAGACCAAGTCTCGAAGAGATTTGAAAGTCGATGATAATCAGGCCGACAAGATGCGCCTCTGCCATTGGTGCGTCGTGCTGCTAATGCTTCATAACATGAATGGGCTACTTGCCCATGGCTGGGGACCCAGGTTCGAATCTGTCCGGGGTCATTACCCATCTCTACCCAATCTCTCCCTCTCCCAGTGGCTTCCTTCAAGGACCACAATGGAAACAAGCTCCCTACGCTTTGTGTTATCATTTTGACGCGTTGTACAAGGTTTTCAAGACATATTTATTGCCTTATTTATTTGTATACCTTTTTAAATGCTTTGTACAATGTTAATAAAAAAACCAAACAATCAATCAATCAATCCTGATTATATTCGATACTGTCCAATCATTAGCCTTTTCATGAGGATGGGATCGCCAATGACGCCAATTCACTATTTGCTTGTACAGTAAAGCTTAACTACATACATTACATAACAACATTGCTATGAGATTACTAACAGTCTACTAACGTTACAAATTAACTCATTGTTATATTACGATTTTGGAGACAGTAAGATTATAAGGCAACACTTTACTTAATGTCGGCATCATACACATTAAAAAAATTAAAAGAAGGTAACAATTTACAATAACTTTCCGCTATAAATGTGGAATGTGGAACAATGTGGAACAAGCACAAACTCTACTGAGCAGGGTAGAGCTAGAGTGCACCAAGGTCGGGCTCAGGCTTAACACCATGAAAACTGGGGTCATCACCTACAACATCCCACCTGAACATCAACCTCTGAGTACAGCAGAAGGCACTGTGCTGAAAAAAGTCGCCGATTTCAAATACCTGAGCTCATGGGTCAACTCTACTGAGCACGCTCTAAAAGTGAGGAAGGCACTTGCGTGGAGGGCCCTGAACGGTATGGCCAGTGTATGGAACTCCAATCTCCCCCGTCCAATCAAACTCAGCTTCTTCTACGTGACAGTAGAGTCCGTCCTCCTCTATGGCAGTGAATGCTGGACCCTGAAGCCAACCCTAGAGAAGTCCCTTGATGGGTGCTACACCAGGATGCTGCGTGCAGTGCTTAACATCAGTAAGAGTGCACATGTAACCAACGAAATCCTATACGAGGGAATACCAAGGGTGAGCGAGAAGATAGCGTAAGGAGAATGAGACTTGCAGAACATTGCCAAAGGCACCCAGAACTGCCAGCCAGCAAACTGGTGCTATGGGAACCATCACATGGGTTCTGGTTAAGAGGACGTCCCACACTAACATTTGTGGATTTGTACTAAAGAAGGACGCCGGAGCCCAGAGTACCAGCGAACTGAAAAGATGTATGGAGAATCAGGATGACTGGAAGCAACGATGGAAGGCTCGTCTGAGGATGACCTAGAGAGATAAATGAAACGGTTTAATGTGCATCTACAATACTATTATAAGCATTATATCATTATTACGTAAATCAATTGTATAACACTTCCTAAACATTTGCTGATGATAATAATGTATTCCTAAATATTTAACCAAAAAGGGAAGAAAAGAAAAATCCTCAAATTCCAAGTCAACAGTCAGGTCGGGCCCAGGCCCAGGTTGAGTCGATTCAATAGCCTCAGCTACCCCCTGGTTCTGGTCCAGCCCGGTTTTGTTCCATCCATTACTCCCTTCGTGATATTTTGAATTATTATGGTGCCAACGTGTGAAGAAGAATGACAGGAAGTAGGTGGGGAAGCTTCCTCCTCAGAGTACAGAGTACATGTAAGTGTGTGTGTGTGTGTGTGTGTGTGTGTGTGTGTGTGTGTGTGTGTGTGTGTGTGTGTTTTCGGCCTTAGTGGTGATAAAGGAATGTGTCTTACAATTATGAGTGGCCTTGCTGAGATTTCAAAGAGGGAGAGCAAGAGAATGAAGGGGAGAGAGAGAGAGAGAGAGAGAGAGAGAGAGAAAGGGTGCAAGAGAGAGAGAAAGAGAGAGAGAGGGAGAGTGTACAAAAACGGGAGGCAGTGGGCTGCATCGAGCGCTTTCTGTCTGGTGGACAAAAGCCCAGTTCAGTTCCAACCAACAGGGGAGATGAAAAGCAGGCCAAGCCCATTTGGCCTGGCATGAACATGCGCCCCGAGCCACCCTCTCCACCCCTTTCACCCACCAACCCCTTCCAACCTCTTTCACCCCCCCGCCCCTCGCCCCATGTGTTTCGGTCAACGCGCTCGGGAATGCAATCAGCATCAATCTAAACCTGTCCAAGAGAGGAAAATAAACACAGTATAACGGGGGGAAAAAGAAAAGAAAGAAAGAAAGAAAAAAATCATGCAGGTGTGTGTCACCTCATTGAGTGCTCAGAATAAGAGCCTACTTAATCACACAGTGTTGTGCATGCAGAGAAAGGCCGAGCCCTGATGTCAACTAAACATTTACTGTATATGTGTGGTACGGTACCCATTGTTTTTTCTGCAAAATTAATGACATTGGCCAAATTCTTTTTGCACTGAAAAACATCAGGGCAAGCAGCCCGTTCCACCCAGCCAGCCAGCCATCAAGCCAGCCAGCCAGCCGGTAGTAGATTGGGGGAGCAGTATTGGGATTCCGTGAAACCATTGGGCCCATTGACACTGAATAGAGGTCAATGATAGGGCCTAAATGGTCCCAATTTGTGACCAGCCACAGGAAAACAGGCCACATGTCTCTCATAAAATCGCAGGTTTCTTTTTTTCTTTTGTGACTTTCATTTTCATTTCATTCTTTGCAGAATGTGCAGGTTGAGGTCCTAAATAAGCTACTCTGCCCTTCACTCACAGTCAAATTAACTTTTTTGACATTGCCCCATCAGGCTAATACATGTAACCTATTTGATCAAATTACTGCCTATAGGACTTATAAATATGTGCACGCAAGACGTTGTTCTACAAGCAAAGCTAGCATAGGTTGGGCAGGCATACATGAAATTCGCTGACTTTCTTGTAACTTTTTAGTAGCCTGAAAAGTAGCTTTTCTTGCACTCTAAATCCCACATAAAAATATTATTCAATGGCTGTTCATTCTGACAGAATGATGGACGGACATCCAAACTTAACCCCTGAGCAACAGGAACTTTCACACCTGAATTCTTTGTGTTCTACTTCAAGATGTGAGCACATTCAAAGGGCTACAGATTCTGCGGATATCACCAGATTGCCATGTGAAAGGTATGATTGCATGACAAATTTAGGGCAGTCATGGGTAAGCGGTTAGGGCGTCAGACGTGTAGCCCAAAGGTTGCTGGTTCGACTCCCGACCCGCCAGGTTGGTGGGGGTAGTAATCAACCAGAGCATGGTATCGTCCCGCCGCACTGCTCCCTAGGGACGCCATTGAGGGCTGCCCCCTTGCACAGGTGAGGCACAAATGCAATTTCGTTGTGTGTAGTGTGCAGTGTTTATTTTTGTGCTGTGGAGTGCTGCGTCACAATAACCATGGGAGTTGGAGTTTCCCAATGGGCTTTCACTTATCTTTAAAGCTTGGAAAGTTTGGCACTTTTCGGATTGATTCTAAGATCAATATTCCCATGAGCCTACTAGCAGCCAGGTGTCATGTGGCAGGCCACAAATGGTCCAGATTTCCGCTGCTGCCTTTCATAGCCGTAACTACCATAGAGGACACAGAGGTCATGTCCTCTGTATTTTTTTTCAGAAATGTCAAATTTGTCCATGATGAAAATCGATCTATGATCAAATTCCGTCTGTATACGGCACCCCATATTCTCATTTATTTCCCTCAAACACAGCCCATATCATTAGTTGAAATATTCCAACTGTAGACTATTATGAGAATATTAGGAAGCCTCGCAACAGTCAGTGCGCATGTCATGGGTACACATTGCAAGGCGAGTGTTCTCATCAAACACTCTGGAGCACCTCCTCAAGGTAGTGAGTAATGAAAACGAACTTTAAGCCAGGCTCAAACTACACGACTAGCGATTGTGTGTGCGATTTTGGGGTCGGGGTGCACCGCACACTAGAAGAGAATCGCAACTGTCAATCTTTCCCGACAATCGCTTGCGATGGTCCTGGGGGGTAACGTTCCAGCGATTCTCATAAGGGGGGTTTTCAGCCGAGAATCGAGCCGACAATCGTGTAGTTTGAGCCAGGCTTAAGAGTTTAACGGAAGAAATATACTGCATGCAGTACAGCGCGCAGTAGTTGACCCCGATATTTGAAAATGTCTCGTTACGGCCCTGCTGCCTTTTGAGCGTCTCTCTTCTGGGAGACTGGCTGCGCTGTGCTCCCATCCCAGGGCAATTAGGAGAGGCTCCCTGGCCATTGTGCCCCATGCCTGTACTGTCAACAGGGCCCAGCAATTAAAGGACCGGGATTGGAGAGAGGCATGGTGCACACAGCTAACGATGCTCCAGTCCATCATCCTCCAAACGAAGAAGACAACGCATACGTCATGCAACACTGCAGCGGACGTTGATTGTGTAAACATAGAGAGAGTGAGTGAGAGAGAGAGAGAGAGAGAGAGACAGAGACAGAGACAGAGACATAGACAGAGACAGAGAGAGAGAGATGTACTTAATACCCTTTACAAATTTCAGCCTGAGCTACCCCCTCCACCTCCCTCGCTCCTTGCTTCAATTAAACAGAGAGAGAGTGTGTGAGAGAGAGAGAGAGAGAGGGATGTAATTCCCTCGCTCCTCCCTCGCCCTCCTCAGGGCATGCCCCTGATGATCCCTTGATTTCCCTGACCCAGTTTTGGACTATGTCAGTGTTTTGCATGAAGCACATTTATAACTCAAATGACCAAAAAAAGAAAGACAGAACGAGAGAGAGAAAGAAAGAAAGAAAGAAAGAAAGAAAGAAAGAAAGAAAGAAAGGATGAGGAAAGACAGGAAGAATTGGAAAGGAACATATAACTTATGTATTACGTTCATTATGCCTAACTGTTTACCTCAACACTTTAGCCTTAAGACATGTAGAAGTTTTTATAAAGAAAATCTAAAGTGAAGGAACATAACTACAGACCTGTTTTTCTGTTCTTTTTTCATTATTTTGATTCTGCCTGCTGCTGGCCTCCTAAGGGAAAGGGGCCTTCTCTGTATGCCAAGAGTCAGGAGCATGGCCTGTGTGCGTGGGCAGTAGCAGCGTTGCCAGATCAGACAGTTTCCCGCCCAATTGGGTCATTTAGGATGACCATCAGCAGATCAAAAAGGGTATCAGGTGGATTTTTCCTGTAGATTTATGGCCATACAAATCGATTTAGAATTTAGTTTAAAGTGGGCGGGATTTAGTGCCAAACACCCCCTTGACCTCATCATGAACCTGACAACGCCCCCCTTAGTAAAACATTTTTTTTTAAATAGACCAATGCATCCCAATAGCATCTAACCACCGCCACCTTTCAGCTGTATCTTTCTCAACGTCCCCCTAGGGCTCCCTGACGCCCCCTGGGGGGATGTAGCGCCCCCGTTGAGAAACACTACCCTAGTGGTACACGTACCCTGGTTGGGAAACACTGGTCTAAGCCATGGCTGGGCCCTCCAGGCATTTTTTGCGCATTTATTGGGCTGGAAGTCATCCATCACACCTGGCAACCCTGAGTCATAGTGTGTGACTACCTATCTCCCCTCCTCATCCCCAACCTTGTACTGGTCCCAGGGCCGCTGACAGTTTTGGCAGCCTGGCCCCAGGGCAATGCCATGAAAAAGCCCCCCCTCCACCCCCAACCCAATATAATTAGGACCCAATTCTGGGCCCCCCTCTCTCCCTGGGCCCAGGGAAACGTACCCCCTTTTTTCACCTACTGTTGACTTCCCTGTCGGCCTACTGGCCTCCATCTGGGAGCAATCATGCCACGTGACTTCTGCCATTTAAGCTCCGACCGACTCAGGGCTCTGATTTTTATTTCTTGATTTAACAGGCCCCGTCACATCTTTTCCATTCACAGACTGGAGGTATTTTTATTTTCTGCTCTGCTCTGCTCTGCTTCTGCTCTCTTACTCCGGTCAATCTCTCTTTCCTCCCTTTTCCACCCCTGCAGCCTGTCTTTCTCTTTCCCTTTCTCCTTCTCTCTCCCTTTCTCTTTCTTTCTCTCGACATCCCTCTTCTTTATCTCTGTCTCTTTTCCTAGCTCTCTACTTTCTCTCCTTCTTTCACTCATTTTCTCTTTCATTCCTCTGCTCTCGTTCTTTCTCTTTATCTTCCCCTCTGTCTGCCTCCCTCCCTATCCCTCTTTCTTTCTGTCTCTCTATCCCTCCCTCTGTCTGGCAATATTTTACCCTTTCCATCACACTGCCGGAGTGTAGGAAATGCATTTATTCCCTCTGTGCTTCAGCTCCAAGATCCAAGAGGCAATATGAAGCTGAGAGCAATGATCAGGTTGAAATTACTTTTTTTGTTTGCATTTATTTTATTTATATCTCTCCTGCAAGTGCCGGGGGAACTGTAAGTGGTTATTTTCCTGTCGGTAATCCTATGCCTTAACTCATAAAAAATCCATTATGAGATTTTTAAAGTCACTTCCGACTGAAAGAGGTGAAAAAGCAGCAGTTTTCAACCTATTTTCAAATGCATAGAAATAATCGAAACTGTGAGTGGAACATGCCGTTAAATAATGACAGTTGCTCGGGGGCCTGGACTGTTCAAAAACAAAAAACATTCCGCCTTAGACTACTTGAAAGCCTCACATTAAAACTGATCTATGAGATAAAAGAAAAATGTTTTTGCAATGTCATTTCACGACACACAAAGTAGACTAAACTAGCACAGTCATTTTGTCTTCCAACTGCTCTCTCTCTTTCCCGCCTTCCTCTGTCAGGGAGCTGTGTGTGTGTGTGTGTGTGTGTGTGTGTGTGTGTGTGTGTGTGTGTGTGTGTGTGTGTGTGTGTGTGTGTGTGTGTGTGTGTGTGTGTGTGTGTGTGTGTGTGTGTGTGTGTTGGAAGAAAGGAGGGAGGCATCGGGGGGGTGAGGGCTTTTAGTAGTGTGTATGTGTGTGTACGTGAGCGAGTGTATGCGTGTGTACCGTATGTGTGTGCGAGCGTGCTTGAGAGCATGTGTGTTTGAAAGGAGAAGAGTGCGTGTGTGTGTGTGGGGGGGGTTGTTTTCACTTTCCCTCATCTGTCACCGCTGCTGCTTTCCCCAAGTTTCCACCCCTCTGATTAGGAGAGAGAGAGAGAGAGAGAGAGAGAGAGAGAGAGAGAGAGAGAGAGAGAGAGAGAGAGAGAGAGAGAGGGAGCAGTTTATAGAGTGGAGAAGAGAGAGAGAGACAGAGAGACAGAGAGAGAGAGAGGAGACAACAGGGCAGTGTATAGAGTGGAGAAGAGAGATATGAGAGAGAGAGAGAGAGAGAGAGAGAGAGAGAGAGAGAGAGAGAGAGAGAGAGAGAGAGAGCGAGAGAGAGAGAGAGAGAGAGAGCCCATGCATTAGTCTGTCTGGACTGACTGGATCGGCCCGGTCCGTCCTGGGCAGAGTAGAGTAGTACAGCCAGAGGCACACATGGCTTTGCAATTAGGCCAACACATTTAGACAGAGAGGCAAATAGAGCGGGTGTTGAGGAGGAGACGGACCAAATGCTTACAGACATACAGTAGACACATACTCACACACACACACATAGACACACACACACACACAAATAGACACACACACACACATACACAAACATAGACACACACACACACGCAAACACAGGCACAGTCACATGCACATGTGCACACACACACACACACACACACACACACACACACACACACACACACACACACACACACACACACATACACATACACAAACACAGCCACAGTCATATGCACATGTACACACACACACACACACACACACACACACACACACACACACACACGCACGCACGCACGCGCACACACATACACACACACACTCTCTCTCTCTCTCTCTCTCTCTCTCTGTCTGTCTCACTATCTGTTTCTGTCTATCTGTCTGTCAGTCTGTCTGTATGTCTGTCTGTCTCTCCCTCTCTCCTTCTCTCTGCTTGGCCTTTGTTTCACGTCTCAAACACAGAGACAGGCAGAGACAGGGGCAGAGAGGGGGCTTCTTTGCGTGAGAACATGAAGATTATTATGAAAGGTATTTATGAGCAGTACGAGACATAACCCACTAGTAGATATAATACAGTACAGTATGAGGAGGACATGAGGAGGACATGAGGGGGGTTAAGGGATCATACACAGACCTAGGCACCCACACAGGCAGTGTTGCCAGATTGGATGGTTTTCTGCCTAATTGTACTGCTTAGGATGGCCGTCCGCTGTTTTTTTTTTTTAAAAGGGGTACAATTGGCATTTGGGGGGGGGGGGGTGTCCTGACAATGTATGGGCATAGAAGGTAGTAGAATTTTGTTCAAAATTGGGCAGGATTTAGTACTTCTAGTAGGCAGGTTTTCAGCAGGAAATCATCAGTCTCATCTGGCAACCCTGCACACAGGCAGTGCAGCTTTACTCTCACTTCAGTTCTCTTGCAGGGTGCGATCAGGGCCGCTAACATCTGTGGCTGGGCACGGGACAAAGCCATCTGAAGGGACCCCTCTCACCCAATACATGAAATGTATTTAGGACCCAAAATCTGCCACACGCACTCCCCACTTGACTCTCCTTGGGCCTGGGGCAACTGATCCCTTTGCGCCCCCCCGCTCCTGTCGGCTTCCCTGGGTGCGATGAATAATATTTATGTAGTGTGATGTGAGAGAGCCTCTTAGCCCCATACTAGAGAGACAGGATGTAAAGTTCCCCTCTCCCTACTCTTTGCTCTCTCTGCTCTCAGTGTTGCCAGATTGGGCGGTTAACTGGGCTACTTGGGATGGCCGTCTGCGGGTGAAAACAGGAAAAATTGTCCATTTGGCGTTTTTTTTCTGCCGTTTTATGCCCTTACAAATCAATCTAATTTGTTGAAATTGGGCGGAATGTAGCGCATTTTGGCGGTTTTTGAGAACCTTTTGGGCGGGATTTGGTCAGACACATCTGGCAACACTGTCTGCTCTCTCCTCTCTACTCCCTGTGTCTCCTCATTAGTGCATCTCCACCAGCTGCCATGCAGATGGTCCATCAGCCCAGGGCCCTGCTAGTGACCCCCCCCGCCCACCCCCTATGCCCCCACTCCCTATACCCCTCCAAACAACCCCTTACATCTTACACAACCTCCCTCCTCTGCTCTTCCTCTTGTCTACCTACCCCTCGACCTCCTCCTCAACCCCCATACTCGTCAAAAAACCCCTCCTCATACCCCTTACATCTCCTCCTCACCTCCGGCGCATGGTCCATCAGCCCAGTGACCCCCCCACAACCCCCCCCCCCCCCCATACACCTCCAAACACCCCCTCACACAACCTTTCGTCCACCTCAGCCTCAACCCCCCATACTTCCCTGGTAGTGATCCACTGGCCCCTTCTCCACCACCTCCACCATTACATCTTATACAATCTCTCCTCTCCTCCCTTCCTCTACTCCTTCATGCAAGGCACCCCAGGCTCCTTTTAGTTACACCCCCTCCCTCCCCCTTGCCGCCCCTCTTTATCCCACCAAAACTCCTCCATTTGCCTCTTACGCCTCCTCCTCTCTCCTCTAACTCTAACATCAGCTTTCCTCCCTGCCCTGCCTCTCTCCTCCTGGATGTTTGAGCGGTACAGTACACAGCCCTGATATAAGCCCTGGTAGTGACCCCCTGCCCCAAGACCCCTACATTACCTCTTCTTACACAACCTCTCCTCTCCTCCCTTCCTCTACTGAGTCCACTCCTTCATGCAAGACAGCCCCCCTCTTTTCTACCCCACCAAAAGCCCTCCATTACTCCCTTATGCCTTGTTCACACCAAGAGCGACCTACGCTAACTGAGCAACGGAAGTCATTATTTCTCTATGGAGGGCACGCGACCAGTGCTACCAGAGCGAATTCGCCAGGAGCGAAGCGAACTGAGCGACCAGAGCGAATTTTAACCATAAAAGTCAGCTAATATTATGGTAATGAGCTATGACGCGGTTCGGCGAAAACCAATTGGAACGTTCATAACTCCGAATGTCCAAGGCTGTCAAGCCAGAGCCGTTATGTGATTAGCTAAATCAAACATGTCAATGCCGCGTCCAGAGTGAATAAAGCGAATTCAAGGGGAAACTTCTTCTGCTACCTCTGCTACAGGCAGCGCAGTTCGCTCTTGGTGTGGACAAGGCATTACGCCTCTCCTCTCCTCTCCCCCCGCCACCCTTTCCTCTCTTCTACTCCTCTCTTGGATGTTTCAGTAGATGCTACACAGCCCAGGAGCTCTGCTGGTGACCCCCCCTCCTCTTTTTTACTCCACCACTATAGATGCTACACAGCCCAGGGCTCTGATGGTGACCTCCCTTTCACACCTGCCAAAACCCTTCCATTACCCTCTTACACCTCCTCCTCTCCTCCCAAAACCCTTCCATTACCCTCTTGCACCTCCTCCTCTCCTCCCTCCACTTTAAACTCTTCCATTACCCTCTTACCCCTCCTCCTCTCCTCCCTCTACTCTCCTTCCCCACTACATCTTACCCCTCCTCCTCTCCTCCCTCTACTCTCCTTCCCCACAACATCTTGCACCTCCTCCTCTCCTCCCTCTACTCTCCTTCCCCACTACATCTTCCAGCGGATGGTACACCAACCAGGGCTCTGCTAGTTCTTGTAAACACTTCACTACATTGTTGCTGCAGGGGGTGGTACAACAAGTTATAAGGTTCAGGGGGCAATAACTTTTTCACACATGGGCTCATGCAGGTTTTATGACATTATTCTCTTAACAAATGAAATAATCACTGAAACACTGCACTGAAACACTGCATTGTACTGCAAGTTTGCTTGCATCATCCTTGTACATACTACACTGTAACAAATAGCTGTTTATTTACGGCAATTCTGCAACAGCATTCTACTGTTTTACGAAAAAACAGACAACTTCTGTGAAAATATTACTTTGAGTCACATATTGAGCATAAACAGTAAGTACTGCACAATAGCAGTATTCGCCGTTGTGGAAAAAACTAGAGATGCACCGGATCCTGATTTTTAGGATCCTGCCGGATACCAGATCCACTGAATAAGATCCTGCCGGATCCGGAACCGGATACCGGATCCTACAAAAGGATTGAAACATATAGTCTACTCGCACACGTGGGCCCTTTTTATTACGTTGGCGCAAACTATTGCCACACTGCCTGCAATAGCCGCTTCCAAAGGGATTTCACTCCATGCAGTGATTGGGGTTGTGAAAGACTGAAAAGCCTAGGCTAGACATGCACCAGACCCTGATTTTTAGGTAACATGCCGGATACCGGATCCACTGCTTAAGATCCTGCCGGACCCGGACCCTGTGAAAAACTCTATTATCCTGACGGATCCGGAACCGGAACCGGATCCGGTGCATCTCTAGAAAATAACAAGTTATTTTAGGCAGCACCATTGAAACCCATTCATCCTCCACTTGTCCGTGATCACCATCAAACTTCAATACCACCTGAAGAACTGAAGTCATTCTGACTGGTTAAAGATTATCTGATACTATCAAGCATGATGAAACAATTTCTAAGGAAACTGCAATACTTAAAAAGTGCTTGATGCAGCAAAGTGTGAGTAGCACATGCATTTTGATAGTGATGAAAGTGTGAATGGCTGAAACATTTTAAGAACTTGTAACACCCTTGCAACAAGCAGCCCCATCTAAACCAATCTGCTAATCAGTGCCTGGCCTCATCTGAGTAGGGCTGTTATGCCATTATTCAATTACGGGCGTCACCTGCCAAGGGCCTGATGACTCTGGTCACATGGTACTCTTGCACCTGTATATAAATCTGGACTATCAACACTTCAGTTGCTTGCCTGCCTGCTGGCTGGCCTGCATGGCACAGCATAGCACTTGTTTGCCTACAAGCTTGCCTACAAGCTTGCTTACATGCTTGCACACTTTCCTCTTTGTGAAAGCTTGCTGTATGTGGCATCATTTGTGGCATTGTTGCATATAATGTGCCTGCTGCAAATTAGGCATTGCTTTGAGAGCTAGCTTGTAGTGCTGCTTGTTTGCTGTGCTACTTGGCGCAAAATATATTTTAAAGACTGACCAATGCTATATTCATCATTGGCTCATCAAGAGATACAGTAAAAAGCCCACCTTGCACACTATCATTGTAACATAGCACTGCGTACTCTGAAATTTTATTCATGCCCACACTTTCAAAGGACCACCGCAAACCATTTTCTCAATACAGCATAGCGCCATAGTATCATGCTCAAGGCACTCCAGTCATGGTGAACGATGGGAGGGTGGGGTGGTAACATGGCCAGGGTACCACAGTTATGGAGAATGATGGGTGGGGTGGGAAGTTGCCATGGCCATATTCATGAATACAACTATGACCCAGTATTTGCCTGTCATCACACAGTACAATTCAACTTTTTAACTGAAATGTACTGTTATTTTTCTGTAGAGTACTGTTATTTAACAGTTCAATTGCTGCTGAAAAAATGTTATGTACTGTGATACATTAAACAGCAATGAGCTGTATTTGATTTTTGGTGTGAAATAACAGTAGAATTACAGGTAAATATAATTGCCAGTAACTGCCGTTATTTTGCAGGGAAATTTTCTTAGAGTGTAAGTAATACAATACGACTTGGTCATTTCCATTCCGGTAACAGCAGATTTTTAACGCCGTGTCTTAACAGGATGAAGCCATGCTATTAAAGTGGATGGCAGACAGTTAAGATTGCAGTGTTAATTCAATACATTGGATAGAGAATAGGACCAAACTAGAAGAGTGTTACAGTATATTCGACTCTCTTATTGTTGAATGAACACTAAAAAAATATAGCCTACTGTGTACACTGTACACACAAACCGTGCTCTTGACCCCAGCATACCGACATGCTGAAGACACACACATTATCCCCTGACACCTACTCCTCTCCTCCAGAGTTGTAGATCAAGTAGAAGTAGAAGTACTCTTACAAATGTGTAGCCCCTTAATTCACGCCTTACCTCCAATGGCATGCTGTAATAGACATTGAAAAGTTAACTACCATAGTACTACCATACTATGACAAAACACAGGGCCTTTAGAAATGGACTACGACTTGATCATTGCCATTCTAGTAACAGCAAATTTATAACGCTGTGTCTTAATGGGTTGAGACACTAGTAGTAGGATATTACATGTTTTCAGCTATGTAATATAATGCTACTAGTGTTGTAATTACATCCGTAACAGTACTTCTATTACTATTTCTATTTCATACAACTCTGCTCTCCTCTCCTGTTCCAGCCGATGGTACACTACACACAAACACAGAGGGGCCCCTCCATGTGCGCGGGGGTCTCACTGTAAAAACTCTGGCAAGAGGTTGAAAAAGTATCACCTTTGCACCGAGGAACGTCCAGAGAAATGAAAAAGTATCGTTGCTTTGCAGCTGATGGCTCAGAAGGGAGCCGTAACTCACCGGATCTCTTTGGATGTACGCAGTGGCACCCCCCTCACGCTCTGGCCTGACCCCTGGTTCCTTTGTAATGGGGGAGGGGAGTGGAGGTTGGTGGGTTGGGGTTTTTTTTTGGGGGGGGGAGGGCCTTTTCACCTTTATTGATCACACAGGACAGTTGAGAAAGACAGGAAATGAGTGGGGAGAGAGAAGGGGAAATTGAGAGAAGGGTTCGGAATCGAACCCGGGTCGCGGCGTAATGGTATGGCATTTTAACTCATTGACTTGAGCCGCGTTCCCAGGGGGGTTGGTTTTTTGATGAATTGGGGGTCTTTGGGACTTTGGAGAGAAGAAATGTCGGAACATGGAGCAGCAGGAATATGCCGTGGTACCAATAGGCTGTGGGACCAATAGGCCTAAAAATTAATGTTAAAAGTCTGAGTGATGTGGGACCAATGGGCTGTGGGACCAATGGGCTTTGGGAACATAGACAGTGGGGGTGGTGGAGGTGATGGGAAAGGTATGAAGGGACCCAGGGCTCTAAATGAATACCAGCCAACCAGCCAAATGCTGGTGAAATCTCAGTTTGGCTGGTAGAAAATACCAACTTACTGTACGTGTGTTTGGATAGTAAGATTAACATCCTGATTTTCCCCCTGGGGATTAATAAAGTTACTCTACTCTACTCTACTCTACTCTACTCTACTCTACTCTACTCTACTACTAGCCATTTTGGCTGGTGATGAGTTGAAGTTAATATAGAGGCCTGGAGGACCTTTGTTTGGTTGGTTGAAGGGTTGGGCAGGGTTGTTTGGAGTTGATGGAGCTGGTGGAGCTGGGAGAGAGAGAGGTGGAGGTGGTAGTGGGAGAGATATGAAAGCATGGATACATGAGGGTAGGTGGCAAGGGCGCCGGAACGAGCTTAAGGTGGTTGTGCATTTTTTTTCTTCAGTCTTTACTTCTTGATAATATTACTGCTGCTGCACTCCACTTAATTATCTGCAGTAAAAGTGGAGAAAGCCTCATTTGGGTAGACCAAAAGGGGGGATGCAAATGGCTCACTGCCTCCCCCTTTCCCGCACCGATGGGTAGAGGTACGGTAGGTTGATGGGCAGAGGCGCATCTTGCCACTAGGCAAGGCAGGCAGCCGCTTGGGGCTCCCAAGCCCCTAGATAGTGAATAACAGCCCACATTTTACCACAGTAGTGGCGATTTTGGTTCAAATGTTCATTATTTTGCATTTTCGCTTGGGGCCCCACCTGACCCTAGAATCGCCTCTGTTGATGGGTTGGACAGCGATGTTTGGAGTTTATGGGATACAGATTTGGATGCTGTCTGCTAGGGGTTGGGAGAGATGTGGTGGAGGTATGAGTAGAAGACAAGTAGAAGACAAGACAGGCCCTGCCGTGGTGGCCAATCGATAGGGCACTCGCCTGCCATGCGGCTGAACCGGGTTCGATTCCCGGCCCCGGGTCCTTAGCCAACCCCTCCCCGTCTCTCTCCCAATTCACTTCCTCTCCACCTCTCACACTGTCCTATCAAATCAAGTCGAAAAAGACCACACAAAAAAAGAAGACAAGACAAGAGTTGGAAGTGGTATTTGTGGAGGGCGTGGTAGTGGTACAGTATAGTGCTATGGGGGTAGAGGAATGGAGTACAGCAAGTAGGGGGTGGGACACAAATGGAGGGACAAACCATTTGTTTGGTTGGTTGAAGGGTTGGGCAGGGGTGTTTGGAGGTGATGGGATACAGTCTGGTGGAGCTGGGAGAGAGAGAGGTGGAGGTGGAGGTGAAGTTATGGTGTACACATGCACAGCGTTTCATCTTGGATTAGGGAACTCGGGTTCTCCTCGGGTGAGGAGGCTCCCCCACACATCAGAGCCCTGAGTGTGGGGCAAGAAGCAAGGCTCCAGGGCTGACAGTCACGTCGACACACAGCACTTAAATCAGTCAGATGGAGGGGAGGGAGAGAGAGAGAGAGAGAGAGAGAGAGAGAGAGAGGGAGAGAGATGTATTCCCTCGCTCCAGTGAGGGAGGAGGGGGGGAGGGGGAGAATAGCACTCCACCTCTTTTTACTGCTAGGCATACCTCCTCTTCAACCTGAAAGCAGAGTTCAAAAGCTGCTTTTAAAAGCATTTCTTGAACTTTCGTCTTTCTTTCTTTTTTAAACTCGTTCACCTCTCCCGCTGCCCCCACCTCCACCCTCACCCTTCACATCCACCCCTGGGTGCTGCCCTCCACCCACCCCCTCTAAACTTTTTGCAGCACATATTTTAATTATTTTTTTTAAATGCAGGGTGGAAAAAACAACAGCATCAAACAACTCAACACTGCAATCACCCCACCCCCCTGAACTTTTTGAACACCTGAGATGCGTGTTTTCCAAAGTTATACTGCTCTCTGCTCTGCACAAGTGACTTGACATCATTCCGCTTGACTTGGCGAGGGAAGAACTGGGACTTTCCGACGGTGTGGTTTTACTGGCAGCGTTGCAAGTTGATAATAATTTGGCCATCCCAGTTAACACACGGCCGGAGAGACACTCGGAGCAACTCTAAAGAATAACAGACTAAGCACTGTAGAGATAGGTGCTGTAATGGTGTTGGGTGCAGTGGTGGACAAAGTAAAAGTAAAAGTACTTTCGTGGTGTAATTACAACAGTAGCACATGATAGAACAAAGATGTTACACCGTTTACTCCATTTTATCTACCTATTGACATAGAATTTGTTATTACTGAAAAACAATAAAAACCTAACAAGGACCCACCACAAACTCAACCCAACCTGTGCAGAATCAGCTTATCGTAAGACAAGTACATTGGTCTACTTTTTACTCAGATAAGTTACCTGTGTTGGAAAGAAACTGTGTTTCTTTTTTTTAACTTTTACTTTGTCCACCACTGGTTGCGTGTGTGCAAAAGATGTTAGTCTTGCAGCCCCTTGCTACAGAGTGGTGAATGAATATAAAATATGAAAAGTAAAACGTAGAGTGAAACCTAGATGTGTGGGAAGAGAGCTTTGCTTTATCGTGTGTGCACAGGGTTTGGCTTAAGATGTCATTTTTTCATATAAAACTGAGCATGGAAATGTTCCTAGTGTGCACGTGGTATTGTGATTGGAAAATGGAATCACTCAGCTAAAACATTGCAGGTATAAGATAAGAAATCTATTATAGCGTGCAAATAGGCTAATCTAAGTATAGCAGGCAAGTCAACTAAAGTGAAATGTAAATATTAAATTATAGAGTCGTGAAGTGATAATGTAAAACAATGCAACTTTTAATTGCAATGTAAATTGCTATATATCTGTTTGTCTTACCACTTAACATAGGCTATTAATGTTTGCCTATCATATTGACCAGGACACGTGCAAAAGAGAGATTTTAATTGCTAAGGTCTTTCCAACACTCTGTTTAAATATAGAAGCTATTTATTTAAAACATCATCTGAAAGCCCCATAGTCTGCGAGGGGTTTGGCAGACTCAGACTCGTCCAGGCGAGACAGCCAGCAGCTTTATATTGCTCTGGGGCACACATCACCTGGTGCCATACCGGAGGTGTCGAAAGTAGAAGTAAAACTTAAAGAGGCACTAGGTAGGATGACGTCATTTGCGAGGTGCCCGTGGCATGCCTGTCTCAAAATCTACACTGTAATTAAAAAATGCTGTTCAAATAAACACGCTGTGAGATTGTTTTTCATCCCGGAATGCCAGCAGTTGATACAAATCTAAATACGGTATGTAAAGCGATGTTTCAAATGAAAAGTGTTTCTCACGACATTCGTTTGGTCCGACGCTGTCAAAAGTTGCATGTGGGGTTTTCTGACAGCAGACCGTGGAAGTGATCACGACAGCCATCATTCACTTACTAAAGACTCGCACAAGCGTCTGCTGACTCAGGACTGTGATTAATTAAACTTTTAATCCTACCTGGAGCCCCTTTAAAGTAAATTCATGGTGTAAGTACAAAACTAGCACATGACATGACATTACATATTGGTTACACTAGTTAGTCCTGATGAGAAAGAAAGACTGCGTTACCTAGCCTGATTGTCATCGACTTTCAAATCTCTTCGAAACTTGGTCTGAACAAGAGCTTAACAATTTCCCGAACGGCATGGTTGACCCGTTTCCCAAGGTTTGCTACTGGTTGACTGGTTTCCAACAAAGTGGGTGGAGTTCCCGATTTTTCGGTAGACCAGAATTGCATTTATGCCTCACCTGTGCAAGGGGGCAGGCCCCAATGGCGCCCCAAGGGAGCAGTGCGGTGGGGCGGTACCATGCTCAGCTTGCCTCAGACATGGAGTAGAATGGGGAAGAGGTCTGGTTAATTATCCCCCCCCACCAACCTGGCGGGTCGGGAATTGAACCGGCAATCTTTGGGCTACAAGACTGACTAGGCTGACACCCTAACTGCTTACCCATGACTTCCCTTGTGGGCTTGCGCTTCACGTGACACCCCGCCTCTGTGGAGAAAACTAATGAAGTTTCCCTGCTGTCAACCTATTGTCAAAAAGAGAAAAACACGCACATCCGTCTCAAAAGGATTGGGTGCAGGACTAGCAAAATCACATGAAAACTGAGAGCAAAGTCCGCGACATCAAGCTCCCGTTTCTCTTATTTTAATGTGACGTTTTGGGCAGCATGCCCTTCATCAGACGTCATATTAAAATGCCCGATGGCCTGTTGTGTTGATCATTCTGGCCCGATCCTCCCCTCAATGTAGGGGTATCAGTCCTCGTCATGTTGTTACAGCTGATCTCTCCGAGCCAGATTTAAATATTCATTTAGGCTATTGTGGTCGAAATATCGCTCTCAATACATAGATTACCTAGAAAATGTTGTCATGGGCCTCATTGTCTCTCTCAATGCCTGGCGGAGCGGTCTTGGATGAAAATGCCTGGCTTTGGTTTTTTTTTTGTCCCAGTACAGCCCTGGCAACAGGAATGGCTCTCTCTCCAGCAGTGTTGCCAGATTGGGCGTTGGGCGGGATTTTGATCAGACACATCTGGCAACACTGCTCTTCAGGGACAGACGGCGCGGTGTAGATAGCTTAGAGAGCGGAGAGTGGACAGCTGTGGCCGGGAGGCCTAATGACTCTCTTCGCAGGAGTGATGGCCAGGGGCTGGATTATAGCTATATAGTGGTAGCTGGCCAGCTGCTACACCAGGTTGCTACTGCAATGGGGAGGGGGGGTCATGTTCTCTCCGTGGAAAGTGACAAAACTGGAGATTGCTGGCCCTACCGTGGTATGTGTGGTAGGGCACTTGTTTGCTATGCGGCCGACCCGGGTTCGATTCCCAGCCCGGGTCCTTTGCCAACCCTTCCCCGTCTCTCTCTCCCCACTAACTGCCTGTCGTTAACTTCACTGCCCTGTCAAATAAAGGCAAAAAAGCCCCAAAAATATTAAGTCTTTTTTTCACTTTATGATGAAGGTTTGATTGCTGAAACGCGTGAGTTTTTTTTTTCTTTTTTTATGTGTCCAATCCACAATGTTAAAGACTTTCTGACTTGTATTATATGAGTGTGCCCAGGAGTTCTTTCTCTTCTTACACTCTGTAATGACATCAGACACTAGCCCCATAATGCACGCCGTTCCTCCAGTGGAACGCTGTAATAGTCATAGAAAAATTAACGACACTACTATGACATTACACATTGCCTTTAACACAGGTCCTTTAGTGATACACTATGACTGATACACTACGACTTGGCCATTGCCATTCTGGCGTCAGCAAATTTATAATGCTGTGTCATAGCGGGTTAACCTCATTGAGGCATAATTTGTCTTCCTTTTTCTTTTAACCTTTTTTTAAAAGTCTTTTTCCACTGGCAGCCTGTGTTGCAATCCTTTGAAATGTGGATGCGCAGGTAGTCAAGACCTGGCCTTGTGGTCTTTGCTCTATGTCAGTGATTCTCAAAGTGTGGTCCGGGGACCACTAGTGGTCCGCGACAGAGTTCAGGTGGTCCACGAGGGGATTTCTACTTTTCCAAGATAAGCTAGCAGTAGGCTATATTTGTAACAATTTCATGTTTCCAACTCATGTGTTTTATCCTCTGATAAGTGGATGTCCAACTGGACTGGTAATCTGGCATAGCGGGCATTTCCAGGTTGGTCCTGCACCGTTGTGGGCTCCTTTTTTCAGAAATGTTACTTTTTATTAAACATTTCTGAAAATATGGGCCCACAAGGGTGCGGGGCCCACCGGTGAATCAGTTCTGCACCTCAAATCATGAGGGCCCCTTTAAGTCAAAAGTGTCTGGGCCCAATGTCTCCCTAAGTCCAGCCCTGGTTGGCAGCATGTGCTTTATCCTCTGATAAGTGGGATGGTCCAGCTATTCAAGGCCTTGCTTGGTGCTCTTTTCCTCTAATTCTTAATGGATGAAAGGTGGACCGTGTCCGCTACTGACTGCCCCGAAGAGTCCCGATAAGCTCCTTGGGTCTTACTGCTGTTAAGAGATAAGCTCTTGTCTGAGAACTACCTCGTCAGGTGTGTTAGTCCACAGACTGGCACTTCAATACCCACTTCAATACCCAGGATTGCTCTTATCACTACGCTATCGTCCGTCGACGTATTCCGCAATAAGACCAATCCACCTCCTAGTGATCACTGAAGCTATCTGAACGAGTGAGTTCAGTCCAGCCGTAATCTCGGATCCGTTGAGAGTGTGGCTTTTCACTACCGAATGTAATAGGCCGCCTAACCTGATTTCATGCATCCAAGGACTTAGTTGGAGGGGCGGACGCATCCCGGGTTCAGAAACTAAAAGCCCTGCCACATAGTGTGCATTCCAATATGCGACCTTGCGTCCTCCACTTGTGCTTGTGGCCTCGCCCCACCTCCTGGCCCATCCTCCATGGAGAAAACAAGTTTCCCAGCTCTCAGCCTAGCCACAACAACTTTTGGGGGAGTATTTTTCATTCACCATCCAGTTTGCAAATGAGAAAATGACTGTACAATTGAGCTTTTGCAAGATATTGAGTGCGTTCCAATATGCGACCTTGTGTCCTCTACTTGTGCTTGTGGCCTCGTACCAGGAAGTAATATGTTGTGCTGACATCACTGACAACAGCATTATATTTCAATATTTCACAAAAGCTCAAGTGTAAAGTAATTTTATAATTTGAAAACTGGATGGTGAATGAAGAATGGTCCCCCAAAAATTGTTTTGGCTAGGCTGACTGCGGGGAAACTTATTTGTTTTCTCCACGGAGGCGGGGCATCAGCAAAACATGAGGCCACAAGTGGAGGACGCAAGGTCGCATATTGGAATGCACAATTGAAATATAGTGCTGTTGTCAGTGATGTCATCATGACGTTAATTACTTCCTGTTATGAGGCCACAAGGATGGGGGAGAGCACTGGTTGATTACTCCCCCCACCAACCTGGCGGGTCGGGAGTCGAACCGGCAAGCTTTGGGCTTCAAGTCTGATGCCCTAACCACTTATCCATGACTGCCCTGCTCTGCCCTTTTGTCTCCGCCATGTGCAAACAGTGCCCGTGTGAACTAAGGGTAATGCAGGATATGCTGGATGGGCTTGTCCACCTCCCCAAATGCTTTCCCTAATAGCTTTGAGTACCTCAATGGTGACCTCATATACATGTTCCTGCTGCCTTGAAGGTCAAGTACATATATGCACTCATAGCCCTCTGCATGCTTGCTGCAGGAGACGCGTGCGCGGGCACAATTCGTTCATGAGCGGGTTAACATGCGCATTTAATGTACATTTCGTGCGCGTTAGACACGGGAGCCAAACACGTGCGTTAGGTGCAATACCTTCAAAGTCGCTGGGGTGATCTTAAGAAAGACTGCACAGTTCCATGCGAGTGTTTCTGGTGAAAACGACGCTGGCAGCAACTTTTAAGAGGGTCTCATTGAGCTTGTCCGAAATTTGCGAACATTTGCGATCATACTTCCCCATCGCACTTTGAAAAAGGAGCGTGCAAATGTAAGAGCAGTAGCAGTATCCTCTCCCTGCCTAGGAAGTCCTTTTTGTTTTATTGTTTTTCTTGCCGTCTGTGTTCCCAATTTCCGCATCGCACTGGTGCGTGTTCTCTGCCCCCTGTGTGACACCGGCAGTATTTTGCATCTTGGTCTTCTGATTTTAAAGCAAGCATGTGCATTCGGTTGCTCGCGGTGACACGCGTAATTTACAGCTCGCAGCAAGCGTGCCAAGGCCCTTAAAAAGTAGGGCTGTAACGATATTGTATCGCAATACACAGAGTCACGATACTGTATAGCGATACAAGGAGCCAGTATTTTGACATGGCCTTTCAAAGTGTTGTTACCCACAAAGTCCAAAAAACAACCACATGATATGAAATGATATTGCTTCCACGCTTCAAATTATCATCATTACTACTTATATTTAAACTTTTTAAAATTATTACTAGTCTCTTGTAACCTATTCTACCAATAAACGATCATAGTTTTTATTCATTTTTCTTTTTATAATGTGAGTTGTATCGAACCGTAGGTCATAAATTGTGATACGAACCGAATTGTGAGTTGAGCGTATTGTTACAGCCCTAGTATAAAGGGCTTGAACCTGCCCCTGCTGTCTGCATCGCAGCAACTGTTACGCACCGTGTGGATTTTTGTAGTGTTATTACAATGCAATGCATCATGGGCTCAGTCTCTGGTCTGGTAGTCTGGGAGGCCTGATTAGCGCCTTGCCTGGGCTGCTTGTGATGGCCATCTGCTGGTAAACACGGGGAAAATTGTCCATTTAGCGTTATGTGCCCAAAGGAACCAATGCAATTTGTTGAAATTGGGCGGAATTTAGCACATTTCATCGTTTTTGAGAACCTTTTGGGCGGGATTTGATCAAACACATCTGGCAACACTTCTCTGCATCACAGCAACAATGTTACGCACAGTGTGGATTTTTTACAGTGCATGCAATGCATCATGGGCTCAGTCTCTGGTCTGGTGGTCTGGGAGGCCTGATTAGCGCCTTGCTCATACAGGAACCTTGTCCACCTCCCCAAATGCTTTCCCTAATAGCTGTGAGTACCTCAATGGTGACCTCATATACATGTTCCTGCTGCCTTGAAGGTCAAGTACTTGAAGGTCAAGTGCGCTCATAGCCTTTTATGCCCAGTCACGTACTGTATAAAGGGCTCAAGCCTACCACTGCTGTCTGCATCAGTGTTGCCAGATTGGGCAGTTACCCGCCCAATTGGGCTGCTTGGGATGGCTGTCTGCAGGTAAAAACGGGGAAAATTGGCCATTTAGGAATCAATGCAATTTGTTGAAATTGGGCGGAATTTAGCGCATTTCAGTGTTTTTTGAGAACCTTTTCAGCTGGATTTGATCAAACACATCTGGCAACACTGCTCTGCATCACAGCAACAACGTTACGCACAGTGTGGATATTTGTAGTGTTATTACAATGCAATGCATCATGGGCTCAGTCTCTGGTCTGGTGGTCTGGGAGGCCTGATTAGCGCCTTGCTCATACAGGAACCTAGCGCAGCTACCCAGCGCTGACAGCTTTGGCCAGGCCCAAGACAAAGTCATCTGAAATGCCCCACACTCCCAATGCATACAATACAATGCAAGGGGGACCCAATTCTGGGCCCCCACCACTTTTTCCCTGGGCCTGGGACAACTGACCCCTTTGTCGACCTTATGTCGGTTTGTTTCCCTGCCGTGGTCATACAGGAACCTGGCGGCGCTGAGTGGAGGAAGAGGTGGGAAGCCGGTTTGGGTGAGACCTTGTCAACAAGTGTTCCGCCCCGGAGCCCTCCGGGGTCGAGAGGCATGGGGTTGTGGGAGAGGGGCGGGGCAAGGCAAAAGGCATTTCCTGTGTTTCAGTGGGTGGCGGCCACAAGGGCAGGACAGGGCAGGGCGGCTGACAGCTTTCCCAGGCCCCAGGACGAAGTCACCTGAATGGCCCCTATTTCAATACATACTACAGTGTAATGAGGACCCAGTGCTGGGCCCCCCCCTTTAACCCTGGGCCTAGGACAACTGACCCATTTGTCCGCCTCTGTCGGCTTCCCTGGCCACAGGACAGGGTGGGGCGGCCAGGCGGGGCGGTTGGGAGTGGGATGTGGTTGGGACTTTGGAGTGTGGAGGGCAATGGTTGGTTGGTTGGTTGGTTGGCTGTCTGGTGGACACACACTTAGTGGGTGGACAGGACACACAATAAATTGTGCAGAGTTGATGCAACACATACTGTATTCTGTGTTGCGGTATATTCAACACTTAAAAGAGTAGGACCAACACTCACTGAGTGTTAAATTGGACTCTGTAAACGTTGAATTAACACTGCAAAATTCACTTTATGGGAGTTGGTGGTTGGTTGGTCGGCCGGGTGTGTGGGTGGATAGGAGGGTGAAGCCCTGTATGAAGTATAGCACAGCGGCATGACATGACATGAAGTGTTGTACAGCACAGCGGCAGCCATGGGTTTCTTCTATTCTAGTGTTTCTCAACGGGGGTGGTACAGCCCCCCAGGGGGCGCAGGGGAGCCCTAGGGGTGCGTTGAGAAGTATACAGTTGAGATGGGGCAGTGCTTAGTTGTCATTGGGGGCATTAGTCCATTTTTTAATAGTAAGGAAGGCGCAGGCTTTTATGAGGTCAAGGGGGCGTTGGGAGGCTTATGATGATGTCCAGGGGGTGTTTGTTCAAAAAAGTTTGGGAACCCCTGTTCTATTCTATGCGGTGCACAATGAGCTCGGCGGCCATTAATGTGAATATGATGGAGTTCAGCAGCCCTGTTGTTCTGCCTCCGCTCCGCTCTCTCGCCCAGTGTTGCCAGATTGGGCCGTTTCCCGCCCAATTGGGCTGCTTTGGAGGGCCGTCTGCGGGTGGAAAAAAAAAGTGAAAGTGTCATTTGGGTGATGTTTTCTGTAAATGTATGGCCATAGAAATCAATAGAATTTTGTTCAAATTGTGCGGTATTTAGTGCTTCCAGGTGGGGTTTGAGCATTTTTGAGGGGCTGGAAATCATCAGGCTCATCTGGCAACCCTGCTCTCGCCCAGTCAGTGTCTACCAAGTCTCCTAGCGTGCCTCATGACAGATTTATTGTCTGCACGTCCGTGATGAGATTAGGCGGCTCCTTTTTCAATTTATACCACACTGGGTAACAATGTGTGTGCGTGCGCGTGTGCACACACGCACACACACACACTCAGACACACTGGTTTGTGGCCTATGCAGATGCCAGTCATTCCTGACTCAGTAAATGACACACACAGACACAGACACAGACACACACACACACACACACACACACACACACACACACACACACACACACACACACACACACACACACACACACATACACACACACATAGTCAGTAAAGTCAGTAAATGTGGCCTGTGTGTGCTGTTCCACAAAGCTGCATTCCTCCCAAATAAGGAAGAGAGAGAGAGAGCACTTGAGCTTCAGCTTGAGGCTGCACAGTGATGATGATGATAGCCCATATGCCCAGACTGGTCGAAACTGCAACTGCACCTTTTTAAACAGCTGGTGTTTGCATTGCGTCATGCGGCGGTTCCAAAGTCCAGGCGGTAGTTAGAGAGAGTGTAAAATATATTTGGTGATAGTGTTCTGTGTTGTCTAACCGACAATTATACGAAAAAAAGATCTGGAGACTTTCAGGCAAGCAAGCCTCTCTCTCTCCCTGTCGGTGTTTTCCACAGCCCAGGAACAAGCGTTTTTGTTCCTGCCCAACCCCAGCTTTTTTTACTACACAAATCTGGAAGCCTTTTTGTTCGTCTCACATCCTTGGTAACATCAAAACATTATTTTTCTTTTTATACGAGAAGTGGCGTAACTCCCTCTCTCTCTCTCTCTCTCTCTCTCTCTCTCTCTTGCATCCGAGGAAACCCAGACATTAAAAGACGACAACGACGCCTTTGGAAAAGTATGTACGAGGGGAGCAAGCTGCTCCTGCCTTTTCATTAACGGGCCTGAAAGTATTTGGGAGAAAACGTCTCCTCCAGGAAATCTTCTCATCTATGACAAAAAAGATTAAAAGTTTCCCTCCCACCCTCCTTCACTATTTGTCTCTCACGCACTACATTCGTCACTCGTTCTTTTTGATTGTCTTTGCTTTTCATTCTTTCTCATTCTTCCTTCTTCTCCTTTTCCCTCTCTCTCTCTCTCTCTCTCTCTCTCTCTCTCTCTCTCTCTCTCTCTCTCTCTCTCTCTCTCTCTCTCTCTCCATCTCTTTTTCTCTCTCCATCTCTCTCCCTCCCCCCTCTCTATCTTCCACCTCTCTCTCTCTCTCTCTCTCTCTCTCTCTCTCTCTCTCTTAGTCACTCTGTTTCATCCATTCTTTTCCTCTCCTACTGCATTCCTAGCCTGTGAAGAGTTGGTCTAGAAAGGCAAGCAAGAGTTCAGAGCAACTCAGGTGTGTCATTATGAGAATGTGATGTGTGTGGTATGGCTCTGTGTGTGTGTGTGTGTGTGTGTGTGTGTGTGTGTGTGTGTGTGTGTGTGTGTGTGTGTGTGTGTGTGTGTGTGTGTGTGTGTGTGTGTGTGTGTGTGTGTGTGTGTGTGTGTGTGTGTGTGTGTGTGTGTGTGTGTGTGTGTGTGTGATAAAGATTAGAGGAAACCTATTGGTGTGTGTGTGTGTGTGTGTGTGTGTGTGTGTGTGTGTGTGTGTGTGTGTGTGTGTGTGTGTGTGTGTGTGTGTGTGTGTGTGTGTGTGTGTGTGTGTGTGTGTGTGTGTGTGTGTGTGTGTGATAAAGATTAGAAGAAAACTACTGGTGTGTGTGTGTGTATGTGTGCGTGTGAATGTGATGAGAAGGAACCTATTGGTGTGTGTGTGTGTGTGTGTGTGTGTGTGTGTGTGTGTGTGTGTGTGTGTGTGTGTGTGTGTGTGTGTGTGTGTGTGTGTGTCTATGTGTGTGTAAAGGTAAGTGTGTGTATCTGCGCAAATGTGTGTGTGTGCGTGCATGCTCCTCTCTCAATCCTCCGCAGGTCCTTCGGCACAAAGAGCTGCGTCTGACCGCAGACGTGTCCTCACCACCTCCGAGGAGAACGAGGTCTGGCTCCCACATGGCTCCTGAAGATGGGAATGATATCACCCTGCCTGCAGCCACCTCCTCCTCCTCCTCCTCCTCCTGCTCCTCCTCCTCCCACTCCTCCTCCTCCTCCTCACTCTCTTCTTTCTCTCCTCTCCTCTCCTCTCCTCTCCTCACTCTCTTCTTTCTATACTCCTCTCCGATCCTCTCCTCTCTCCCTCCTCCTCCTCAAACTCACTCCCTTCTTTCTCTCCTCCTCTCCTCCCCTCTCCTCTCCTCCTCTCCTCTCCTCTCCTCTCCTCTCCTCCTCTCCTCTCCTCTCCTCTCCTCCTTCCCTCTGCCCGCTTGCTTGTACACACAACGCACTGCTTTCCACATCACATCACACCCTATTTTTCCTCCTCCTCCGCCTCCTTCTCACTCCCTCGCCCTCTCATCCTCCTCCTCTCTCCCTCTCTCTCCTCCTCTCCTCTCCCACCCGCCTGCCTGCCTACACACAAACCACTGCTTTCCACATCACATCACACCCTATTTCTCCTCCTCCTCCTCCTCCCCATTTCTCTTCACTAGCACAGTCCCTGGATTAGCCCATTAAATAGGAGCCTATGGGTGAGTTTCTCAACAGCATCATTGCTAACTAATTACTGTAACAGCTTACGTTGTTGCAATGCAATTTCCCTTTGGCAACCTACTAAGCTGGTAAGTGGTCAGCAACAATGCTATCGAAAAATGGGGTCCAGAGTAGCGACCCTATTGTGGCCTTATCTATGTATTGTTTAACCCACCACTTTTACCCTTCTTATGTATTGATATTCCTGTTCATTTCTGTTATTTCATTCGTTTATTTATACTATACTGTATCTAATTACCTCCGCCAAGGAGGTAATGTTTTCAGTCGCGTTGGTTTGTCTGTCCGTCTGTCTGTTTGTTTGTCTGTCTGTCAGCAGCATAACTCAAAAACTAATCAATGGAATTCGGTGAAACTTTGTGGGTTTGTTGATAATGACCCAAGGAACAAATGATTAAATTCTGGTGGTGATCCGGATCATGAACCGGAACCAGGACCATTTTAAAGATTCTGTCAGCAGGATAACTCAAAAAAGAATCAACGGAATTCAACGAAACTTTGCGGAGCTGTTAGGTAATGACCCAAGGAACAAGTGATTAAATTCTGGTGGTGATCCGGATCATGAACCGGAACCAGGACTTTTCAAAAGATTCTTCACCATCTAGATGCCTCCGAGTGACCAGAAATTGAATTGTGGGAACACCACAACAACAAGGCAGAAAGACTTAGGGTATAACATAGTCAAATTTATCAAGCAGCTTCCTTGGCGGAGGTCTGCACTCTCTGAGTGCTTCTAGTTTTTATTTATATTGACTTTCCTTAGTTTATTAGCTATACCGTATCCCATACTAATGCTTGTTCTTTTTGGTGTTATGTGTGCCTTCAAGTTATGTCTGTGTTGTTTCATGTTCCTCAAGTCCTTTTTATTTAGGCCTTCCTGTTAGCAGTCAGCTGATTTTCTTGTTAAAAAAGTGCATTATAAATAAAATTTGACTTGATTGTGGTCTGTAACTAAGGGAAGTTGAGTTGCCCCACCAGGACTCGAACCCAGACCTTCTGGGGTTCTAAACTGGAGCTCTGACCGCTACACCAAAGAACCAGGCATGTGGCATAGCAGTCAGAACACACCCAGGACCCTAGTGATGGTCACTCCGTCACCCTGCCTTCCCCTTCAGGAAGAACTTCACACGCTCATGGTGTCCCTCACGCAACTGATCATCATGCTTCTTCCATCCAGTGTACCCCTTCATTTATGGGCTTCCCCCTTCACTGGGGTCCCTCGCACTGGGGACACCAATCCTGACGGTCCCTCTCATGGAATTATGCTCACACACAATGGGTACACTTCTGATGGCCTCAGAGGAGTAGATGTGTGCACATCCCACCCGATGGGCCAGGTGCAGGACAATGAGAGTACTTTGCCTGATGAAGACCTGAAGGTCGAAACGTTGCTCGATTAAATCATAAATAGACAAGCAGTGTCGCGGACTTCTCTTTTCACTTACACTTCTGATGGCCTCACGGTAGCCATCCCACTTCTGACACCATTTGTAGGGAAGGGGAGTAGAGTTGCACGCCGGGACTCAAACCCAGACCTTCTGTGGTACCAAACTGGGGCTCTGACTGCTACACCAAAGAGCCAGGCTCGTTGGCGTGACAGAACACACTCACAACACGAGTGATGGTCACTCCATCACATGACCTCTACAGTATATTATAGCCTACTGTATGTACAAACCTACATACATTTACATTGATGCCGAACATGGTGTGACCATACAGCTGATCGTCCCTCGTATCAGGCTCAAGGCCACCAGTGACAGAGCCTTCCATGTAGCTGCTATTCTTTGGAACAA
>NC_085879.1:24911777-24921777 GCF_034702125.1 Engraulis encrasicolus
ATTAAGTTATTGGGCAGGGGCCAACGATTCGATTAGCTTCGATACTTAAGAATGCCCCACGATACGATGCAATTCGATTCAATCATCAGAATATGTCGCGATATATCAATGCATTTCCATTATTATTTACAGCCCTAGGACAAAGGTGTCAGTTGCCCTGGGCACAGGGAGAAATGGGGGGACAGAATTGGGTCATCATTACATTGTAGGATGTATTGGATGGGGGCCCCCTGCAGATGAATATGTCCTGAGCCTGGCAAATAGCTGTCAGCGGCCCTGCTCGCTGGTCTTGTGCCTTTTGTAATCCTGTTGATATGGCCTATCCATCTAGCTGCGCTACAAACCACTCCTGAGACAGTGCTTAGGGTTAGGGTTAGGTCATTTTGATGAAGCAGCCATGAAGAGAAGAGAACACCCCATCTGTGCCTGTTGAGGGGGGCGATGGTGGTGGTGTGCTGGTGGTGCTGGTGGTGTGGGTATTTGGGCACATGCTGTAGTCATTTCCCACAACCCTCCTCCTACTCCTCCTCCTTCTCATCTTCCTCCTCATTCTCCTCCTTTTCATCCTCCTCATCCTCCTTTTCTTCCATCCCCTCCAACCATCTCTATCTCCATCTCCTCCTCCTCCTCTTTCATTTCCTCCTCCTCACATCCTTCCCCTCCTACTCCTCCTTTTCCTCCTCATCCTTCTTATTCCCCTCCTCCTCCTCCTTATCTTCCTCCATCCCCACCACCTCCTCCTCGTTCTCCTCGTTCTCCTCCTCCTCTCATCCTTCTCCTGCTACTCCTCTTCTTTCTCCTCCTCCATCTCCTCCTTTTCCTCCTTTTCCTCCTCATCCTCTTCATCCTCCTCCTCCATCTCCTCCGCCTCCTCCTCGTTGTCCTCATCCTCCTCCTCCTCCTCGCTCTCCTCACCCTACTCCTCCTTTTCCTCCTCCTCCTCCTCCTCCTTCTCCTCCTCCTCCTTCTCGTTCTCCTCCTCCTCCTCCTCCTCGCTCTCCTCACCCTACTCCTCCTTTTCCTCCTCCTCCTCCTCCTCCTCCTCATCTGCTGACTGCCACTGTAAAGTTACAAGACGGACAGCTCCTGAAATAAAAGCGTAGCTGAGAGGAAGGGCAAGGCTCCACTGTCTCCCACCCAAAGAATAACAGGCAGAATAATGGCTTCCAGAGCCCAGGGACAGGACCATGCCATGCTCCAGTCCAGGCATTGCCAGTGGGGGCAGATGCTTTGGAGTTTGCCCCTCCAAAATAGCTCTCATTCTCCCTCTTTTACTCTCTCCCTTTCTCTCTCTTTCTCTCTAGCCCCCCTCTCTCTGTCTGTCTGTCTGTCTGTCTGTCTGTCTGTCTCTCTCTCTCTCTCTCTCTCTCTCTCTCTCTCTCTCTCTCTCTCTCTCTCTCTCTCTCTCTCTCTCTCTCTCTCTCTCTCTCTCTCTCTCTCTCTCTCTCTCTCTCTTTCTCCATGCCCCCCCACACACACATACTGTACACATGGTCGTTCTGTCTCTCTATTTCTTTTTCTCATTATCTTTTTTACCTCCCTTTTTCTCCCTGCTCTTTTATTCTCATACATCTCATACTTTTGTCTCCGTGACTCTCCTATTTTTGTCCCTCCGTTTTCTCTTCTTTATCCCTATCCCTATTCTCTCTCTCTCTCTCTCTGTCTCTGTCTCTCCAATTCTTTCCTGCCCCTCCATCACCTTCACCTACTTTTTCTATCTCTTAGTCTCTCTCTCTCTCTCTCTCTCTCTCTCTCTCTCTCTCCCTCCATCTCCCCCTCCCTCCTCTTCTCCACATACCCCCAGTATCTCTCTCTCTCTCTCTCTCTCTCTCTCTCTCTCTCTCTCTCTCTCTCTCTCTCTCTCTCCCTCTCTCTCTCGCTCGCCATCTTTCTCTGATTAACTCCACAGCTGATTCTCATCACAGTTCTCCCATATTATTCCAGTCTGCAGCCTCCACCAGGGCCTACAGAAGGAAAGGAGCAGGAGGGGAAAAGAAAAAGAAAAAAGAAAAGAAAAAAGTTTTAACTTTTACTTTCCTAGTGGCCAAGACGTCCCCTTCATAGACGAGCAGCCCACCAGAAAGTCCTGTCCTGTCCTGTCCTGTCCTGTCCTGTCCTGTCCTGTCCTGTCCTGACCAGTAAAAAAAGAGAACACCTGGTCAGGGCTGCTGACAGCTTTCACAGGGCCAGGACAAAGCAATCTGAAAGGGCCCCCTGCCCAATACATACAACGTAGTAGGTACCCAATTCTGGGCCCCCTGTCTCCCAGGACAACATACCTGTTTGCCCCCCTACACCCCCCCTCACCCTGCACCGGGTGGAGTCAAGTCAATTATCAAAAATCTATGTAACAGGGATAGCACAGAAGTTTTAAATTGGGTTTGACTTGACCCATCGTGAGATTTTTGGTTGTTTATTTCAAGAATTCATGCTGCCCATTCACTAGTGTTACCTTTTTCATGAATACTTACCACCACCATCAAATTCTAAGTATTCATAGTGACTGAAAAAATTGCACTTTTCATACATGAAAAGGGAATCTTCTCCATGGTCTGCCAAAAATGCAAAAATAACTGTACTAGGGCCATACTAGAAAAAAAATGTTAATTACTGAGTAAACTTTCATGAAAAGATCAAATTTGGCAATAGGCATCCCAGTTTCAATGAGCAGCATAGTTGCAGTACCTTTTTTGACCATTTCCTGCACAGTGTACCTTTAAAGAAGACATTGACAATCTCTCTCTCTCTCTCTCTCTCTCTCTCTCTCTCTCTCTCTCTCTCTCTCTCTCTCTCTCTCTCTCTCTCTCTCACACACACACACACACACGCACACACACACACACACACACACACACACACACACACACACACACACACACACACACACACACACACACACACACACACACACACACACACACACACACACACACACCTAACATACTCATACATGGCATGGTGGAGGAGTCAGAGGCAAGATCACGGGGAAACAGACAGGAGAGCCGAGAGAGCGGAACAAAGGGGTCGGTTGTCCCGGGCCCAGGGAGGGAGAGGGCCGGTGGTGGTACAAAATTGGGTCCCCATTACATTGTATGTATTGAGTCGTGGTGCCTTGCATGTGACTTCGTCCTGGGCCAAAGCTGTCAGTAGCCCTAGACACAGACACAGACACAGACACATACACAGATACAGATACAGACACAGACACAGACACAGACAGGGGTTGAGGAAATGCGTTCGCATTCGCACTCTAGCCCTGCAAGATGTCGGCCTCCATGACAATTATATTACGCCGTAGCGTAGCGTAGCGTAGCGTATCAATCACATAATCACTCACTGCTCTCCAGTTTAGCATGAGGAAGCGTAGTTCCACGTTGGCCCCGCTCCTGTATTTTGAATAGGGGATATTAAACCAAGGCTGTCTCTGAGGAATATCTTTCCTTTTCTCCCTGTCTGTCTCTGTCTCTGTCTCTCTCTGTCTCTCTCTCTCTCTCTCTCCCTTTCTCTCATAATGAATGAATGGAATAATCTGGCCTCATTGTGTGGTTGATGAAAGGCCTGTCTTATTAGAACATGACAACAAATTACACTCCCCAGGACTGCTGAGAGACAGATGGGCAGTATCACGCCGAGAGAGAGAGAGAGAGAGAGAGAGAGAGAGAGAGAGAGAGAGAGAGAGAGAGAGAGAGAGAGAGAGAGAGAGAGAGAGAGAGAAAGAAACTGGACCAAGTGTGTGAACGGATGCAGGTTGGTGTCTCTCTCTTCCAAGGCCCCGGCGTGTTTTTTTTGTGTCCGTTACATAATCATAACACTTGCGTGAAGGCTGCTGCTGCTGACGTGCTCTCAACATCGCCACTACCGGTACACCGGCTGGATCTTTTTATTGTTCCTCTGTGAAACACACACACAGACACAGACACACGCACACAGACACACACACACACACACACACACACACACACACACACACACACACACACACACAGACACACACACACACACAGACACACACACACACACACACACACACACACACACACACACACACACACACACACACACACACACACACACACACACACACACACACACACACACACAAACACACATGCACGCACGCACGCACACACAGACACAGACACAGACACACATAGACACACACACACACACACACACACACACACACACACACACACACACAGGACAGGGAGGAGTGCACTAAAATACCCAGGTCCAGAGTGGTCGAGTCCAGTCGAGGCATCCGTGGGCCTGAACACAAATAAACCCCCCAGAGCAGCTCTGGAAGTACTGGTGCTCTGTCGATGTGCACCGCTCGCTTCTCGAAATGAGCTACCAGTAGGCAGAGCTGATTTAAAAAATAATAATTTTTGTGCTGAAATGGTTGTGACTGAGGATTAGATGAAGCCTCATTCCAGGACAAAAAAAGCAAAGTGACTTTTTACTCACTTAAACTAGAAAACGGGTCAATTTTGTCCCAAATACAACAGAAGGGTTAAGCCCTTAGCGTAGAACCTATGTGTTATAACCTTACTGTCACCAAAATTGTAATGGCTATGTCTTAATCTGTTACTTAAGGCTCTCTGTACTGTCATAGCAATGTTGTTATGATGTAGTTGGGTATTTTCAGCAAATAGTGAACAGGCCCGTCGGCGACCTCATCTGCAGTAAGAAGCTACGAAGGCCCGGGGCCCCAAGACTACAGGTTGCTGTACTGTAGGACCCATAGAGAGTATATAATATAATATACTCTCAATGGTAGGACCCCATGGAAGGGAAATTTGTCAAAAAATAACATTACATAGACTGTGTCATAATTCCAACCCAAGAGGAATATTAATATGATTTAAAACTCTACCTGACACAGCAGAAGTTATGAACACTGCATCTTGTTACATTTCTCCAATTATGTTGGTTTTGCTCCCTTTGACCAACTGTGGGTCAGCTGGGTCCTTATATAGGCCTAGCTAGAGTCAAGCCAAGTCAAGTCGGTTTTATTGTCAATGTCTTTACATGCGCTGGTCACACAAAGAATTGAAATTACGTTTCTTACTTTCCCATGCAGACAGACATAGACTCTAGGTGTGGACATAGACAATTAGACATAGACAGTATACATACATTACACCTAGAGTACCTACAATACTCATACAGACATATAAAGTGCAAGACTGGGCAACAGCAGACATGCATAGAACATACATTTAAGAAAGGTAGTGTTGTGCATTCCAGTTATGTACTAGAGGTAAAGAAATGAGGAAATCCTTTCTGTTCGTGCCACCTAAAGCTCAAATGGAGCAGCTAAAACAATAGCTATCCCCTGACCTTAACCACTGACCCCAGAGCAGTTTTTAAGCTCAGCTCGACGAGGAGCACATATCGACAGACAGAAGACCGGGGCTGGTTGGAGCTGGTTGGAGCTTGTTGGGCTGGCAGGACAGTAGAGGAAATGACATGATTAATCTCCCGGCCGACACAGGAAATGACACGGTGTGGAAAACGGAGCAGCGGCTGGATCCCACCGGCTGGCGTGTAGCCAAGGCGACAGGGTGGCAGATTCTATCTGGCTTTGCTTGCTTTGGTCTGGGGGTTGGTGGCCTAGGCTGGCCCCCTGTTCTCTCTCTCTCTCTCTCTCTCTCTCTCTCTCTCTCTCTCTCTCTCTCTCTCTCTCTCTCTCTCTCTCTCTCTCTGTATTTCTCTCTCTTTCTCTCTCTCTGTCTGAGTGTGTCTGTTTTTCACTTCTTTTCTCTCGCTCTCTCTGTTGGTCTTCCTCTGTCTCTATCTCCGTTTCTCTCTTTCTATCTGTTTGTCTGTCTGTCTGTCTGTCTCTCTTTCTCTCTCTCTCTCTCTCTCTCTCTCTCTCTCTCTCTCTCTCTCTCTGTGCTGCTTCACCCTCCATCCATCCGCCGTCAGCCGGTGTCCCGGCCCTCGATTTGACAGGAGGTGCTGTGTGGAACAGGATGTGTCCAGGAAAGAAAGAGCCGATTAACTTTAGCTGTGATTCACAGGATATGATGTCGCAGCCATAAACACACACCTTTTCCTGAAGCGCCACAGCCCACTGCTGACACGTCCGAATCATAGACCCGACCGCAATCATTTACAATCTGTCTCTCGCCTACTCTCTCTCTCTCTCTCTCTCTCTCTCTCTCTCTCTCTCTCTCTCTCTCTCTCTCTCTCTCTCTCTCTCTCTCTCAAATTCAAATTCAAAAAGTGCTTTATAGGCATGACAAAGACAGTTTGTATTGCCAAAGCATAGTACAAGTACAAGTAAACACAAATACTCTCTCTCTCTCTCTCTCTCTCTCTCTCTCTCTCTCTCTCTCTCTCTCTCTCTCTCTCTCTCTCTCTCTTTGGGTTGATTTTGAGGTTTTTTTGGTTATGGATGTAGGGTTGACACTTATTACTTTTTTATTTTTATTTATTTATTTATTTATTTATAACCATACCTGCCATCTCAAGGGCATTCTCCTGATCTAGTGCCATGTAAAGGATTGAATTGAGTCACGGTTTTGTCAATAAATGCGCATTTAAAAGTAAAAAAAGTCTCTCTGGTTAGGGTTCAGACTCTGCATTAACTTGTCTATGTCTCGGAATTAACTTGACTTGTCTGCCTCACACAGAGCTGGCCTTATTCGTCCTCGTTCTCTTGTCTCGAACATGATTAACGTTTATCCCGCATTCATATCGGCCTTATAATGAACTCTCCAGCTCACTCGCTCGCTGGTTGGCAGGCTTCTCCGGAACAGCCATTTCGACTTAATCCCAGTCTGATCAAAGCAAGAAAGAGATGGGGGCATATGGAATGTATTAAGACGTAGGCTCAGGGCCGCTGACAAGCTTTGACTGGGGCCAGGGCAGGGCCAGGTCATGTAAAAGGGTCCTCTCCTTGATACATACAGTACAATGTGATGAGGACCCAATTCTGGGCCCCCACCTCTCCCTGTGCCCGGGATAACTGACCCCTTTGTTCCCACCTGTCTGCTTCCCTGCGTACGCCCACTTTTCCTAAAGTTTGCTTCCCAGCACTTGTAGTATATCAGACTCTCCAAAAAGAAAAAAAAACACTGACAGCTCCTCTATTTTAAGTCCCATCGACTAACCCACAACAAGCCATGCGTGCCATCATTTCTGCACTTCTCCAAGCCTTAATTGTCTGGTTTTGAGCAGTAAACATAAATTTGTTGCCCGCCTGCCTGCCTGCCGGTCTGTGTTGCGGCACGGCCTCTCGACGCGTCACAGACAGAAACATTTACGTTGCTCAGTGAGGAAGGGAGCGGTAACTGATCCCTATGGCGGGGTGGGGGGTGGGGGGGGGGCTGTCTAGCTGTGCACAGACTTGCGGTTGGTTCGTCTGACCACCGAACGCAACAGAAACAGCACAACACAACCGATGGCTAGACGTCTAGAACACCACCAGGGCTGCGTTGGCAGTCTGGCACACAGGGCAGTTTCCCGGTGGGCCAACAGTCCTGTTGGGGTTCTGTTTGTTTGCTTTGTGTTGTTTTAGTTTTTTTCCCCTTTGAGACCGGCCCACCATCTAGATGTGGCGGCTCACTGGTCCATCTTTAATATCATCAATATGGGCTGAGCCTATCATAATATCGAATACTCAATAAAGAAATGTTTTGGGGGAAAAAACCAGTGGGACCTTTTGAGGGGCTGGTCTACGCCGAAAATGCCGAGGCTGCTTTCTGGGCCCAGGCTAGCCCTGACCGCCACCCTATCTACTGCACTGCACCACCACTGTGAGGTGAAAATGACATGTTTTGGGAAGCTTTCGCTGCTCCAGGAAATAACAGCTTGTAATTTTGCCATTTTTGGTGCGCAGGGCAGGCAGGGGGGTTTGCATTGCCTCGATAGGCATCTCTGGAAGAGAACACACGGTATCTTTGGCTTGAGACTTCAGGCCTCGCTGCATCGCATCCGTACGAAGCCATGAAGAAGAATGCAACGCGCGCTGGCACGCCGTCAAGGCTGGTTAGCATGAAATGAGGGGTGGATTCCAATATGTGGACTTAAGTCCTCCCTTGCATACTTGCCTGCTTGTGACCTCGTGATGACTTCGACGACGACAGAAAATTACTTCAATATCTCTTGCAAAAACACAGTTCTAATGTCATTTCCTAATTTCTCCACGGAGGCGAGGCGTCAGCAAATTGGGAGGCCACAAGCACAAGTGGAGGACGGAGGTCGGCATATTGGAATGCAACCCGAGGTTCCCTTCCCTCGCCCGCTGCCTACATTTGGGGAGGCCGTCTGCTTCCTGTAAGAGGTCACCTGACTCCTCTGCTCCGTCTAATTCAGGGGTGTCAAACATAAGGCCCGCTGGCTGCATCCGGCCCGCCAGAAGGTTCGATCCGGCCCGGATGTAAAAAAAATATATACATATATATATATATTATTTTTTTATTTTATTTTTTTTTAACAAAGAAATAACCGAAATGCGCAATTACGCCACTGGGGGCAGAATCGAGACCTGCATGACATTAACCCAATGGTCCTCTCTCTCTCTTACACTGTATTTGTAGTAAAGTGCACATCAGACTTCTAGTATAAATGGTGAATTTGTACTGTGACAGGCATTTGATAAAGCTCATACATAGACCTCATATATAGATGTTAATACTTCTTATGCGTATTGTATTGGTATTGGATTTAATTAAATAATAAATATAACTGTATTTGTATTGGTTCGTATTGAGTTCAAACGGGAAATGGGACATTAAAATGCGTTAAAATGCAGGAAATTACATCTGAAATACAACATTTTCTGGGGGAAGCCCCCCCCGCCCCGCCCCCCCGCCAAAATGAACTGTCCACTATTTTATTAATTGACAGTTGCCAATGAATGAATGAAATCAATGACATTTTGCACAGGATTATCAGTATTGCATTGTTCTCTACATATTCGACACACTTTTCAAACATGCTGAAAAGATAATGCGATAGCATTGAAAACTAACCCTCTGCTTTATGTTTTGTTTTGTTTTTTGCGATAATGTTACTAATGTGGCCCGCTTGAGGTCCTCATGGGTTGTATGCGACCCCCGGACCAAAATGAGTTTGACACCCCTGGTCTAATTGGTCAGGTGATTGAGTGGGGCTGTTTAGGACAGTAGTGCACAAGGCCACCCAGTGGGGAGAGTCCCTGGGTGCATTCCAATATGCACACTCCCGTCCTCCCTTGCTCACTTGCCTGCTTGTGACCTCCTGATGATGTCACTGACGGCAGAAAATTAATTAAATATCTTGCGAAAGCACAATTTTCTCATTTTCTCATTTGCAATTGGGATGATTAATGAAAAACAGCCCCTCAAAAGTTGTTGTGGCTAGGCTGACAGCTGGGAAACTTAATTGTTTTCTCCATGGAGGCGGGGCAAGGCCACAAGCACAAGTGGAGGACGGGAGTGTGCATATTGGAATGCACCCCCTGTGTCATACACTACACTAGCCCCCATGCACAAGCAAACAGAAAACCTGGCATAGGACAGTATAGATACACCTGTTCACATAAGCTGTTATGTTAACATACTAAACTCTCTCACACACATGTAGTCATACACACACTATGCACATGCACGCACGCACGCACACACACACGCACGCACACATGCACGCACGAACGCACACACACTTGCAGACAAAAACAACTATGTACACATGTACACACACACAGACACACACACAGACACAGAGACACACACAGAGACAGACACACACACACACACACACACACACACACACACACACACACACACACACACACACACACACAAACACACACACACACACACACACACACACACACACACACACACACACACACACACACACACACACACACACACACACACACACTAGCAGACAAAAACAACTACAGTATGTACACATGCACACACACACACACACACACACACACACACACACACACACACACACACACACACACACACACACACACACACACACACACACACAC
>NC_085879.1:24931777-24934277 GCF_034702125.1 Engraulis encrasicolus
CTTCTGTGTGTCCATCACGGAAATACTTCCATGTCCAGAAGCACGGAATTTTGGCAAAATCCATGCTCCTGGACACAGATTTTGTGTCCTTAACATCCGTGTCCAGGAGCACGGAATTTTTGGAGATCATGTTGGTGTGCGCGTGCGTGTGCGTGTGCGCATACATGTGTCTGTGTGTGTGTGTGTGTGTGTGTGTGTGTGTGTGTGTGTGTGTGTGTGTGTGTGTGTGTGTGTGTGTGTGTGTGTGTGTGTGTGTGTGTGTGTGTGTGTGTGTGTGTGTGTGTGTGTGTGTGTGTGTGTGTGTGTGTGCGCGCGCGTGTGCGTGTGTGTGTGTGTGCGTGCACGTGCGTATACATGTGTCTGTGTGTGTGTTTGTGTGTGTGTGTGTGTGTGTGTGCGCTCGTGCGTGTGCATGCAACTTGTATACTTAATGTGTATGTGTATGTGTACAGTATATGTATGTACTGTATGTGCATGTGTCTAAAATATCCAGAGTCTTACAATGGCCAGTAGCCCCCTGGTCCAGTTAGACCACACCACAGCAGGCCAACCTGTGGAGAGGGAGAGAGAGACCCACCCACCCGGCCTGTAGTGATACTGAAACCATCGCTGAGAACAATCAGGAATGCGGCACACGCGGGAGCTATCTAAACACAAACGTCTGTACGCCTCCCCTACGCCTCCCCGCCATGGACCACCTATGGAGAGAGGCCTGTCACAACCTGGCAAGCAAACAAGGCAGTCGTCTAGGGCCTCCAGTTGAAAGGGTAATGACGGGTTATTATAAAGTTGCATTCAAATGACAGGAAAGAGAATTTTGTGAGTGAGACAAAGCCTCCCTAAATTCAACGATCGCAACGCGGAGTAGAGTAGAGTACTTTTATTAATCCCGAGGGAAATTATGGTGACAGCTTACATAGATACATAAACACAAGACATAGACAAAGACCTAATACACATTACTGCACATTTCAGTAAACATATAGCAAAATCTGAGTATAGCAAAAAGCCTTACATCAGTTAACATACACACACCCACACATTCTCACACACACGTGCAATGATACAGGTGTTAAAATTGCTCCTGAGGTGACCCATCCCCAATATTTTGTAAAAAGTAAAAAAGGGGCCACCAAGTCCACCTTTGCCTATAGGGCCACCAAATACCTTGAAGTGGCCCTGTCTTTGGAGTTATGTCCATGGAGGGGCGTTACACCCGTGACACTGCAACACAGGGCTGGACTGGGGGAGAAATACGGCCAAGGCACAAGGGAACCCTCATGATGAGTGGCGCAGAACTGACTCACCGGTGGGCCCCGCACCCTCGTGGGCCCCTATTTTCAGAGATGTAATTTTTAAAAATGTATTATTTATTTCCGAAAAGAAAGGCCTACTAGGGTGCAGGGCCCACCAGGAAATGCCCGTTATGTCAAATGGCCAATCCAGCCCTGCTGCAACAGAATGGGACCAGACCACCTTCCTGTGGCAGGATTATATAACAAAAATAAAAGCCCCCCAGACCAGACGCCTTATCGACTGTGATTAGCTCAAAGAAAGGGGGGCCGGATGACTAGTATTTCACCAAAACATTAACACAGTGAGACTGATATTTAAGTTCTGTGAAGTCTGACACGATAAGTGAACCTGACATTACCGTACCGTACAGTAGACCTTATAGCTGAAAAACACTGCTCTTGATTTGTCAGTTTACCCATTTAAAAAAATATATATATTAAATTGTACGATTCTTAATCAAAACCAACAGACTTACACAGTCACATGCAAACCCCATCAAAAAAAGACTAAACTAAAACTTCTGAGACTTCTGAGATTTGTATTACATTTATTTCTTGAAATATTGTGAAGCATCTGCTGACTGAAGCTGTCGCCGTTATAGTGTGTGTGTGTGTGTGTGTGTGTGTGTGTGTGTGTGTGTGTGTGTGTGTGTGTGTGTGTGTGTGTGTGTGTGTGTGTGTGTGTGTGTGTGTGTGTGTGTGTGTGTGTGTGTGTGTGTGTGTGTGTGTGTGTGTGTGTGTGGGGGGGAGAGAGAGAGAGAGAGAGAGAGAGAGAGAGAGAGAGAGAGAGAGAGAGAGAGAGAGAGACAGAGAGAGTGTTTGAGAGAGAGAGAGAGTGGTTCGGGGCCAGTGAAGACTCAGTGGGAGGATAAGTGGGGTCTTTTATCGCTCCATTGGCATGGGAGGTCACCAGTGCAGAGCTGTGCTGTGCCCACAGGCTACAGCCTTCTGCTGGGCTCTCTTTGTCTGAGACAGCTGCTTGCAGTGTGTGTGTGTGTGCATGTGTGCAAGCGTGCATACACTGGTTGGGTTGGTGTACGTGTGCATGTGTGTGTGCATGTGTGTGTGCGTGTGTGTGCGTCAGTGCTGGTCAGGCTGCATGTTGGGGCAAGAAAGGCCTTTTCTCTGTAGTTGCCCTGCCTGTCTGCCTGTGTCCCATTCTTCCCTTCCCTCTTTGTCTGCTGTTACCTTCACTATCTTCAATG
>NC_085879.1:24939277-24941777 GCF_034702125.1 Engraulis encrasicolus
TACTTACAGTAACAGTCGGGGTTAAGTGTTATACCACAATAGGGTGCACAACAGTCCATTGTAGCTACAACATACTCCTATCGTAGCTTCACAAGAACAACAGTGGAGAGACCACACATGCCCTTGAGGCCTTCAGCAAAGGTTGTCCAGTGAATATGTTTCCTCAGCTGTGTCTTGCTACATTAGCCTGTTAAGACTTAACGTGTGTAAAACATTTAACAGAATTGTCAACGCTGTTAAAGGAACAGTAAGATGGAGTAGATGCTGCAATGGATCTTAATGAGTTAGCAACACCTCCGCAATACCTCCACAGGTACTGTTTTTTCAGGCCGACCATGGGTGCATTTCTCGAAACCATAGTTTCTAACTACCTTAACATGACTACGTTATTTGCGGTGCAATTTCCCATTGACAACTACCCAAGTTGCTAACCGACTGACAACTACGCTTTCGAGAAACGCAACCCGGAACAGTACCGTGTCCATTCCCACACCAGTTGTGTTCCGAAGTAAAGTCACTTACTTGCGAACCTCCTGCGTTCATACCGGGTTCTGAACGTATGTTTTGCGTATGTAACCAGGCGTCTCAGGTTCGAGTCCGGCCCGGGGTTGTTTCCCGATCCTTCCCCATCTCCACTACTTTCCTGGGTAACACTTTCTATGAAGCCCATATCTATAGCGCATTATCAGTGCATTTATAACAATATGCATCATAATTAATCATAGTGCATCATGACCGTTATAATGCATTATAAGCCCCTTCACTGCCTGTAGTTTATAACCATTCACGAGCACTCAAAACATCCTAAGATGATAGATTTATAGTTATTCATGACTGTTGATATACTCCATCATGAAGCGTTAAAAGTGTAGTCATAATGCACTATAATTATGATGCGCATTATAATTTGTTATGAATGTGCTCATAATGCGCTATAGATATGGGCTTCATAGAAAGTGTTACCCTTTCCTGTCATCTCTCATACTGTCCTATCTATATAATTGCATACATTTTCAAAAATATATTTTGAAAGTCATCTAAGTGTGATATAATGTGCAATGTTTTGTGACCTGAGGAAGGCCGACAGGCCGAAACGTTGTCTGATTAAAAGTTTATTTGTGCAACTCTGGAGCGTGCGGCACTTCTCTCCTCTTGCAGTAAATGTAATGTAACAAGTCTGAACAGTAATGGCTGGTTCTCCAGTCCAACAACCTGTCTCTGTCTCTGTCGGTGATGATGACTCAGGTCTCAGGAAATGCTTCATCACTACTGAAGAGGACAACAGACGCGGCTCATAACACAGCTGAGTGTTACCAGATCTGCTGTTGGGACTTCGCTGGAAATGTAGATGTCTGATTCATCTGAGTTGTTTTGTTGGAAGGGATGTCATGGGAAAAGAACCCCTGAAAACGGTGAGGAAGTGTTTCTTGAGATGATGTTTTTCGTGTGTGTGTGTGTGTGTGTGTGTGTGTGTGTGTGTGTGTGTGTGTGTGTGTGTGTGTGTGTGTGTGTGTGTGTGTGTGTGTGTGTGTGTGTGTGTGTGTGTGTGTGTGTGTGTGTGTGTGTGTGTGTGTGTGTGCGTGTGCGTGCGTGCGTGCGTGCGTGCTTTCAGGTTTAAAGTGTCCATGGTCAATATGTCTCAATAGTGGGCATGTGAACAGGACTAGGAAAATCCCCGAAAAGGATGATTCATTGTAAGGGCACCCACATGGAATACATTCCCCCCCAGTCACGTATATATAGAGCACATCTCAAAAGGGGAAAAAAATCCCTCTGTGCCACTCAAGTGTAGCCTAAATAGTCAAATATAGTCGAGCATTACATTTTTGAATGGTTTTCTGATCTGAAAACTTCAGCATGAAACCAGTTTAAAAGACTCTGCACAAAGAGGAGTGATTTTAAAAAAAAATACATGTGTTTTTTTAAGGGTTTTCAAGTTTATTTAGACAGGACAGTGAAGAGAGGGATGGGAAGTGAGCTGGAGAGAGATAGACAAGGGAGGATCAGGAATCGAACCCAGGTCGCCTGCCCCACAGAGCAGTCCAGTGGCCCAGCCGAATAAGCCACGGGTGGGCCGAAGAGCAGTGATTGACTGCAAGTTGAACCAGGTACTTATCAGCTATACTTAGCTCTCTTTGCTGGTGTCCTGATGTCCTGGTGAGGGATGAGTCACCCTCAACCATCCTCTTCCCTTCTTCCTGTCTCATTAGAGCTTGTGCGTTCAGCTCCCCTTGTAGCTATGATGCAGGCAGGGAAGCCAACCGCAGGAGGGGTACAAATCGGTAAGCTGTCCCAGGCCCAGGGAGAGAGGAGGGCCTCAGAATTGGATCCTCATTACATTGTGCAGTACAAGTATTTGCTAAGGGGGCCTTTACAGATGACTTTTTGTCCCTGGCCAAACCAAAGCTGTCAGAGGCCCTGGATGAATGCAGGCACCACGCTAGTTTAGGTATGCCAAAGCACACAGAGCCACAAAACATCATGGCTTACCCCCCACCAC